>NC_045441.1:27448343-27712771 GCF_002776525.5 Piliocolobus tephrosceles | reverse complement strand
AAGGAAAGGAAAGGAAAGGAAAGGAAAGGAAAGGAAAGGAAAGGAAAAAGGGAAGTTCAGAGCAAGGATTAGCTTTGGTTGATATTTTTAGCATACATTCAGCTGTGTCTGAAACTATATAATATGAAGCTGAGGCCTCACCCGGCTATCATACCTCTCTGACTCTGCACACACATACACACTGACCCATATGCTGCTTCCAGAAGCAGAAGTGAGCTCAGTTTGTGTGACTGCATTACTTGTTGTAAATAGGACAAGATGGAAGAATGTCATAGCTACACTGGAAAGGAAAAGGAAAGTCTCATTTTGCCCCAGGACTGAAGTTGAATGGGAGAGGAGCGACTACCAAGCTAGTCCAGGGATTGGTGTGACAAATTGAAGGCAGCAGAGCCCCAGGGGGCCCCAGGTGTGCACAGGGACCACACCCCAAGGGCTCAGCCTTTGGGCTCTGCCTCCTCATTCAGCTGGAAGCATCTTCATGTCACTGAGGGAAGCCGGCCACTGCCAGCACCTCTATAGCACTAACTGTGGTCCCAGCCTCCTCGCGGCCTTCAGGAGCAGTATCATCAAACACACACAGCGTATTAGAAGTGTGATTTTACTACAAATGTTCTCTTGGTATGATTTTTCTTAGAAGAAATTTATTTAAATGAATTTTACATGAAATATGTGTATATGTCTAATTCTGTCCTTCTGTTCTGATGACAAAGTTGAGAAGAAAAACTTTTTCTTCAAAAAACATCCAGCTCTTTATGGTTTCAGATTTCCATAAATAAATACAAAAATCCATCCCGCCCCCTGCTGACAGACTAATATTCCTAAAAATCCAGCTCAAAACTTGACTGTTTCCACAGTAGTTTCTGAATTGGGCCAGAATTCCTACCTACGGCACCAGGCCCTCCCCATCTGGAGCCTGGTCTAGCTTTCTTGGGCTGTGACATTGGGCTGGGCACTGCAACACCAGGGAATGTGCTGTTCGCATTCTAATGATGGTAAAATCGCTAAGACAATTTTCTGTCATGTGGCAATAAAGCGTCCAGGTGCTTCCTGGTCTAGCTCCACAGAGATGCCCTTTGGCCTATAATAGGCAGTCTGTGGCCAGCCTTACCTGGGACCTCGAAGAGCCCCACACCCCAGTCCCACAGTGCCAGAGTGAGTGCCTGGGAACTGGAGTCCAAGAGCCTGTAGTTGGGTTCACCTGGGTTTACCTTCTACCTACTGAAGGGCACAGTTCTCTGAGCCTTCATTTCCCTGAGAGGAAAATGGGATAATAACAGTACATGTCTCATGGGATGGATGGATTAGCAGATTAAATAAATAATTCACAAACAGTGCTCAGAACAGGCCAACTGCTTAGTAATAATAAGAAATTTCGATATTGAAATAACAACATAACAATCAACCAAACAGGAGTCTGCCAGTCTGGATTTCTAATAATAAGAAATATTCGAAATTATTTTTTTTTTTTTTTTTTTTTTGGAGACAAGTCTCACTCTGTTGTCCAGGCTGTGGTGCAGTGGTGTGATCTCGGCTCACTGCAACCTCTGCCTCCCGTGTTCAAGCAATTCTCCTGCCTCCACCTCCCAAGTTCTCCTGCCAACCACCTCCCACCTGGTTCTACGCCTGCCACCACACCCAGCTAATTTTTTGTATTTTAGTAGACATGGGTTGTCACTATGTTGGCCAGGCTAGTCTCGAACTCCTGACCTCAGGTGATCCACCCGCCTCAGCCTCCCAAAGTGCTGGGATTACAGGTGTGAGCCACTATGCCCAGCTAATTTTTTGTATTTTAGTAGAGATGGGGCTTCACTGTGTTGCCCTGGCTGGTCTCGAACTCCTGAGCTCAGGCAATCTGCCAGCCATGGGCTCCCAAAGTGCTAGGATTACAGGTATAAGCCACCATGCCCGGCCAATTTAGATTTTTTAAAATAAAATTACTCAGAAGTCTTTTGAGAAGGTAACTCTATAAATCCTAACATCTTATGATTTTTAAGAAAAAAGTAACTGTCAGGAGGTTGTAAATTCTGTAGAATTTTCTCTCTGAATTAAAATAGTATCTGGCTTTTAATTCTACAAGGTTCACAACTCCACATTCTCTAAATAAGCCAGTCTACTTCTGTTCAAAGAGCCATTGCCTAATTGATTTCACCAATAAGTGTTTTCCTTCCTTCTATTCCCAAACTGCAATAGCACACGCTGGGAACCGCTAATGTGGCTTGGTTGCCCCAGCGTTGCTTCTTGTGCTTCCCAGCAGTCTGGGAGCTTTCTCTTGGCCAGCACAAGATACTATGGAGTTTTCCTCTCATTCTCTGCCTTGGGTCTGTACATGGCTGCGCCCAGCGCCAGCTGCTCCGGTCCCTCCCTCTCCTGTAATCCACTCTCCTTTAATATTCCAAGGGTGACCCTTGACTGTCCTTTGAATGCCGCTCCAATTCAAAAGGCTTCTGAGCTTTTAAGACGAGCAGAGATAACATAATTCCAAGGAGATGGGGGTGGGGAGGGAGGAAGAATGTGATTGGAAAGATTAGCTAAATCTTCTCATTCCCGGGGATTTGGCTGCTCACGAAAACATGAACTGGAAGGTTTGTTGTTGTTGTTGTTTTTTTTTTTTTATACAGGTTATCCCCATTCCATCAGCTGTCTGTATTAACCCCTATTAAAAATATTTTGCAGATTTGTTTCCAACCTAAAACTATAAACAGAGGATTAAGTAAATATTTCTTTAAATCTCTAGCCTTTGAAATTGAGGGCAATTTAAAAACCAGGCCAGCCTTTATTAATATTTACTTACATCCTCTTTAGTTTGCATGGATTGGGGATGGCTCTGAATCAGGGCCTACTTAAGACAAAACTGATGCAATTCAACAAATATTTATTGATAGTTCATTAGTACCAGGTGTTGTGTTGTGCTAGGGACTATGAGAAATGTAAAAGATCTAGAAACCTTAACTACCATAAAAAATGTCACTATCTAGTAGACATCGGCAAAGGGAAGAGAATAATTGTATTCAGCATCTTCCATGTGCCTGTCTACTTTCACAGTAATAATATTTTCTTAGCACCCTGATCATGTTGACGCAATGTGTTCTATGTACGTAGATTAGGCACGTGCACACACAAGCACAACGCCCTCTCTTGGAAGCACTGTCTTGACTTCATTATGGCTGCTAATAAATAAACATGTCGCTCCACGCAGGGAGTTTTGACTGGTTTTCTAGGCTGTATTTCTCATTTTAGGAAGGTAATCCGCAACTGACTACCCACCATCTCACACTCTGAAGCTCACAGAGTGAAACGAGGTTTCCACAGAGCCATTCAAGATTGGCACTGCTGGATGGAACAGATGAAGCATCTGAGTTGCTGTGTCTCCCTGAGTATTTGTAAATAATTGCTGACTTAATATCCTCAAGCACCTAAAATGGCTAACGTGTTGTCAAGGGGAAAATCAGACCCATTTTAACAAATCAGTAAGACACCTTCATAAAAGCATGTATAAACAGGTGAGCTAAAGTCTTCATAACCAATTGGCTCTGTTAAGTGGGTTTAGGAGTTTATCCAGTATCCACTTGCTATCATTAATTTGCTTAGACAGATTGTTTAAGGCAAAAATGCATCATAGATTGAAGAAAAACAACATCATCTCAATGCTGGCTGAATTATCCCAAATTTTATTTATTTATTTATTTATTATTTTTATTTATTTATTTATTTTTTTTTTTGAGACGGAGTCTCGCTCTGTCGCCCAGGCTGGAGTGCAGTGGCCGGATCTCAGCTCACTGCAAGCTCCGCCTCCCGGGTTCCCGCCATTCTCCTGCCTCAGCCTCCCGAGTAGCTGGGACTACAGGCGCCCGCCACCACGCCCGGCTAGCTTTTTTTTTTGTATTTTTTAGTAGAGACAGGGTTTCACCGTGTTAGCCAGGATGGTCTCGATCTCCTGACCTCGTGATCCACCCGTCTCGGCCTCCCAAAGTGCTGGGATTACAGGCTTGAGCCACCGTGCCTGGCCTTATCCCAAATTTTAATATGTAAGCGAGGTCTGTTACTATGACACTGATGTACCTGTGCCCCAAGAAAGCTCGATCCTCCACAGCTGAAATTTAGCCTCATTACACAATCAATCCTCTTTCACGCTACTCCACTGAGCTTCTGCACTATAACTCCACAGGGGCATGCATTTTGCCTGAAAAGTTTTCTGTTTCCTGCGCAACACAAATGAGAGATGAAATATTGCTAGGTTCTCCTACTTTCTCGCACACCTCAACTACAAGGGCCCGTGTATCTACCTTCCTCCATGCACCTGGTTCCTGTCCTGATGCCCTGTGAGATTTGAGCTCTGTCTGCAAGTCTCGCCCTTGGCGTTCGAATCTTGTGAAAACTTATTTCCTCAGTATGTCAAGCAAAACTCTAATCAAGCCTGCTGAATACTTCTTTAAAGTAAATCAGCAGGAAATTATCTTTTGAATTAAAATAAGCTGAAAAATCCGAATTAGTGTTGAGATAAACTCGGAAATAAATTCCCAGATTTTTTTTTTTTTTTTTTTTTGAGACGGAGTCTGGCTCTGTCGCCCAGGCTGGAGTGCAGTGGCCGGATCTCAGCTCACTGCAAGCTCCGCCTCCCGGGTTTACACCATTCTCCTGCCTCAGCCTCCGGAGTAGCTGGGACTACAGGCACCTGCCACCTCGCCCGGCTAGTTTTTTGTATTTTTAGTAGAGACGGGGTTTCACCATGTTAGCCAGGATGGTCTCGATCTCCTGACCTCGTGATCCGCCCGTCTTGGCCTCCCAAAGTGCTGGGATTACAGGCTTGAGCCACCGCGCCTGCCCAAATTCCCAGATTTTGACATAAAAATAAGCAACTGCAATAGACTTTTGAACCTGAGTACATTTTTAAAATCCAATGGAAACCAGTTTGATTTGTTGTTGCACAAAGACTATTAGAAATTTTTTCTCATTTAACTTTGATATTGTGTGTGTGTGTGTGTGTGTGTGTGTATGTCTTTAGAGATGGGGTTTCACCATGTTGCCTGGGCTGGTCTTGAACTCCTGGGTTCAAGTGATCCTCCCACCTCAGCCTCCCAAAGTACTGGGATTACAGGTGTCAGTCACCATACCTGGCTTTGGTAGTGTTTTTAACGTTATTTATTTATCCAAATGCTTACTGAGTGAGTACTATATGCCAAGGGTCCCCAACCCTCGGGCCAAGGACCAGTCTGTGGCCTGTTAGGAACTGGGCCACACAGCAGGAGCAGAGTGGTGGGCAAGCAAGTGAAGCTTCATCTGTATTTATAGCTGCTCCCCATAGCTCACATTACCACCTGAGCTCTGCCTCCTGTCAGATCACTGGCAGCATTAGATTCTTGTAGGAGCACAAACCCTATTTGAACTTTGCGTGTGAGGGATCTCGGTTGCCCATTCCTTGTGAGAATCTAATGCCTGATGATATGTCACTGTCTCCCACCACCCCAAAATGGGACCGTCTAGTTGCAGGAAAACCAGTTCAGGGCTCCCACTGATTCTACGTTATGGTGAGTTATATAATTATTTCATTATATATTACAATGTAATAATAATAGAAGAAATAAAGTGCACAATAAATGTAATGTGCTTGAATCATCCTGAAAATGTCCCCAGTCTATGGAAAAATTGCCTTCCATGAAACTGGTCCCTGGTGCCAAAAACGTTGGGGACCACTGCTATATACCATCCACTCCTCTAGGTGAGGGGAACACCTCACTGAACAAGATAGATCAAGTCCAGGGCCCTCTTGCAGCTAAAATTACAGTGGGAGAGACAGGCAAAAGTGAAATAACTAAATATGATGTTGAACAGTAATGAGTGTTATGAACAAAAACAAAGCAGGACATAGGGTGACATGGTGGGGTGTGGGTATGTAACTTACATAAGGCGATCGGAGAGGTCTCACAGTGAAGGGACTGGTGGGCACAGCCGCAGTGCCTGAGGGGTAGTGTATGTGAGCATCACAAGGCCATGTGGAAGGAAACGGCCTGCACTGGGGGCCTGTTTAGTGCCCTCTTGGGGACAGGAGGCTGGTGGGACTGAGAAGTGAGGGGGCATGGGTGCTAGAGAAGTGGCCCATGGCCAGATCTAGTGGGCCATTTCTTGGCCATTGCAAGGACATGGAATTTAATTCCAATCACAAGAGAAAACCACTTGAGGGTTTTGAGCAAGGCATGACAAGGTCTGATGTGCCTTCCAAAAGGCTGCTTTGTGGGGAGGCAAAAACGGAAGTGTGGAGGAAGATGCCTGGTAGTTGAAGCACTAGACACATTTTGAATTAAAAATAAAAGATTTTAAAAGGTTTACTGGGCCATAAAAAAAGCTGTTATTCTCACAGAACTAGGAAAAAAATTCAATAACCCATATCTTACAAAAACTCAAATTTAAGCCATTTTTTTCTTACTATCTTACCACAATGGTCTTTGTATCAACCAAATTCGTTTTGAGAATCAAATAAATCATCTCTCAGCTTTAGCTGCCTTTGCAGAACCAGTACTGGCTGCTTCCTTCTTGGCTGTCAGGCTTACTTGGATTATTACCAAAGCGCCCTGGGCACGTGCGGCCAGTGAGGAAGGGAGTGAGTCCCTAACATCACTGAAGTCTACTCTTCCTGACTCTGGACTAGCTCCCAGCACAGTCTTTAAAAAGCCACTTTAACTTATCTGAATACAATTGACCCTTGAATTACACAGGTCTGCACCACAAGGGTCCACTGATACGTGAATTTTCTCCTGCATCTGCCACCCCTGAAGCAGCAACACTGGCTTCTCCCCTTCCTCCTCCTCCTCAACCCACTCAAAGTGAAGAGGACAAGGATGAAGACCTTTATGATAATCCACCTATACATAATAAATAGTAATATATTTTATTTTCCTTAAGATTTTCTTAATAACCTTTTCTTTTCTAGCTTACTTTATTATAATAATCCAGTATATAATACATGTAACATACCAAATAAGTGTTAATCGAATGTTTATGTTATTGGTAAGGCTTTTGATCAACAGTAGGCTATTGGCAGTTACGTTTCTGGGGAGTCAAAAGTTGCATGCGGATTTTGCACTACAAGGAGGTTGATGCCCCAACCCCTGTGCTGCTCAAGGGTCAGTTTTATTTCCTTCAGCTAAAATAGTATCTGTCACTTCCCAGTGGGACTTAAAAACCATGCACGGTCTTGAGCTCGTCAGAAAATGAGTATCACCTGCAGGACTCTACAGGCATGAATGCCTGGGCATCAGCCCGGAAGAGGCCTGTGCTCCACCTTCCCTAGCAAGTCTCTTCTCGAACACTTGGTCCCTGGCATTCTGGGCTTTTTGACCTAGTCTCACATGATAAAAAGCCCCTTTTCAACTGCTAATGGTTTGTACTGACCTCAGTTTAGGGACCGCTGCTTCTAAGAGCCCTTGTCTGAATGCAGCTTTTAGCCCTGTGGTGACACTGGCAAGGAGCTTGTGCTTTTTAAGTCTCAACTTCAATCCTCCCCACCTATTGTCATCTATTCTGAGCCACTCAAACCCACAGTGGGTAATGTCGTAGAGGTTCTATATTCTGTACAGAAGGCAAGTGCCTGGTCCACTCTCCACAATTTTTATGTGTGATCCTTGGGTCCTGTGGATCAGAACCCCGGGCGGGGCAGGGGGTTAAATATAGATTTCCGGATCCTTCCTCAAACTGCTAAATAAGAATCTCACAGAGCAGGACTCAGCAATCTATACTTTTAACACATTCCTTGGAAAATTCTTATGAACGCTGAAGAGTGGGAACCCCTATCCTAAAACCATATTCTGAGGAATCAGAAAAGAAGAGTTATCAAGTTTCCCAGCATTTCCAAAGAAAGCAGGCCACAGCAACACACAGCTTTATAGTAACTTTTAAATAGGAGAAAACTCTTCATGAGTTCCTGTTATTCTGTCCTCTGGGCTATAACATTTGAAGTCTTGAGCTATTTATTTCATATTCTTTATATTTCAGACTCTATCATTTAACCTTTCAAAATTGCTCTTCAACTTGACAGTCTGCATTTATTTTTTAAATCCATATTTTCTGAGTTTTAGTTTAGGATTATGGAACTTACTATACAAATTTATGAAAATTTTTATATTTATACATATATATGCATGTACTAGGTGTATATATAATCTCTGTTATCTTTCTTAGTGTTTTGAGAATCAGATTGTATACACAAGTTAGCATCCTGCTTTTATAATTCACTTTTTCATTCAATAAATATTTATTAAGGGCCTAACATGTGCTTCCAGCTAGGTCTTGGATGGTCTTTAAAATCAGGCATGTGCACACCAGGGGATGTTGTGAGACAGGGCATTGATGTACAGTGAGGAAGTATTAGAATTTCTCCTCTTATTTCACTTCTTATAATTCTATTTTGTGTATGTTTTTTAGTGGCAAAAATGTGTGCTATAAAAAGAACTACATAGATAAATATCAATACATTAAGACTGCATAGTAAAAATCATTTTCATTGATAAGGCTGGGCTATCAAAAAACCAGACAATCTCTTGATTTAAGATGTGTCCAGTTAGTCCCACAAAAAATAAAATTTTGACAGTTTTAAATACATTCTCAGTAGTGAAATTATGGTTTAAAAGAATGTGAACCATTGCCAAATTGCCTTCAAGATCAGGTGGTGGAAAATTTATGTTCTCAGTGTATGAAAAAGCCTCTCTTTTGTATTATCCTTAAAATTTTTTTCTAGCCTATTAGATGGAAAGTGGCATTTTATTAATGTTTTAATTTGCATCTCATTACCAAGGTTAAAAATTTCAAGTTTATTAGTTAATTAAGTTTCTTCTTTTATAAATTATTCACATCCTTTACCTGTCTTTCCACTGGGGGGTCTAAGTATTTTTCTCATTGAACTTTATACAGATTTATAAAAATAATAATTATAAAAATAATAATTATAAAAATGTAATAACTGACATTTATTGTGTTGCACACTGCCTGGGCTGTAAACACATACTTGATTTTGACACCTCGCAACAACAAAGACTGGTATGGTTATTTCTCCCATTTTATTGATGATGAAATCAAGATTAGTGAAAAATAAAATGTAATTTAGCTGTATTTCTGATTCCAAATTGTATGCATCCGAATTTTTTTTCTAGAATTTGTTATTTCCATTTGATCTTTATTTACGTTAGTTTTTTAAAAAGATTTTTGAATTTTTAGTCATATTTAACCTTTATTTTTATGAAAATAAATCACTTCCCTTTCCACAAAAAGACATGCATATACACCAATTTTTAAATTTCCTATTATTTTATTTTTAAAATAATTCTATAGTCTCTGGAATTTGAGTGGGCATATGGCATTAACTGCAAATCTCACATCTTCCCAAATAATCAAATTTTAGAGCATAATTAGTTGAATAATCCATTGGCATATTATGCTTGCTTTTTTTTTTAGTCAAAGTAAGTTGTAATGAAATGCCAGGCCTATTTTTGAACCATATATAGTGTGAGGATATACAATGCCATGTATATGTGTGTATATGTTAAGTGTATATATGCCATATACATAATATATACATTTTCTTTCTAAATATGATTATAAATATGTATATTAATATATAAATTATATGCAATGCATATATTATATGTGATGATGTATAATGTGTATATTTTAATGATGTATTTCTATTAGGTTATATTATATATAATAATATGATATAATATATATTATATAATACACTAAATATTATGCACAATATGCTACATATATTATATAACCTATATAATAGGGCAAAAATCATCTATATGCTATTCTTCTTTGTCAAAAACATCTTAGATATTCTCAGCTCTTTATTTCCCAGATGAACTTTGGAATCATTTTGTCAAATTCTAAAATAAAAAGTGGGGGGAATAAATGTCATCTTTGTAATATTCAGTGTTACCATCAACGCTTGCTGCTTCTCTCTATTTATTTAAATTTTATTTTATTATTATCAGGAAGATGTTGTCATTTCCTCCACATCTATTACAGACATTTTTGTTTTAAAATTTCCATATATTTTATGTGTTGTTCATATTGTGAATGAAATCAATTTCTTTTTCTATTATCAAGTTATATGTGGTCATTGCTCTTATATAGAAAAGCTATTGAGTTTTCAGTTGATTCTCTTAGGACTGTACGCATATATATATTCATATTTTTATCAAATTAAAATAGATGTCCCCTTTTCACTATTTATGGCTATTTCATATCTTATAACACTAAGCAAAATAATACCTAATAATAGTGATATAAGGCATTCTTGTCTTAGCCTTGATTTTAATTGGAATGCTTCTTGCATTTCACCAAAGTAAGATATTTGAAGCATATTTGGTGTTGGTTTAAGAGAGATTAGCTTTGTCGTGTACGAAACTTTCAATTCATTTAAAAAAATTAAATCAGAAATGGCCGTTGTAGTTTATCAGTTGTTTTCTTTTTTTCTTTCAAGTTAATCTAAAGTATCATGCAGTTACGTTTCCTAATAGTAACGCATCTTTGGATCCAGGAATATTCTGAGTTAACTGTCAAGCCAATTGGGGTTTCAGAATACTTTATTGAGTATTTTGCGTTGATACCTTTATAAGTAAAACTAGTTTACAAGTTTTTTCAATTGCTCTCTTGTGTATTAATATCAAGATAAGACGATTGGCTTGTAAAATTATTCCAGTCCTTTTTAATATTTTTCTATCTCTGGAATAATTTATGAAGCATAAGAATATGTATCTCTTGAAAATTTGAGATTATTTACTAGTATAATTATCTATACTAGGAGCCACATATTTTCTTTTTTTTCCTCTTGGAGAGATTTTTAAATAATTTTATAATTTTACTATTGTAGTACCCTACTTATTTACTGGTAAATTTGGATCATTTATCTTTTCTTATAAATTCATCTATATGTAAGATTTTCAAGTATATCTGAATGGGATTGTATGTAATATTATGTTATCACTTTAACATCCTTCATATCCATTGTTAAATCTTCTATCTCATTCATGCTTTTTTTCCCTATTTTATGTTGTTTAGATTTAGCAAATATTTATTTCATTGGCTTTCTTTTTCAAATATCTGTTATAATTATCAACTCAAAGAATTTGATTTCATCTTTTATTTTCATTATCTTTCTACCCAATGTCTTTATGCTTCTTGATTTTCACACTTTTGTGAATTTATTTATCCCTTTAAAAAATAATGAGAGAACGTAAGGTTGTGAGTTTGTTCTATCCTGTGAATTCTCATATTCATTGTTTAATATTTTTAAAATTAATAAATAGCCCATCCTGTGATGTTATTTTATTCTGGAAATTTTTTTTTGGAGACGTTTTAAATTTAGTGGAAGGTTTTTATGAATCTCTTCTCTATTATTATTAATTTTTAATTGTAACCGATTATGGAAGAGAATGTGTTTTTTAATTCTTTTTTGGGATAATTTTTTAAGGCTTGTTTTATGTTTTTAAGGCTTGTTTTAAATGTTTTACAGATACGTAAGATCAAAGTATCTTCTCTGTTTATAAGAGACCTTAATATATAAATTAAACATTTAAAATTATGGTTTTAATTCTTTAAGTTAGTATTTACTTTGTGTCTCCTTGGTGTAGCTAAAGTTGACCAATGAGTTAATATTTCTCCTAATGCTGGTTTTTAAAAAACTTTGCATTGACTTTCTAAGAATTTCTGCTTTATGTATTTTTAAGTCTTGTTATTTGATGTGTACTGTTTCAATTAGATGTCAATTGCATTTTACCATCAACAGAAATGGAACTTTTTATCATTTAGTACTTTTTGTCCTGAACTCTACTTTGGGTTTTTTTGTTTGAGTTTTCCTGACAAATATTTGCTGCTTCTTTGATTTTACCAGTTTTATGTCTTATTTTAGGTGTGTTTCTTATTACTAAGAAGTCTGTTGTCATGTTTTTAATGCAAAGTTGCTATTCATATCTTACAAAGAAATTTAAAACATTCATGTTTATTGCCAGAATTAATATATTTGATCTTATTTTGATTACCTCAGTTGTTTTTGTAGTTTTATTATTATTTTCAGTTTAATTTTTATTTGTATTTTCTGTCATTGTGCTTCATTTGTTATTTGGAGTTTTTTGTTTCTTTATGTGTCTCATTTGTTTTTTTGTTTCATTTGTGCATGTTTGTATTAATCTTTGCCAGAAATCTGTAAGTTTTATATACTGCTTTTAGCTCTTCAACTGGTAACTACTATTTTAAATACGCTTACTAGCTTTTCATTTTTAACTCTCTAGTTGAGAATATAATGATATCATTGAAGCACTCTTTCTCAATGAAATTTGTGTTAAGAAAATGGGTTTCTATAGCTTTATACAACCACCAACACACATCTCATTCTAAGTCTTTAATACAGAATTTTATATCAAATTTACTATTACTATAAAATATTTTATACTCTGAAATGTTTTATTTCAGTATTATTTTGTATTTCTATTCAATTTCTTAACTAAATTTCTAAGTTATTCAGTTCACTTCAGATCTAATTGGCTTCAGAGTTCGGCAGCAATCCATTTACTTCACGATGTTCATTTCCCTTAGTTCATTTTGATTCATCTCATCTGTCTTTTAGCAATTTTTTAAAAGAGATTATGCGGGTAGTGTATCAGCGGAATCCTTGTTTATCTGATAATGTATTTCTGTTGCCTTCACACATTAAAGGCTTCTTCACTAACTAAATTTGTTATATTGCTACTTTTGACTCAAAATTCTATTAAGATTATTTAAATGTCTACTGAAATTTATTTCCAAGTGGGGATGTTTTAAAACTAACCTGCGACTAAATGCGGAGGGCGGAGCAAGATGGCCGAATAGGAACAGCTTCAGTCTCCATCTCCCAGCGCGAGCGACACAGAAGACCGGCGATTTCTGCATTTTCAACTGAGGTACTGGGGTCATCTCACTCGGGAGTGCCGGTCAATCGGTGCCGGTCAGCTGCTGCAGCCCGACCAGCGAGAGCTGAAGCAGGGCGAGGCATCGCCTCACCTGGGAAGCGCGAGGGGGAAGGGAGTCCCTTTTCCTAGCCAGGGGAACTGAGACACACAACACCTGGAAAATCGGGTAACTCCCACCCCAATACTGCGTTGTAACACCGGCACACCGGAGATTATATCCCACACCTGGCCGGGAGGGTCCCACGCCCACGGAGCCTCTCTCCTTGCTAACACAGCAGTCTGCGGCAATCTAACCGCAAGGCAGCAGCGAGGCTGGGGGAGGGGCGCCCGCCATCGCTGAGGCTTAAGTAGGTAAATAAAGCCGCTGGGAAGCTCAAACTGGGTGGAGCTCACAGCAGCTCAAGGAAACCTGCCTGTCTCTGTAGACTGCGCCTCTGGGGACAGGGCTCAGCTAAAGGAGCAGAAGCCTGTGAAACGCGAACGACTCTGTCTGACAGCTTTGAAGAGAGCAGTGGATCTCCCAACACGGAGGTTGAGATCTGAGAAGGGGCAGTCTGCCTGCTCAAGTGGGTCACTGACCCCTGAGTAGCCTAACTGGGAGACATCCCCCACTAGGGGCAGTCTGACACCCCACACCTCACAGGGTGGAGTACACCCCTGAGAGGAAGCTTCCAAAGCAAGAATCAGACAGGTGCACTCGCTGTTCAGCAATATTCTATCTTCTGCAACCTCTGATGCTGATACCCAGGCAAACAGGGTCTGGAGTGGACCTCAAGCAATCTCCAACAGACCTATAGCTGAGGGTCCTGACAGTCAGAAGGAAAACTATCAAACAGGAAGGACACCTATATCAAAACCCCATCAGTACGTCACCATCATCAAAGACCAGTGACAGATAAAACCACAAAGATGGGGAAAAAGCAGGGCAGAAAAGCTGGAAATTCAAAAAATAAGAGCGCATCTCCTCCTGCAAAGGAGCACAGCCCATCGCCAGCAACGGATCAAAGCTGGTCAGAGAATGATTTTGATGAGATGAGAGAAGAAGGCTTCAGTCCATCAAACCTCTCAGAGCTAAAGGAGGAATTACGTACCCAGCGCAAAGAAACTAAAAATCTTCAAAAAAGAGTGGAAGAATTGACAGCTAGACTAATTAATGCAGAGAAGGTCATAAACGAAATGACAGAGATGAAAACCATGACACGAGAAATACGTGACAAATGCACAAGCTTCAGTAACCGACTCGATCAACTGGAAGAAAGAGTATCAGCGATGGAGGATCAAATGAATGAAATGAAGCGAGAAGAGAAACCAAAAGAAAAAAGAAGAAAAAGAAATGAACAAAGCCTGCAAGAAGTATGGGATTATGTAAAAAGACCAAATCTACGTCTGATTGGGGTGCCTGAAAGTGAGGGGGAAAATGGAACCAAATTGGAAAACACTCTACAGGATATCATCCAGGAGAACTTCCCCAACCTAGCAGGGCAGGCCAACATTCAAATTCAGGAAATACAGAGAACGCCACAAAGATACTCCTCCAGAAGAGCAACTCCAAGACACATAATTGCCAGATTCACCAAAGTTGAAATGAAGGAAAAAATCTTAAGGGCAGCCAGAGAGAAAGGTCGGGTTACCCACAAAGGGAAGCCCATCAGACTGACAGCAGATCTCTCGGCAGAAACTCTACAAGCCAGAAGAGAGTGGGGGCCAATATTCAACGTTCTTAAAGAAAAGAATTTTAAACCCAGAATTTCATATCCAGCCAAACTAAGTTTCATAAGTGAAGGAGAAATAAAATTCTT
The DNA here is from genome assembly GCF_002776525.5 of Piliocolobus tephrosceles. NCBI lineage: Eukaryota > Metazoa > Chordata > Mammalia > Primates > Cercopithecidae > Piliocolobus > Piliocolobus tephrosceles. The sequence continues at coordinate 27,698,034 of NC_045441.1, read as the reverse complement.
TACAGATAAGCAAATTCTTAGAGATTTTGTCACCACCAGGCCTGCCTTACAAGAGACCCTGAAGGAAGCCCTAAACATGGAAAGGAACAACCGGTACCAGCCATTGCAAAAACATGCCAAAATGTAAAGACCATCGAGCCTAGGAAGAAACTGCATCAACTAATGAGCAAAATAACCAGTTAATATCATCATGGCAGGATCAAGATCACACATAACAATATTAACCTTAAATGTAAATGGACTAAATGCTCCAATTAAAAGACACAGACTGGCAAACTGGATAAAGAGTCAAGACCCATCAGTCTGCTGTCTTCAGGAGACCCATCTCACATGCAGAGACATACATAGGCTCAAAATAAAAGGATGGAGGAAGATCTACCAAGCAAATGGAGAACAAAAAAAAGCAGGGGTTGCAATCCTAGTCTCTGATAAAACAGACTTTAAACCATCAAAGATCAAAAGAGACAAAGAAGGCCATTACATAATGGTAAAGGGATCAATCCAACAGGAAGAGCTAACTATCCTAAATATATATGCACCCAATACAGGAGCACCCAGATTCATAAAGCAAGTCCTTAGAGACTTACAAAGAGACTTAGACTCCCATACAATAATAATGGGAGACTTCAACACTCCACTGTCAACATTAGACAGATCAACGAGACAGAAAGTTAACAAGGATATCCAGGAATTGAACTCATCTCTGCACCAAGCGGACCTAATAGACATCTATAGAACTCTCCACCCCAAGTCAACAGAATATACATTCTTCTCAGCACCACATCACACTTACTCCAAAATTGACCACATAATTGGAAGTAAAGCACTCCTCAGCAAATGTAAAAGCACAGAAATTATAACAAACTGTCTCTCTGACCACAGTGCAATCAAACTAGAACTCAGGACTAAGAAACTCAATCAAAACCGCTCAACTACATGGAAACTGAACAACCTGCTCCTGAATGACTACTGGGTACATAACGAAATGAAAGCAGAAATAAAGATGTTCTTTGAATCCAATGAGAACAATGATACAACATACCAGAATCTCTGGGACACATTTAAAGCAGTGTGTAGAGGGAAATTTATAGCACTAAGTGCCCACAAGAGAAAGCAGGAAAGATCTAAAATTGACACTCTAACATCACAATTAAAAGAACTAGAGAGGCAAGAGCAAACACATTCAAAAGCTAGCAGAAGGCAAGAAATAACTAAGATCAGAGCAGAACTGAAGGAGATAGAGACACAAAAAACCCTCCAAAAAATCAATGAATCCAGGAGTTGGTTTTTTGAAAAGATCAACAAAATTGACAGACTGCTAGCAAGGCTAATAAAGAAGAAAAGAGAGAGGAATCAAATAGACGCAATAAAAAATGATAAAGGGGATATCACCACCGACCCCACAGAAATACAAACTACCATCAGAGAATACTATAAACACCTCTACGCAAATCAACTAGAAAATCTAGAAGAAATGGATAATTTCCTGGACACGTACACTCTTCCAAGACTAAACCAGGAAGAAGTTGAATCCCTGAATAGACCAATAGCAGCCTCTGAAATTGAGGCAACAATTAATAGCCTGCCCACCAAAAAAAGCCCAGGACCAGATGGATTCACAGCTGAATTCTACCAGAGGTACAAGGAGGAGCTGGTACCATTCCTTCTGAAACTATTCCAATCAATAGAAAAAGAGGGAATCCTCCCTAACTCATTTTATGAGGCCAGCATCATCCTGATACCAAAGCCTGGCAGAGACACAACAAAAAAAGAGAATTTTAGACCAATCTCCCTGATGAACATCGATGCAAAAATCCTCAATAAAATCCTGGCAAACCGGATTCAGCAGCACATCAAAAAGCTTATCCACCATGATCAAGTGGGCTTCATCCCTGGGATGCAAGGCTGGTTCAACATTCGCAAATCAATCAACGTAATCCAGCATATCAACAGAACCAAAGACAAGAACCACATGATTATCTCAATAGATGCAGAAAAGGCTTTTGACAAAATTCAACAGCCCTTCATGCTAAAAACGCTCAACAAATTCGGTATTGATGGAACATACCTCAAAATAATAAGAGCTATTTATGACAAACCCACAGCTAATATCATACTGAATGGGCAAAAACTGGAAAAGTTCCCTTTGAAAACTGGCACAAGACAGGGATGCCCTCTCTCACCACTCCTATTCAACATAGTGTTGGAAGTTCTGGCTAGGGCAATCAGGCAAGAGAAAGAAATCAAGGGTATTCAGTTAGGAAAAGAGGAAGTCAAATTGTCCCTGTTTGCAGATGACATGATTGTGTATTTAGAAAACCCCATCGTCTCAGCCCAAAATCTTCTTAAGCTGATAAGCAACTTCAGCAAAGTCTCAGGATACAAAATTAATGTGCAAAAATCACAAGCATTCTTATACACCAGTAACAGACAAGCAGAGAGCCAAATCAGGAATGAACTTCCATTCACAATTGCTTCAAAGAGAATAAAATACCTAGGAATCCAACTTACAAGGGATGTAAAGGACCTCTTCAAGGAGAACTACAAACCACTGCTCAGTGAAATCAAAGAGGACACAAACAAATGGAAGAACATACCATGCTCATGGATAGGCAGAATCAATATTGTGAAAATGGCTATACTGCCCAAGGTTATTTATAGATTCAATGCCATCCCCATCAAGCTACCAATGAGTTTCTTCACCGAATTGGAAAAAACTGCTTTAAAGTTCATATGGAACCAAAAAAGAGCCCGTATTGCCAAGACAATCCTAAGTCAAAAGGACAAAGCCGGAGGCGTCACGCTACCTGACTTCAAACTATACTACAAGGCTACAGTAACCAAAACAGCATGGTACTGGTACCAAAACAGAGATATAGACCAATGGAACAGAACGGAGCCTTCAGAAATAATGCCACACATCTACAACCATCTGATCTTTGACAAACCTGAGAAAAACAAGAAATGGGGAAAGGATTCCCTATTTAATAAATGGTGCTGGGAAAATTGGCTAGCCATAAGTAGAAAGCTGAAACTGGATCCTTTCCTTACTCCTTATACGAAGATTAATTCAAGATGGATTAGAGACTTAAATGTTAGACCTAATACCATAAAAACCCTAGAAGAAAATCTAGGTAGTACCATTCAGGACATAGGCATGGGCAAGGACTTCATGTCTAAAACACCAAAAGCAACGGCAGCAAAAGCCAAAATTGACAAATGGGATCTCATTAAACTAAAGAGCTTCTGCACAGCAAAAGAAACTACCATCAGAGGGAACAGGCAACCTACAGAATGGGAGAAAATTTTTGCAATCTACTCATCTGACAAAGGGCTCATTTCCAGAATCTACAAAGAACTCAAACAAATATACAAGAAAAAAACAAACAACCCCATCCAAAACTGGGGAAAGGATATGAACAGACATTTCTCAAAAGAAGACATTCATACAGCCAACAGACACATGAAAAAATGCTCATCATCACTGGCCATCAGAGAAATGCAAATCAAAACCACAATGAGATACCATCTCACACCAGTTAGAATGGCAATCATTAAAAAATCAGGAAACAATAGGTGTTCGAGAGGATGTGGAGAAATAGGAACACTTTTACACTGTTGGTGGGATTGTAAACTAGTTCAACCATTATGGAAAACAGTATGGTGATTCCTCAAGGATCTAGAACTAGATGTACCATATGACCCAGCCATCCCACTACTGGGTATATACCCAAAGGATTATAAATTATTCTACTACAAAGACACATGCACACGTATGTTTATTGCGGCACTATTCACAATAGCAAAGACTTGGAATCAACCCAAATGTCCATCAGTGACAGACTGGATTAAGAAAATGTGGCACATATACACCATGGAATACTATGCAGCCATAAAAAAGGATGAGTTTGCGTCCTTTGTAGGGACATGGATGCAGCTGGAAACCATCATTCTTAGCAAACTATCACAAGAAGAGAAAACCAAACACCGCATGTTCTCACTCATAGGTGGGAACTGAACAATGAGCTCACTTGGACTCGGGAAGGGGAACATCACACACTGGGGCCTATCATGGGGAGGGGGGAGGGGGGAGGGATTGCATTGGGGAGTTATACCTGATATAAATGATGAATTGATGGGTGCTGACGAGTTGATGGGTGCAGCACACCAACATGGCACATGTATACATATGTAACCTGCACGTTATGCACATGTACCCTAGAACTTAAAGTATAATAAAATAAAATAAAATAAAATAAAATAAAATAAAAAAATAATAAAACTAACCTGCTACTTGTTCTTTTACAAATAATATTTTTGTTTCATGCTTTATGCTTATAATATTATTGTTTTTCTTTGTTGTTAAAAAAATGACCAAGATATCTCCAGGGTGGGTGTCTTTTCATCGAGTTTCTTAGAACTGAGAGAACTCTCTCAATCTTGATTTCTCAGGGATTCCCCACCTCCATTTAACAATGCTTTAAATTATTTTCTTCTAGTCCTCCAGAAGTCTTGCATTGTTCTTCATTTTCTGTCCTTCGTATCCATTGTCTCTCTTATCCATTTAAGCTCCTGTGGCTTTGTCTCTGTTTTGCAACAGTTTTGTGAGTTTCATAATACATTGGTTTAATTTGCCAGTGGAAGCCTATACTTTCATCTTCTAATGTGAATTTTGATTTGTCACTGAAATACTTTCTTACCTCGAGGAACCCCTTTTTGCATCTCACTTTGCTGTCTTTCCTCTTAGCCCTCTGCTATAATTATTGCCCAAGCTGATCTGGAACTCTCAGGCTCAAGTAATCCTCCTGCCTTGGCCTCCCAAGTGGTGGGATTACAGGCATGAGTTGCCACACCCGTTAAATTCTTATACACACATTTAAGGATGCCAAAGAATTTTCTAAAACCTTCTTCTGATTTTTACCATAAATCATATTTACAGGCTTGCATTACAGAGCATTCATAATAATGTTTCTTTTTCTTTGTCCTGTAGCACCTTTATATGAGTCCAATATTGTTCTTTTTTTCTGTGTATCTGTCCACCATAAGAAAGCTATCCAGACTATTATTTACTTAGCTAATAATAAGTGAGTTTGACTTATTATTATTTACTTAGCTAATAATAAGTGACTTTGGGTGGAAGGTAGATCATGTTCAAACTGCCTAATATGATACCCCATTAGAAGTTTTCTCATTCGACAGTTTTCAAAGCATTCCAGCAGCTCACTGAAGCTGATCACCAAGTCTCTTTCTCAGATCTACAGTGAACAGGAGTTTGTTAAAAATAATTCCTAATCTTATTCTCTCTATCTCTCTCTTTTTTGGAAAAAACAAAACAAAACAAAAAAACACCTCCTGGGCTCAAGCTATTCTCCTTCCTCGGCCTCCCAAATTGCTGGGATTACAGGCATGAGTCAATGAACCCAGAGCCCCAGTATCTTCTAATATTTTTTCTTTGTCCCTCCTATGAGTGTTTCCCTCCAATGACCATTGTTACAGTAATGATTATATATCTTTTAAAGTTTTATCTAGTATGACTTTGCTGGACTAAAATTGGATCTTCTCCTCCCCTCTTCCTGATGCTCTTACATTACACATGACAAAGTACAATCACTAGTGTGCCTTCTAGGGCTCTACTTGCAGCCAGTCCCACGAGGTCCTGTTGTGGCAACCTTCCTAGCTGAGGATGGAATGGGCAATTGCCTTCTACCCTCTACTTTCTATGTAGTCACTTTTGGCAACAACAAAGTCTAACTGTATATAAAAGGTAAGAAATGGGTGGAAGGTAGATCATGTTCAAAGTGCCTAATATGATACCCCATGAGAAATTTTCTTACAAGTTTTCTTATTTGACAGTTTTCAAAGCATGATTTTACAAATCTCTGAGATCCCTGAGATACTCTGAGGAGGTCTGCAGGATAAAAATTATTTTCATGGTAATATAATATTATAATAAGCATTTTTAAAAATAATACTGACACATTATTTGCCTCTTCACTGTGTTGACATTTGTATTCAGGATGCAAAACAATGGTGGACAAAATTGCCGGTATCTAGGTATAAATCCTAATAATGGCATCAAGCTACACATGTAGTATCCGTGAACTCACACTAAGATTAAAAAAAAGAAGAGAAGACCAATTTCACTTTTAAAAGTCCTTGATGTAATGGAAAAAATATTAATTAAAAAAAATGTTTTAAATTGTACCCTTTGCATACTTTTTCTTAATATTTTGTGTGATGAACTGGAAAGTGCACAGAAGCACCTCAGTTGCATACTGAAATATAATGATTGTTTCAAAGAAAAGCACCTTGCAATTGTTTAAGCTGCATTCTTGAGAAAAGAGCAACAAGCTGGTTTTTCAGTCTTTGGTATCTGACAGGCAGACTTTTTTGGGGAAAAATGAATGGAGTGAGCCTGTTACTTCAAGGAAAACAACTAGAAGTATTTGTTGCTGATGATAAAACTTAAGCTTTCAGAAAGAAAAAAATTAGAATTTTGGAAAACTTATATTCACCACCAAAAGTTTAACAACTTCCCAATACAAAAAGACTTTTCTGTTAAAATAAGTGGTGAGATTAACAAACAAGATTTTTTTATATAGTGTAATAAAATATGTCAACACTTGGAAGTGCTATGTAACACAGTGAACCAACAATTTCCAAATGACCAGTTGCTGATATTGCAAAATTATGAATTGGTACAAGATTCATTTACAGTGCAAAGTAAGTCAATGGATTTCATTGTAAATGAGTTCAAACAGTTTCTTAATATGGGTTTTTAATTCTACATTGAAACTAAGCTTCAAAAACCATCACTAGTCAGATTTTGATACGGTATCAAAGGCTAGCCACGATTATCGTAAGAGGCTATCAAAATACTCCTTCCTTTTCCAACTACATATCTGCATGTTTCTTGCTTTCTTCATAAAATTCAACCAAAGGAACATATCATAATAGAATAAACAAAGGAGTAGATACAAGATCACAACTGTCTCCTGTGAAATCCTGTTAAAATGTCATTCTATTTTACATGTCAAGTATAAAATAATACCAGTCTTCTAAATTATTGTATTTTGAAAATATAATTTTTAAGAAAAATATTTATGTTAACATATGAGTTTATTATTTTAAGATGCATTAATATACAAATATGTTAAAACTTCCTTTGTATTTATAATTTAATAAATATCAATAGATATTACCTATGTAAATGAAAGTTCTTTGCAGTCTTCAATAAGTTTTTTTTTTTAAGCTTAGTGAGGGTGTCTATTTTGCCCAGGCTGGAATGGAGTGGTTATTCACAGGCACAATCATAGCACCCTACAGCCTCGAACTCCTGTGCTCAAGTGATCCTCCTGCCTCAGCCTCTAAAGCAGCTGGGGCTACAGGCATGCGACACCACACCCAACAGTCTTCAGTAAGTTTGAAGAATGTAATGGAATCCTGAGATCAAATACTTTGAGAACCATCATTCTATTTGTGCAGAGTTTTTTGAGTTTCTGAACCAGCAATAGAAAGGGACAACTTTCTACTTTCTGTGTCTAGCTATACAGCATTGTTGGACTACCAACTGCATTTTGCATCCACATTTTATCTGTCTTGAAGGTAGTGAACATTTCTCTCATACTCAGACAATAATACATAGGCGGAGTGTTAGAGCTATCTGGGGATTTTGTAAATTTTCATATATTTAGTTACTTCATATTTTGTAGTGCAAATTGAGAACTTTTTTCTTTTAACTATGTCACAAAATTCACCATTTTAAAGTGTATAACTCAGTTGTTTTTAGTGTATTCACCATGTGTGCAGCCATCACCAGAATCGACATTTCAACACCTTAAAAATACCTTGAGTTATAACTCCACCATCTTCTCATCCCCCCCAGCCCTAAGAAACTACTAATTTTCTGTCTCTACAGGTTTACCTATTCTGGACATCTCATATGAATGGAATCCTACAATATGTATTACTTTATCTGTCTGGCTTCTTTTCTTTTCTTGTTTTCTTTTTGACGGAGTCTTACTCTGTTGCCCAGGCTAGAGTGCAGTGGCATGATCTTGGCTCACTGCAACCTCCGCCTCCTGGGTTCAAGCGATTCTCCTGTATCAGCCTTTCGAGTAGCTGGGATTACAGTTGCCTGCCACTGCGCCTGGCTCTTTTGTACTTTTAGTAGAGACGGGGTTTCACTATCTTGGCCAGGCTGGTCTCAAACTCCTAACCTTGTGATCCATACTGCCTTGGCCTCCCAAAGAGATTACAGGTGTGAGCCACTGTGCCCGGTCCGTGTCTGACTTCTTTAACTTAGCACAATGTTTTCAAGGTTCATCCCTGTTGTAGCATGTGTAAATACTTAATTCTTTCCTATGACTAAATAATATTTCATTGTATGAATATATCGCGTTTTCTTTATCTATTAATCAATAGATGGGTATTTGGGTTTGTTCCATGCTTGGCTATTATGAATAATACTTCCGTGAAGATTTATATACAGGTTTTTATATAAACCTATGTTTTCACTTCTCTTCGAAATAGATTTAGGAGTATAATTTCTTGGTCATATGGTAACTACATTTAACGTTTTGAGGAACTGTCAAACTGTTTCCCATAGTAGCTGCAACATTTTACATTCCCACCAGCAATGTATGAGGGTTTCAATATCTCCACATCCTTGCTAGCACTTGTTACTTTCCATTTTTTTTAAATTACAGACATCCTAGTGGGTATGAGGTTGTATCTCATTGTGGTTTTGGGAAACTGAGCATGTTTTAAATATTACATTTGTGAATGAGATCCAGTCACTCACTTTAATTATCACATGCAAGTTTCTAAAGCTTTGCAATCAATCTTTACCCCTTGATTCTTTTCTTTGTTCTCTTGAGTCTCCTAGAAGTATATATATTTATCTAAGAACTTAATTTAAAAGATCTCAACATCACTTTCCTTTCCTAATTATCTTATCTCTAAACATAATATTTTAAAACTATTTTCTTTGAAGTTTATGACTGAGTTCCTACATGAACACGTGAGCTGATAGGGCACATCCTCTGAGATGTCATTATTAAAAATGGTTATACTGATTCATTTTTTCCATGCTGTTTTGTCAGCTTTCCAAAAAGATACTGTATAAAAGCATTCCAAGAACCTTTATTTGTGGTGACAGTATCTTTATAAAAGGTGTGTATTTTTTACATTTTTATTTTCCCAACTCTTTAAAACTATTTCTTACCTTGTTGAGAAATTAAACCCTTGATCTTCATACAATCCAGGTTGTTTTTTCATAAATACAATTTTTTTAAATGAAGATTCTGGGTGTTAGTTTGTAGTCAGCAGCTGTGAGTATCCAAATTAATAAAACTCCCTGCCCCTGTGTAAATCACCCACAATTTAGATTTTTGTAGATGTTCCCTCCATCATTTGTATTACATAAAAACGTTAATGAACATTTCCAATACAAAACTGATAAATAAACCCATTTACATATCTAATCATGTAAAGATAATTTATTCTCCTAAGACTTTGCAAATACTAGAATCATCTAAACTTATTACTTGTAATTCCATGTTTCCATGGTGATAGATTCTTCATCTCCAATGTCTAGTTAAAATAACCATTAAGGGATTGAAAAGGACTAAACACTAGAAACAAGAATGCAGAGTGATGGAAAAAGATGATTTCCCAAATTCTAGGGGAAATGTACAATTGCAGTATCAGTGACTGGTGATGAATTAGGATCACTGTAGAAATGTGTTCCCAAAATGGGACCCTCTGCACTGTGCAGGAGACTGATTGGTTCATACCTCTGCCTAACTCTAATTCTGATATACAGGGGTTCATCATTCGGAATCTTTCCCTTCTTCCCTCCTAATCTCATCCCCAACCCCCATCAGGCCTCCTCTCACTCTCCAAATTCATCCGGGGACATTGACTGCTCCTAGTACAGAACTCACCAGGATGTTAGTGTATTGTTCTCTGAGAAACTGAGTCAATGACAGAACTACGGATAACTTGGAGAAGAGGACACAAACTGAAATATGCTGCTTTCAGATAGTACATTTAAACAAGGGGGGAGGAATTAGATGCTGTTTCTAGCTTTATGGAATCATGAGAAAGTCTAAGAGCTTGAGCAGGAGAGACATTAACTTGAGTTTATCAGACTGGGTACTTGCAGGGCCCCAGAGGTGGACAGGTTCTGTTTATTAACCTTTCTGGTCATCCAGGAGCCTGGTGGACAGAAGGAGAGCTGGAGACAATATTGAACTCCTTCTGGAGGAATAAACCAACACCCAATATGAGGCCTCACTCTGTGAAGAACAGACTAGTAAAAACCACTTACTATAGAAATATCACAAATCACTGGAAATGGAAGAGATTTTCCAATTAATGATGTAGGAAAAATGATTACTTGGAGAACTGTCAACCGAAAGCCTCACCTCACATTAAACACTAAAATAAATTCAGGCAGAATAAAGAGCTAAATACAAAAAAGTAAAACTACAAAAATAGAATTAAAATGTGAAAATTAACTAGTCTTGGAATAGGAATGTGTTTTTCAAGCATAGAGCAGTGGAAGAAATTAAAAAGGAAAATATTGATAATACAAAACTATTGAACTTTTACATGTTGAAAACATTATAAATAATTAGGAGGTAAATAAAAAGCTGACATTAATAACTGCAACAAACTAGACATATAATGATTTAATGTCCTTTGCAAATTGCACAAGAAAGACTCAATAAAAGTGTATGAAGGTGAGAAATGAAAGACATAAAAAGAAATAGAAAAAGATTTCAAAAATAAACTGACTAGCATTAAAGGAAATGTAAATTAAACAGACAAAAATGATGATCTACCATTTTTTCTTTTCAAATTTTAGAGAGAATTTTTTTTAAAAAATTGGTCATATTTGGTTTAGAATGGTGGTATAAAAATGGCCTTTCCCAGTTACCATTTTTAAAAGCATGCAAAAGTAGTAAGGCGAATGAGAAACAGAAGCACAAACCAACAAAACAAGAAGATATCTGAAGCCCTGAACCATAAAAGCAGTTAAAGTTTAATGTGATAAGGAAAGACTTAAGAGAGAGGAAGCCACAACCTCAGAGCTCAGAAAATGCTACCAATGTACCCTTCTCCAAGATGAAGGGTTCATTCTCAAGTCAAAATCAACAGTCATTACCTTTTAACAATGGAACTGAGGGCAGCAGCTCATAGAGAAATGAATATTTTCTGAATCTCGTTTGATTCCAATGAGAAGAAAAGAAAGGGTCATACAGATAAGTTATGTTTTCAGGGAGCATTCCACTGATAAGACAGAGTAAAGAAGATAATTCTGTATTTTCAGCTTGTGATCAACCTGGAAGTGCTGATCTCAGCTGACTTGGGAGTGGCAAAGTTTAAATAAATACCCACATATGCACAATTCTATTATTAAAAAAGTCCTGCTGGCATAGAACACAGCATTGGCAACCCCTATCCCCACCACCTACACACACACACGCACACACAGAGAGAGAGAGAGAGAGAGAGCTTCTGTTGAGTTCTAATCCTGAATTCCAGGAAGTCCTGAGTTTTTAGAGTGGTAATTTTTAAAAAGAAGTCAACACTTCATCTGTACAAAAATTATTTTAAAAGATGGAGAAGGAAACAACAAAAGAAAATGCATCAAGAAAAGAACATTCACCAGAAAATGTTTGCCATGAGGCAATTTAAAACATTATGTTCAAATACATTGTTATACATTTTTAAACTTAATGAAAGAAAGCATAACCTCTATAAAACAAAAATACAAGGCAAAGATTCAATAGCTCATGGAAGATAGTAAGACCACAGAGATAAAATAGGAGTTGATAGAGGGAAAAAAAGTAAAAAAAAGTCACAAAAATAAAAACAAAATTGAAACAGCATACAACATCTATCCTGGCTCTCTGATGCCTTCACAATAACCATGTTTTATCTCATTTTCTGGAATTGAGAAATAGAGAGTAAACATAAATTTATACAGATAACAACCCTGTATTCATATTTTATATGGGAAAATAAAAATTGCTGAAAATATCGAGAATGGATTGAGGAGAATCAAGCAAAATTAAATGCAAATAAAACAAGGCAAAAACCAAATGGCTTTTTTTAAAGATTAAAGAAATATTGATAGGTGAGGAATCTAGACCAAAATAAAAAGATTCAACATGAAAAGAACAAAAAATTAGGAAATAATGAAGTACATTTAATAACATTTTCTGGAAATAAGACTTGAATCTAGAGTTTCAAAGGCCCACCCCATCCCAGGAAAAATTGAAACAGAATGCTCAACATCAAGATACAGTCATGTTATCAGATGAAAAAAATAAAACTTTCTATGCTGTGTTTGTGTGTATGTAGAAGGAATCTACTATTTTCAGTTTCAGTATTTTCTTCTACCAATGTCTAGAACATTACTTACCTGCTTTGTACTTTTGTTCTTGCTCAAACATACAGAGTCTGATCACAAAATGGAAAAAACTAGACAAAAAAAGAATGGAAAGAACAAAGAAGTCATGACTGGAAGGAAGAAAATATTCCTATTTGCTTCTAATTGGAGAGCTTAAGGATAAACATCTTTAACAGGAAGTTAAAGTAACCTAATTAACATTGTTTATTTAATATTCTCACTCATAAAAGCAGATTTTTTAAAGTGTGGAATCTGCCCATTAGCATTCAGACAAACAGGACTTATAAGATCAAGTTTGGCAGTGTTCTTAATCTAGTGGATTGATGGAATAAAATGATGGACTATCTTAAATTACCATAATAAAAATTATCTGCCCTGAAAGAAGAAATTCCACCATTGCATCTTTTCTCATATCCAAAGAGAAAGCTGTAAAAGATGACACACAAATCATAGCATTGCTTAGCTCTTTTGTTACTTTATCAGGAGTCACACCCTGAAATACCATTTCCCTTTGCTCACCACCTGCACTTAATCTCCAAGGCTAATCAATTTATTTTCCTATCTTCTGACTTTGACTTCTACTTTGTCCCTACAATCCACTACTTCTAGTCCAACTCACCTTCAGATAGCAGCTTTTGCCCCCTTCCAATCTATTCTGTCTGCGCCCAAAGTGATCTTTTTAAATAACAAAGATGATCATGTAATTATCTCCCCCACCGGAGACTACAACCCTGCTTACGACTATTCAGTGGCTTTTTGAGGGTAATGAGTAATCATTATATGATCTGGCCTTTTCCACCTGTTATCCTCAACTTCTGCTGCTTTTTTCATGTGCTCACACACGTATTCAAATGAATACGTGTGTGAGCACATTTTGTTTGTTTGTTTGCTCTTTTTTTTTTTTTTTTTTTTTAAGTTTCTCTGAAAAGCTCTCATCTTTTCCCTGTGCTCTGGTAGGAGCATTCCTCCTTTTTCTCCCACCCCCCACTGCAGCTGCAGCTCTCTCCTACTCAAATTTTGTGTGTCTGTTTAAGCAACCTTCCTCAAAGAAGCCTTTTCTGAGCCATTGCACCTCTTTCCTCTTAATATTTGTCTCTTCCAACTCTATATTCATGCTTAGAGGGCCATTACCTGTATTCATTCATGTTTACTTTCTATCCATCAATTCCAGAAAATGAAATAAAACATGGTTATTTTAAAGGCACATAAGATCAAGGATAAGCCAAATCTCTTTAAATTTTATTTATTTCATTTTATTTGATGTCACCCTAGTGTGGGAGGTTTGAGTAGGTTGCTTAAGTTTCCTGTGGCTTATTTGTATCATCTATAAAATAGGAGCAATTACGCTGCCCATGACTGTTGTGAGGATCAGGGTTGATAAGAAATGTTGTAACCTTTTATTAAGAACTGTATCATACTAATTAATAGGATAATAATAATTATTATTCTCAAAAGGTTTTATTGGTCTAATCACATATCTGAATGTAAGACATAGAAAGTATCTTGTGGTAGTTTTGATACTAAAACAAAATATAAACTTTTTAAAGTGTTTAGAGAGTTTTTTTAAATTTCTTTTTTTTTTTTTTTTTTTGTAGACGGAGTCTCACTCTATCACCCAGGCTAGAGTGCTATGGCATGATCTCGGCTCACTGCAACCTCTGCCTCTGGGTTCAAGCAATTCTCCTGCCTCAGCCTCCCAAGTAACTGGTACTACAGGCGCCTGCCACCATGCCCGGCTAATTTTTGTATTTTTAGTAGAGACAGGGTTTCACCATGTTGGCCAGGCTGGTCTCTAACTCCTGACCTCAAGTGATCTGCCCACCTCGGCCTCCCAAAGTGCTGGGATTACATCCATAAGCCACTGGGTCTGGTCTTTTTTTATTTTATTTTATTTTGTTGTTCTATTTGCCAGTGCTGACTTCTCTTAGGCCAGAGACATGTAGTACTTCAGAACTCTTTTTACAGGATGACAGCCTGATGAAGTTTCTAAAACCCCCAGAAGAGTGATAAAAATGATGGTAAAGAATAGAAAAAAATGGACAATTATCTGTAACATATGTTTGCAGATTATACATGCCAACGTGCATGTGAACACACAGATGAAATATTCATTTCATATACTCAGAATAAAAGAACATTTTATATTTTAAGTAACTCACTCTTTACCTTAGGGTAAATACATATATTTAATATATGTATTTAAAAAAGAGAAAAGTAGGGAGAAAATAACAAAATGGAAAGAGGGACAGAGAAGAAAGGAGGAAGGAAAAAGACACGAATTACCAGGATTCTGTTTCAGAAAGTCCCTTATTGGACAAAATTACTGGGGATCCAATGTAGAAAAGGCAATTTGACAGTGAATGCACTATAACTTTCCTGGTGAATGCTTACTTTCTGGAACAAACATAAAAGGCCCATGTGATAAAGCTGTGATGCAAAAAGTTCTTGGATTTCCCTTCTTCATTTTGGGACCATTTTTGAAAAGGGAGCTTTAAGCTCTTCCTTTTCCATCATCTTAAAGGGAATTTCATCATAGATTAGCTCTACCAAGGCCTTTGAAAAAAGGGAATGTATTCTACTTCTTCAATATACCTCACACCCCTGCCCAAGTTTCTAATTCAGTAGATCTGTGGCAGGCCTGATAATGTGCTTTCTAATAAGTTCCCAAGTGATGCTGATGCTGCTAATCTGGGGATCCTGACCTTCAAGAAACTCTGAAAGCCAATAGAAAGAACAGAAAACCTTAGAAGTAGAATCATGATTTGAAAGAGCTAAGAGAATGGACAAAGCCAAGGTCCAGTGTGGTTCTGGCACACACTGAGCACCCCATAAATACTGAATTAATAAGTGGATGAATAAGTAAGCATTATCTGAATGCTTCTGTGAATGGCCCAAGGAAGAAGAGCACCATAGTGACCAGGACTTTGCCATTAGATACATCAAGTTTCAAATCTTGCTTCTCCACTTACTGGCTGATACGGTTTGACTCTGTGTCCCCACCCAATTATCACCTTAAGTTGTAATCCCCGTATGTCAAAGGTGGAACCAGGTGAAGGTAATTGGATCATGGGGACCATTTCCCCCATGCTGCTCTCGTGATAGTGAGTGAGTGCTCATGAGATCTGATGGTTTTATAAGTGTCTGGCATTTCCCCTGTTTGCACTCATTCTCTCTCCTGCCACCCTGTGAAGAGGTATCTTCTGCCATCATTATAAGTTTCCTGAGGCCTCCCTAGCCATGCAGAACTGTGAGTCAATTAAATTTCATTGCTTAATAAATTACCCAGTCTCATGTATTTCTTCATAGCAGTGTGAGAAAGGACTAATACACTGGCCTTATGACATTTTACTATCATTTCATTTCTCTGGGCGCAAGTTTTTCTCATATTTATATTACAGTCACAGTATCTACTTTATGGAGTTGTTCTGAAGATTAAGAATAATGGTTGTTAAACTGGCTAGGTACGGCTCCTGTCGCATTGGAAAGACACACTATGTAATGCTTATTCTCTGCTGTTGTTCCAATGATCTGCAAAGTTGCATAAGCTATGTGACAGGAAGGTGTTTCAGGACTGGATCACCTGACACCCAAATAATCAGCAGTCAGTCCCCCAACACCTGCCAGTGATTGGTAGAAGAGGGCCTAGCCAGTTCAGGGTTCATGAGTATGTGACAAGCGAATTGCCACACAAATAGTTACTTTACACACCTTCCAACCACACATTATTGTGCATGACAAGGACGCCCTCAGCTTCAGTAAGTGGAGAATAAATGGACCCTAGAGAAATAAACACTCATGAATACACTATGTTTGAATAAGGATCTAGAGTCAAACACCTTTTCATAAACTTCCTGTCCACTTCTCCACCCACTAGATCCATATTGCTTCTGAGAACATGCTCTAGTAACTGTTTTAACAGAATAATCTCTCTTTTTTGGGAGAGGATGGCAATCAAAATAAAAGGAATAGCTACACCTGAGTAAAAAACATTTTCTCTAAAAGTCTCAAAGAATATTACTAAATGCCTTATTCAAACATTGTTCAATTCAGACACCAAGAGCTTTGGCTTTTCACACTCAAGATTAATATTTCTGTAGAGTGTATGTGAAAAGCTTAAGTAGGGAAATGTAATCATTCCTCAAGTGTCCTAATGTTTTCCTATCACATACCTCAGTGCCCTGAACATTATGTACATAGAAAGTAACAAGTAGATTTTTGAGCATTAGCCCTCACCAGCAATTTCCACCCAAATCTACTCAAACATGTACCATAAAATAAAAGACACCATGAAAACTAGCCAGCTCTACCACTTGCTCTTAAGCAAAAAATGGGATATGGGTTGTGTTCAGTGATGTCACTGTTATAGATCAGCTTTGCCCCTTGGTGTCCTTTGCCTGTAGAACTTCTGCCTATCAGAAATTCACTCTAAGCAATGATCTGAGGCTCATTTGCATTAAAATACAAAATAATAAAAAGATTTAATTCTGTCTTCTACTAGATGTCTAAGGCCCATTGCAGAGCACTAGGCTGGGCTATATGAGGTGTCATGTAGCATAAGCTAGGCATGGTGGCCTGAGGGATCTAAGAGAATAAGTCAAGATACTGCAGCTTATGGGGAAACAAAACAAAGAAGCGAATGAATTGGAATGAGCAAGTCACCAAATATTTTCTCCAAACAGTAATGATAAAACCAGACAAATGTATCAGAAACAACCATTGCAGTTCCCTGGAAATTGACCAAACACTTAAAACAAACTGATAAGCACTTATTAAAGAAAAACTATTGAATTTTCATGAGAACTGTGGACATCCATGGTATTCTTGCCTGGGCTGCTCCCCTTCTTGTCCCCCAGCTTTTTCTTCATGGTAATTCTAACATGGTAGAGCACATGGTGAATAGCAGCTTGACTGTAGGAGGAAGATAACTTGATTTGGAGCAGTAGTTGGACAATCCCATCCCCAGCAGAGATGTCAACAATAAGCAACAATACCAAAGACAAGGGAATTAGGACAAGAAATTTTGATACCTGAGGCTGAATGGGCCAACCAGAAGTTTAGCAGGAAAATATGGGAAATGAGACAGTCATAGAGACACTTGATACCCTTGGTTGAGTGGAGGTGATGGGTACACACAGGGGAGACTGGAAGAAGTCCAAGCTGTTCACATATCCCTGTCTTACCAGGAACCTCTGTGTTTTGCAGAGGAGATACCAGAAACTGTAAAACAGCCTGAACTAAAAACTGCCTGAAATATGAATGTGTTCCTGAATCCACATAGAGACCCATCACCTCAGGTGGGAGATTTAGCTGGCCTAAAGTGTTTGGGCCCAATCTCTCACCAATCATTGGCTGACCATCAGGTTATGCAGAAATAAGACTCCTAAGAAGTCAGCCTTAAAAATATGAACAAGGGTTTGGCGAGGAGGCTGGGGAAAAAGGGATGCTAAGCAGAGAGTAGTGTCCACACACTATAGAGGAAAAAAACTTCAAAAATGTAGTCCAAACAGGTTACTAAATAAAAATATAAACATATTTTTAAAACAATATTGGTAATAACCTCTGGAACAAAAATCTAATCGGAATCAAGAGCTGCTATAATATGGTATCTCAAAATAGTCCATATTCAATAAAAATTACGGGACATGCTAAGAAACAGGAAACTGTTACTCATATTAAAGAAGGAAAATAGCAGTGAATAGACATTTCTCTGAGTGTCCTCAGAGGCCAAATTTAGCAGACAACAACTTCAACTCAGTTTTATATCTATGTTCAAAGAACTAGAAGAAATTAACAGTAAAGAATTAAAGGAAAGTATTCTAATCCAAAAAATAAAGGACCTCAGTAAAGATATACAAATTATTTTTAAAATCCAAATGGAAATTCTGGTAATAAAAGTACAATAACTAAAATAAAAATTGTACTTCAGGGGCACACTGCCAGATATAACAGCAGAATTAAGTTGGTATTATGATAAAGTAAATTATAATTACTTAAGATGCATAACCACAAGCTATCATTTGCTGACCTCTATGCTAGGCTATAAAGCAAGCCTCAATAAATCTAAAGGACTGAAATCATATAAAGTGTGTTCTATGACTACAACAGAATTAAGTTAGAAATCAATGAAAGAAAGAGATTTGATGAATCCCAAAATATTTGGAAATTAAACAACACACTTCTAACACCCATGAATGAAAGAAAATTGCAAAATATTTTGAGCTGAATTGAAAACACGAAAAATCGAAATATATGTAGCATGTATCTAAAGCAGTGCTTAAAAGGAAGCTTATAGTTTGAAAAAGAAAAATAGTCTCCAATGAATAATTCAAGCTTCCTCTTTAGCTAACTAGAAAAATAAGAGCAACCTAAACCCAAAAAGAAAAAGTAAAAGGAAATAATATGGATTTACATGAAAATCAAAGAAACAGAAAAAATATAGAAAATAATGCAACCAAAAGGTGATTATTTAAAAAGATCAACAAAATTGACAAATCTTCAGCTAAACTAAGAAAAAGAAAGAAAGAAAGCACAAATTGCCAAAATAAAGAGCAAAAGAGGTAACATCAGTACTAATCCTACAGAAATTAAAAGGATTCTAAAATAACATTAAAAACTTTTTGCCAAAAATTTGACAAATTACATGAAATGACCAATTTCTAGAAAGACAGAAATGAACACACTGATTCAAGAAGACATAGGAAATCTGTATAGATATGAGATACCATCTCACACCACTCAAAATGCTATTATTAAAAAGTCAAAAAATAGATGCGGGGAAGTTGCAGAAAAAAGGGACTGCTCATACACTGCTGGTGGGAATGTAAATTACTTCAACCACTGTGGAAAGCAGTTTGGTAATTTCCCAAAGAACTCAGAAATACCATGCAACCCAGCAATCCCATTATTGGGTAAATACACAAAGAAATATAAATTTTTCTATCAAAAAGACATGCACATGTATGTTCATTGCAGCACTATTCACATAACAATGATATGGAATCAACCTAGATGCCCATCAACAGTAGACCGGATAAAGAAAATGTGGTACATATACACCATGGAATATTAGGCAGCCACAAAAAAGAATGAGATCATGTCTATTGCAGCAACATGGAGCTGGAGGCCATTATCTTTAGGACACTAACACAGGAACAGAAACCCAAATAATGCATTTTCTCACTTAGAACACATAGACACAAAAAGGGGAACAACAGACACTGGGGCCTACTTGAGGGTGCAGGGTGAGAGATGGGTGAAGATAAAAAAAAAAAAATACCTATCAGGTAATATGCTTATTACCTGGATGATGAAATAATCTGTACACCAAACCCCACAACATGCAGTTTGGCTATATAACAAACCTGCACACATACCCCTGAAACTAAGATAAAAACTTTTAAAAAAAGAGAGAAAATTTGTATAGACCTACAACTAATAAAGTAATGGAATTTGTAATTTAAAACTCTTACCACAAAGAAACCCCTAGTTCTAGATAGCTTCATTGATGAATTCTATCAACTATATAGATACCAATCCTGCAATACTCTTTCAGAAAATAAAGAACGAAGTCTTTCCAAATCATTCTATGAGGCCTATTTAACAAAGCCAGCCAAAGACATCATAAAAAAATAAAATTGCAGATGAATGTCTCTGAGAATATAGAGGCAAAAATTCTTTTAAAAAATTAGCAAACCAAACCAATCAGCAGTTTAAACACATTTTACACCATGACCAAGTGGGATTTATCTAAGAATGCAAAGTTGGTTTAACGTCTAAAAATTACCTTATGTGACCATTTTACAGATGTAGAAAAAGAAAAGGCAGTTAACAAAATTTCACATACATTCGTGATTTTTAAAAAATTTTAACTGGAATCAAACAGAATTTCCTCAACATCTACAGAAAAAATATTTTATTTTTATTTTTATTTTACTATTATTATTATTATACTTTAAGTTCTAGGGTACATGTGCACAATGTGTGGGTTTGTTAAATATGTATACATGTGCCATGTTGGTGTGCTGTACCCATTAACTTGTCATTTACATTAGGTATATCTCCTAATGTTACCCCTCCCCCTCTCCACAATAGGCCCTGGTGTGTGATGTTCCCCTTCCTGTGTCCAAGTGATCTCATTGTTCAATTCCCACCTATGAGTGAGAACATGCGGTGTCTGATTTTCTGTTCTTGTGATAGTTTGCTGAGAATGATGGTTTCCAGCTGCATCCATGTCCCTACAAAGGACACAAACTCATTCTTTTTTATGGTTGCATAGTATTCCATGGTGTATATGTGCCACATTTTCTTAATCCAGTCTGTCACTGATGGACATTTGGGTTGATTCCAAGTCTTTGCTATTGTGAATAGTGCTGCAATAAACATATATGTGTATGTGTCTTTATAGCAGCATGATTTATAATCCTTTGGGTATATACCCAGTAATGGGATGGTTGGGTCAAATGGTATTTCTAGTTCCAGATCCTTGAGGAATCGCCACACTGTTTTCCACAATGGTTGAACTAGTTTACAGAAAAAATATTAAGTGCATCTACATTGGAAAAGAAGAATGGTCGAAAACAATTAAATTTTTTTTTGTTTGCAGATAACATAATCTTATAGGGAGAAAATTCTAGGAATATACACACACACTGCACGCTTACTACAAGGTTGCATGATAGAAGATTAATATACAAAAAATCTATTGTAGTTGCAAATACTAGTAATGAACAATCTGAAAATCAAATCAAGAATACAATTCTGTTCACAATAGTAACAGATAAAACAAAATACTAATGATAAATCTAACAAAGTGTAAGATTTATACAATGAAAACTACAAGTGCTGAGTGAAAGAAATAAAGGGAGGTAAAGAAAGAAGTAGAAACATATTCCCTTTTCATGGATTGAAAAACTTAATAGTGTTAAAATGGCAATTCTCCTTAAATTTATTTATACAGATTCATGGCAATTCCTATCAAAATTTCAGTAGGCTTTTTTGTGAAAAATGACAAATTGATCAATAGATAACATTTATACATAAATGCAGTGGACCTGGAATAACCTGAGTAATTTCCAAAAAGAAGAACAAAATTGGAAGACTTGCACTACTACCTGGTTTCAAAACTTACTATAAAACTACAGTAATCAAGACAGTGAGGCATTGCTGTAAGTGTATGTATATAGGTTAATGGAAAAAAATGAAGTTCCAGAATTAAACTTTACGATTTTGGTCAATTAATTTTTGACAAAAATGTGGAGACAATTTAATGGGGGAAATGACAGTCTGTTAACAAATGGTGCTGGGACAACTGGATATTCATATGAAAGAAAAAAGAACTTAGATCTTTATCTCCTACCACATGCATAAATAAACTCGAAATAGACCATAACCCTAAATGTTAGTAGTTTAAACTATAAAACTTCTATAACAGTGGTTCTCAATCAGGATGATTTTGCTTGCCAAGGGACATTTGATAATGTCTGGAGACATTTTCAGTTGTCATAACCAGTGAGAAGGGGTCAGGCAGGCACTAATGGATCTAGCGCATAAAAGCCACAGATGCTGCTATGTATTCTAGAATGAACAAGACAGGCTCCCATGACAAAGAATTATCTGGCTCCAAATATCAAGAATGCTGCTATTGCAAAATCCTGATCTAGAAGGAAAGCTCTGTGACTTGGGTTATATAAGGAATTCTTAATGTGACAATAAAAGCACAACCCATTTTTTAAAATAGATTATTAAGATGAATAACTCTTGCACTTCAAATTAAACTGTTAAGAAAATAAAAAGACAAGCCACAGACTGGGGGAAGATATTTGAAAATCAGATTTCTGACAAAGTTCTTGTATCCAGAATATATAACAAACTCTTCAACTCAATAAGACAAACAACTCAATTTAAAAATGAGAAAAAAGTTTAAATATACTTTCACCAAATGAGATATACAGATAGCTAAAAGACACAGGAAAGGATGCTTACTTCTTTAGTAATTTGGGAAATGCAAATTAAACCACAATGAGATACCACAATAAATCCATTACAATAGTTATAATAAAAACTATAGACGATATCAATTTTTGGCAAGAAGGTGGAGAAACCTGAGCTGTCAGATACTGCTGATGCTAATGTAAAATGGTACAGCCATTTGGAAAACTGTTTAACAGTTTTCTAAAGAGTGAATCATAAATATATCAATACGACCCACAAATCCCACTTCTAAGAATCTACCCAAGAAAGTAAAAACATGTCTACACAAATACTTGTATCTGCCTGGTCATAGCCACATTACTCTTAATAGCAAAAGACAGGAAACAGTCCAAGTGTCTGTCAACTATGAATGGGTAAATAAAATGTGATAAAAATTAAAGTAAAATGGAAGATAAAAATGGATAAGTAAAATGTCTGGAAAAGGCCAATTTGTAGTGACAGAAAGCCTGGGGTAGGGGTAGGAGTGGAGACTGGCTGCAGAGGGGAATAAGGAAACATTTTGGAATGAAGACAGTGTTCTAAAACTGGTTGTAGTGATGGTTGTGAAACTCCATAAATTTAACAAAAATCATTACATTGTACATTTTCAATGAGTGAATGTATGGCATGTAAATTATGCCTCAATAAAGATTAAAAAAAAAAAAAAAAAAAACAAGCCAAAGAGCCTCATCCCAATGTGAGAAACACAAATAATACTGGAAGGGAAGTAAGAGAGATCAAGAAGGTTTATGGCAAACAGATACTGGAAAATGACATAAAGTCTACGAACGGCAATGTGCCTAGAATCTTGGCAGGGAGAGAGCATAAAAAGCTATAACTTGCTGGAAACCTCTCCCCTCACACCTCTGGAATGAATGAGGCTGGGTTAGCCATAGGCTTGTGTATAAGAAGCTCTGATGCTTTGGGCATGTAAAGGTAGGAGTGAAAATCCCACCCAGTGGGTCCTCAAGCTGACCAAGGTGCTGATAATTTCTCAGTTCAAGATATAGGTATAGGATACGAATTTGTGATGCTTATTGCTCTGAGGAATGGAAATTGATAGAGGAGTGTATTACATCATAACTATAGGGTTTACAGCCTTAAAGAATCTCAAGGAGCATTACTGTGATGAGGTGGATACCTGTGTACCCAGAGAAGTCACTACCTAGAAGGCCACAGACTCCTTATGCCAGTCTGTCTTTACAAGAAGCATTGCAAAATTGATCAAATAAGATGTGCATCTGGTGAGGGTTCAGAAAGGGACCAAAACCAGGCCCCTGGAATGACCACAGATAAGAATTCACCTTTTGTGCCTTCAAAGAGGACTGATAATAATTACCCTTTAATATGTTTCCCAGCTAAGCCAATCACCAGTTACAAAAAAAATCACAGCCTTCTTATAAAACATCGTATGGAAAAATATCTTTTCTTCTTTCTGTATGCTAACTTGAACGTATTTCCTTCTGCAAAAAAAAAAAAAAAAAACTCATATTTATCAACTTATTCATGGACTCTGTCAGCAATTTTTAGCCTGTGAGAAACAACATCCTGTGCTAACCACAACAACCTGTAAGAACATAAATGGATTTCTAATTTAATCACATCACAGTATTGGTCAGTCTCAGAAAATATTTATTATTTCATGACAGAGGTGGCAATATTTTGAAAATCGCTTTATAAATCTATCAGTCTCGGAAAAACAACGTCCTTTAATTTTAAATCAAAATGCTACAGTATCTGCTCCTTCATCAAACACAATTGTCTCAAAATCTCTCAAAGTATTTTATTGTCAAAAATGGAATGGGTAAGCTCCAGACAGAATCTTTACATAAAATATATCTATAATCCCTGTAGAAGTAGAAATATCTGGACATGTATTCTTATGCACAACAAATCTTGAATGTAATGTGTCTTAAAGCATCATGAAAATCATTTGGAAAAAGGATGTAAACTTGGATTTTTTAGATTCTCTGAATAAAGGTATTTCATAAATGGAAAACAAAATGATAATGAAAATCGACCAATAGCTCCTGATTACTGAACAACCGTTAAGTGCTAGACAGCCTGAGGAATCTGTGTGGACATTACATGTTCTTTTCTGGTCATAAAATCCGGTTGGTGTGCAATTATTCCAGTGTGACACCTTACATAAGCTAGAAATCATGTCTTCACTTTAAACATTGTAAATCAATAAAATTACATTGTAGCCATTGACAACACATACAATTTTGCCTGTTTGATGCCCCATTACTGCAACAGCACTCGCCTTGGTTTGGAAAGCAGTCCTTCACTTCCCTAAATGAGTATTACAGAGGAGTTTCCCCCTCCTTGGTCTTCTTGCACTGAGGACATATTTATAAACAGAGAATAATGTCACAAAAATTGCTCTCATAAATAGTCTTTTCTACTTTACAGTATTGGTGCCCATTCCTAGGTTAGATAGTGAAATTTCTAAGAGTTCCACTTTTTTCCCCATGTATTTTCTTACCATTTTTACATAAAAAGGTGGTGGAGTTGAGAATTGCGTGATTGAGTTAAATGTGTCATGTTAAACACAATAATGTACAAAATATAGCGTGTTAAAACTGTACTCCTATGATATAAATATACAACTTCTACCAGAATAAAATTAAGGAGGATGTCTTTTGTGGGATGTTAGGAAGCCTAACACTCCCCCGTTATCCCTTCTGGGATCCAACTTACAGAGAACATACACACACTCCAGAATCACTTGCCCAGTGAGGATCAAATTGCCAGTGGTATTCATGTCCTGAAAGGTGTTTCCAAATTTTCCAAAGGCAGGGCCTCTGATTGGAGGATGCAGCATAAGAGACAGCCTGAGACAAAGGAGAAGATTTCTATTCTCCCTGTCCCAATAAAAACAGGTCAGTGTGCACTGAAGGCATGACTTAGCCATCCACATAGAACTGAAAAGCTGAAACAAAGAGCAAACAGGATCTTGATGGGT
This sequence comes from Piliocolobus tephrosceles, assembly GCF_002776525.5. Lineage (NCBI taxonomy): Eukaryota > Metazoa > Chordata > Mammalia > Primates > Cercopithecidae > Piliocolobus > Piliocolobus tephrosceles. The sequence goes on along the minus strand of NC_045441.1, from coordinate 27,672,673 downwards.
CTCCAGCAGGCTCTGATAAGATCTGTTTACCACTTGGAGATTGACAATGCAAGGTAAGCCCCTCTAAAGAGGCTGGCATTAAAGGGAATAAGCCTGGGGTGAGGTCTACACTATTTGTTTATGAATGTGACAGTCAGCATAGGCTAGGTCAGGCTGCAGTAACAAACAACTTCACTTCAAAATCTCAGCATCTTAAAACAGCATTTGTTTCTTGCTCATGCTGCATGTCATACATGGGTTGGCAGCAGGGCTCTTTTTACTCTCGTCACTCAGAGGCCCTGCTGACAGACGCATGGATCTCAGCACATCCTTCCATAATCACTGCAGCTGAAGGTCTCACCATCCCAACTGAATGTTCTGGCTATACAGTGACATACATCACTTTTCCCCCACAATCAAGTGGCCAGAACTCATCCAGTGGTTCCTTCTAACTTCTAAAGAGCAGAGAAGTACAATCCTCCCATGAACCAGGAAGCTGTAAACACCAGTATGTGTGCCACAGTGGGGAGTAGCATTGCAGGAGGCATCATTCATTTAATTTTCTCTTTCTATTTTACAGGTTGGCCACTCACATTTTTAATTGATCATTTTCCTCTGATTCCTTTGATGTCTTATTTACATAGTCTTAATGAGCATTGAAATGGAACCTCTATAAAAATATAGGCATGGAAAACAACTTTCTGTCTGTTCCTCCCACACTCTCTCCTGCCCATAGTTCGGAGTATGTATCCAAGAAGCCAAGAGGCTGTGTCATAGGAAACTATCAGTTTCAACACGCTGACCATACATTTGTAAATCCACCCGACAAATGCTTGCTTGCCAGTCAAATTAGCCAACCCTCCGTGCATGGGGAAAAGTAAAGAAGCAGAGGAGATCATTTCAATACTCCTTGGGTCTTTGGGTAGGAATGGAAGCCTTTTGCATGAAAACATGTGGAAGAAAAGATACCATCTAATAATGTCCTAGTCTTAGATTAGAGAAGACTTTATAAGTCTGGCATGAAAACTAGATATCACAAGGCAAAATTTTATCTCTCATAAGACAAAAGAAACCTTCAATAAGATGGAAATAAAAATAATATATTGGAAGAAAATATTTACAACACATATAACAAAAATGTAGTATCCATAGTATAAAGAGTTCCTATAAATAAATCAAAAAGACATTCAAATGACCAATAAACATAAAAATGTGGTTAACCTTACAGATAATCAAAGCATACTGATCATTTTGCCCATAAAATTAGAAAATGTAAAAGATTGATTCCAATCAAAAGATCACCAGAAGATGGAGAATTGGTTGATGTATAAACTGGAACAATTATTTCGGAGAGCAATCTACTAATAGTAGTCAAACTTTAAATTTGCATGTCTTTTGACCAAGGAACCTCTACTTCTAAGAATCTGAACTTCAGAAAGACTTGCACAAATACCTCAAATATATAAGCATCACACTTCTTTACAGGATCACTTGCGATGTGAAAAATTGGAAAATGAACAAAAGTTTATACATAGAGAGATGGTTCCATCCATGCAACAGAAGATCATGCAACCATTAAAAAAATCAGATAAAGCTATATGTACTGACTTGGAACAAGGCCTGTGGTACATTACCAAGTGAAAAGCAAGCTGCTGAATAAAACATATAGTACACACCACTGGTGTGTTGGGATCCAGCTCCCATTGAAGGCGGAAGCCTTGAGTAGTGTTCGCTGATGTCTATGAGATGAACACTAACCATTGCTCAATTCAAGCTACTAACCTTTTAATAATCAGCTTGAGAAATTATACAGACCACTGTATGAGTCTATTTTCATTTTTTAGAAAGTCTGAATGTGTGTTTGAGTATGTAAGTATGCGAATGTATATGCGTTTGTGCATGAGTTTAGAGGCACAGAAAAGATGTCAGGAAGGGTAAGCACAAACTAGAACAGAATCATAGTGAGACAAAAGGCACAGTACCATGTTGTAATTTATATACTTGGATATTTGAATTTGTTTCATTGAAGATTCTTGCTTGAATGGTTTTCTTAAATTATGATTTAAATATTTTGTCATTACAAAAGTAATACATGATTACTATAGGAAAAATACAAAATATAAAAAAGAACAAGGGAGAAAATTAAAATTACCCAGAATTCTATTTCAGGATAACCACTGTTACTACTTTCTGCATTTTTTTCCCGTTGTTTTATTCTGGAAAACATAGTTTTGGATTTTTTCAAAACCAAGTTTACGTTTTATGGGTAATTTGCTAACTGTACAGAAAATTTTCATTCCATTTCTAACTATTTGCTTGGGAAAAAATGTTGTTTATTATCTTAGAAGTGGCATTAATTACTGGTTAAAGGTGAGATCACAAAATATGTCTTAAAGATAGGATAACTACATTGTATTAAATGTAATTCAGGTTAATTCTACGTAACGAAATTGTATGTCTCCGATTTTCTAAAAATATATGGATAGATTTTTATGGCAGTATTAATGTATTTTTTGCACATTTTACTACCTATGCATTATTTTACATGCAAGAAAATTATTGGCCCTGTAAAGCTTGCAATAGAAATAAAGGGTAGTTATCTAGATTAACTCAATCTGGGATTATACACATATATGTATATTATATATATATTACACGTATATATATTATATAATAATATTATATAAAGTTTATATATATATAAACTTTAACGGGAGAAATACAGCAAGCCAGTGCAGACATTTAGGAAGTAATGAAAATCTTGTCAATACAGCTGCTGATAAAAAGCAGGTGAGAGAATTCAGTACAACTCACTTAAGCCCAGGATTCCAGACACCTGCATTCACCAGAGATTTGAAGTCATTGAATCGAGCTCTATACCTAATCCAATACTGCACCGAGTTGATCCCCAATCAAACTTCTGGTTTCACAGTATGATTTCCAAATGCACTCTCCACCTAACCTTTGCCCATTACTCAAAAACTGAAAATCCAAATTTGTAGACATACCTTTCGTGGGGTACTATATTCAGAAGTATCTCAGGACCAGAGTCCAGGATATTATGTATGTCTCAAACCATTTGTTTTATTTGGGACTATCAGCTCACATGCTGATGGTTCTTAATCCAACATTACCTCCATTCCTAAGTTATTTAAGTAATTGATAGAGTTCCAATATCCATTGAAATAATTAGGATTACTTGGGATCATTATTGTATGTTTCTTTTCTTTTTGCAATTATGGAGAGTGTCTATAGTGAGGGAGTAAAGAAAAAATATAGTCTCTTTTTTTTTCTTTAAGTGAATGCAATTAGTTGATGCATCCATAAAGGAGCTCATCTGTACTTCATAAAATTAAAGATGTAGACATCTGAGTGGGTATAGATGACAAAAAAAAGGTCAGATTTCAATGGAAATTGACTAATAAACCTTTTTTACTATTGATTCATTTTCTTTTAATAAATTATGGAGAACACAGTGAGTCTCCAAGAATGAAGGAAATTAAATGTGATGCCAGCACTCTCTAACCTCTTGTATCTGCTATTCCCAAACAGAACTTTTGACCATGGTAAAATAGCAAGAGAAATGTTGAGAAAATCAGATAGAGAGTAATGGAATCTTGGAACCAATAAACTACAAATTAGTAGAGAAAGGGACACCCTAGAGGCCCTAATCTGGACTTGAGTCAATATTGTGATACAATTGTCCAACAAAACTTACGTGAATTCACACTGGCTTGAATCTATGCCCTAAATCCATGTATTTATACATCACCTCTTCCCTGGGAACTAAGGACACTTCATAAGCAGTTTTGTCTTCCCTCATTATTAAACACCTACAGTTTCCCCTTCTTTTGTCTCTGTGGTGACCTAATATTCCCTGTCAACAGAAGGAGAGACCGGGTAAGAAGCAGCTCTCTCATATGCCTGAGACAAATCACAAAGAAACAACTAAAGTCAGCCCAGGTACTGTTACTTCCAATGGGACGTATTCTACACTAGCCAAGATTTAAATAGAGGATTGTAGGAGTTAATTAAGATATCAGCAAGAACTATAGTGGGTATGGATGATAAGGCAAGGGTTTCAGCAGTTTAGCATCATTACTAAGGAGGTTTTTAAAGGGATACACAAGAAAGAATAAACACTGCACTTAATTCCAAGGTTATAATAAAGTCAAGCCAGATTGAAAAATGAGAAGATATTTCCCCAAGATTCAAATTGCCTTAAGGCTAAATTTTTAGAGATCTGAGTGTTGTTTGTACGTGTGTTGTGGCAGGTGCTTGGGAAATGGTCTTTGCTATCAGTTATCTTCTTAAAACTAACTTAAACCTTTTGGGATTCAAATACATTTATTCTAGGCAATATAAAGTTACAATTTTCTATTAAAAATAGAGACTTAAGTGTTCAAAGGAGTGTTTACATTCCTTAGAAATAGTCAGCTTAATTTTCCCCTGAAACAAATGCAAATTTTAATATACAATGAAAACTAGGTGACATAAACGATGGAAAAGTATAGTATACCAAAGAAAAGGGTATGTCAAAAAAATGTGATCTTGTATCTTCATCTTGGTGGGACAGAGTCAGTCCTTCAGACAGTTCTTACAAGTGCAAGAAACAATCCTATGACAAAAGAGAGAAACTCCAGAGTTGGAAAACCATTTTATTCCTTAATTTTTGAATGCTCAGTTAAGCTACAGCTTCAACAGGTCTGTGACTGACACACATTCATTCAGCTGGTCCCTTGAGTAGATTACCTGTTTCCAATGAGGACTCCTTTCTTTAAGACCATCAAAATAAACCTACTACATATTTGAATTTGGAGAGATTTTTGGAAAACAGCTTATTGCATATTTCTTGTTTGCTTAAACTAATATGGGGCAGTAAATGGTGGGGGGATATTTTATTGACCCTTGGCCTTCAGAAAACTGGAAAGGTATCCTAACCTCCACTGATGGTACTGCTAAACAATCAGGGCGATGGCGCAAAGGACCTCTCCCAAGAGCAAATCAACCAACACCTCTTCTCAGAACTAGACCTGTTTTTGAAAAAGACCAACACATATGATTTGGTCTGTGGTACTGGAAGTGTGGGCAGGGTGCTTCCAAATAAAAAAATGAAAACATGTAAAACAGAGTAAGACCCTGTATCTCTTTATTTGCCTAATACGTTGCTGGAGGCACAAAGGAGAAAGCAAATGTTACTAGAAAGTGAGATTTTTCTCAGAATAGCCACAATAAATGCCTTTTCAAAAAAAAAAAATTAAGACAAAATAGAAGAGAACATTCATGTCTAAAATCAAAGAAAAGTCAGTTTTGGTCTAAGATGTTGAAAACATGGCTCATGAGCAGTTTGTCTAAGTAAAAATATGACCCCTGTGATGTTGCCAAGGTCTCTGAGACCCAGGGTGCTGCTGAGTAAATGCTGGTTGCATAAGTTAGAGCAGCTAAGGGGACACTTTAATTTATGTGCTCAATTTTTCTGAGGTCTCAAAAAAGAAAAAAAAATGAAGGTGGGGGAAAGGGATGAATGAGGTTAATTTTCAGGGTGGCACATTCAGGGATGCTTTGGAGATTAAGGGTTTTTCCATTACCTCAGTATCCTCATCTGAGGGAAAAGTGATTTTGTAGGAAGAAGCATCTCACTGGAAGTCTTAATTCACCCTCCCCAAAAGGCCTCAGGGTCTTTAAACAGCAACTGAGTCTCTCAAATTCATTTTTCAAATGAGGGTTATGTAAGAAAGATTTCAAAATCATAATCAATAAGAGTATGCTTCATATCAGGGCGATGAAATAGTCTGTATACCAAGCCCCCGTGACACGCAATTTGCCTATATAACAAACCTGCACATGTACCCCTGAACCTAAAATAAAGGTTTAGAATCATCATAATAATAAGAGGTACTCTTTCATTTCACCATAGACCTACAAGTTAACATACTAGGACACTATGAATTAAATGGAATAATAAATATAAGAGGCTCAAATTTGATGTAAAATATTGTCAAATATAAAATGACATATAAATTCATATGCATAAAATGTATTTTTCCATTTACTAGGTATTCCTTCTTGGAATACAAGACATAAGATTTTTTAAAAATCTATGTCAGATAAGCATTCTATTCCTTTCACAAACTTACCCTGAAAACTAAGAATCATAACTGAAAACTTGAAACTTCCCCTTCCTCTCATTTTTAAATGGCATATGTCTTATAGAGTCACTGGTAAAGCAAAGAAAAAAAATCCTGCCTTAAAAGTTAAATTTTCTATTTAGTATTATGTAGAATAAATGTAAATGGCATCATTCCTGATAATTAATTATAATTAAATCATTCTCTCCATACTTTGCAGGTGTTTACATAGTGTTTCTGATTCCTGAGATTGAAGGTTCTACCCAATGGAAACATATTCTGAAATGCTATTTTCGGTAGCTTATTTCTGAGTTGTTTGGGGACTGTTACAATAAAATAAACAAACACAAAACGGTTTGGTTAAGAACTCTAATCATTCCTGCTGCACAAAAGTCTAGAGATGATTAAAAGAAGACTCAGGGATAAGGATGATAATGTGAACCGAAGTACTACATCTGGGCTCTACATACAAAGACCCATCATCACAGACAGAGACACAGCCTGTACTCCTTGTGAATGAGCTGTATCCTGTAGGCAAAGGCTCCACCTGTTCTCAGCATGCCTCTCTCGCACGCCTCTTATTCTTTGGGGGGCATTTTTCTAGTTTGGGCAAATAAATTTAGATCTCTGTACAGCTGTACTTGTGACTTAAGTTATTACAAATATACTCAATTAGTTATTTGGGGTTTTTTTTGTTTTGTTTGTTTTGTTTTGTTTTTAAATGTTTATTTGAATGCAAAAGCCTGCCAGGTCCTGTGGCGGAGAGTGTGAACTTGGCCTTCTGCCACAGGTCACTGGTGATTTCAACTTATTTCCTCTCATCTTCTTTTACTAAATTAAAACCCTTGAAGTTCAAATTAAATTAAGTTTAAATTAAAAGCTAGGAAGCAATGTTATCTTTTAGAGTGGAGAAAAAAAAAAGCACCAAGTAGCAATTCAGTGGCAAATGTGTTTCAACTTAATGGAAAGTTAATATTCCTTAATTTCTCCAGCTTCCTGGCCCTTTAATAACTGGGAATCTCATTCAGCTATTTTCCCCTGTAGGTTAGAAACCTGATTCGCAGGAGGAAGTGAAGTTTTACCCCAAGTGAAATAAAGAATCTGCCAGTTACTTTTGTCTTTGCGGCTGCCGGTTCCCCTGTGGCATACAGCAAAAGAAGAGTCCTTCATAGACTTCCTTAGAATATTTTTATAAATCCCATTTTTTTTACTCGCCTTCTCCTCCAAACAGAAAACGCCAGTGCCTTCCCTCTGTAATGTTTCCCTAAATGACATACAGCATATCTCAGTGGCAATGTGACATGATGAAGAGAAACCCATAAAAGATCCTTCAGCAGCTCCAGAACTTTTATTCTGGAGGGGAAACTGCATTTATAACTTGTCCTTTTAAACACGGATCTTCTTGCTCCTGCAGAGTAAGAGCTTGAAGTATCAACACAAAATCTGAACTCTTCTAGCTTTGCAGATAATCAAAAATCTTCCATTCACTTTCCAACTAGAGCAAACTTAAAAAAAAAAAAAAACTTTTAAAAATGTAATTATTTAAAAATATATATATATACACATATATAATACATACATGTGTGTCTGTGCATATATACACACATTAGAGAATCCTTCTGTCTACCTTCCAATCAGAGAGATCTGAAGATGGACAGATGGATGAATAGACAGAATATAGAAAAGATTTTAAAATATTCTATCTTTAGTAACTATTTTTTCAAAAGTTTCCTTACTTTTGATTCATTAAAAATATCAAAATAAACAAAGAACCAGGTATCCCCTCACAACCAAATGGCTGTGAATGTGGCTGCCAAAATAACAGGGCGCCAAACTTGAAAGCAGCATTTGCAAACTGCCTCTCCTATTATGCATTCACACATCACCTCAATTATGATCATAAACAACCTATTTGCAATGCAGTCTACTCTTGACCTGAAAAGCTGATCCAATCCACATTTGAAGCTCAAGATTCACACCCAGCAGTGTCCACTTTAAATAGAAAAATCGCATTGATTGCGTGAAACTCAGGACTCATTTTGGTCCATCGATTCCCCTAGTGACCTTCTGCAGCATCAAAGCCCACAGCGAACCCAATCTGACCCCGACTTTATGTGCATTATTATATCAAGAGACAGGAGCTACTTACAGTCCATGCCATTGTCTCCATAGATATGTAATAAAGTATTCTAGAACTGCTCCTGCCGAGAACACTTCAGGTGCACGTCATTTTCTTCTGTATCTTCCTCCTCGCTCTCTCTCCTATTCTTGCATGCAAACACATACACACTCTCCTCCTACCAGTTTAAAAATTCTTCGTTTACTGAATGTTTCTTTCCTCCCAGTTCAGAAGAACTCAAAAAGCAACTTCAGACTTTGACTAATACTCACGTAACTCCCCGTAAACAACATCCCTCACCCAAATACATAAATAATCATAATGCTCTTTATGAAGCTCTTCTGTGAAACAATAGGTTTAATACAAAGCTCCTCTCCACACTGTTTTAATTATAATAAATCACCTTCATTATGATGCATACTTCAATATAACATGTCGGCTGCTTAGCTACCTAGGTTACTCCCATAATGAGAGGAGAGCAGACGTGTACGTCTTGAAGAAAGTTATTTACGCACACTAAAAAATCTACGGCATCCCATGGCTTTGCAGCACGATTTTCAGCAACTTTTATCTTACCTTACTGTTCATAACATTACAGCTGAGAAGACAGGGAAGAAAAGAATAAGAAAAAGCACCACATCTGAAAAATGCTGTTTACACAAATAACGGTACCCTGAATACATCCACTAGCGTGGAAAAATAAGTCCTTGCAGTACAATCATTTCTCTATAAATGTATGAAAGTATTTTACTGCCTGGTGCAACAAATCAGCGATGAGACGCTAGGCTGTGGTGTGTAAGTTTCAGGGGACTGTGTGTCAAAGTCAACTTCCCGGGCAGTCCCCTGAGAACTGCGCTGGGCACATTCTCATGAAAGGTGTGAAAATCTGATTTTCTAAAATGGATCAGTAATTCTCTATGAAGGGGGAAAGGATCGATAAATCTTTGCTAAGTAGATTGTAAAGGAAAAATTATTCTTTCAGTGACAGTACATTAGGATCCTCCAAACAATCTCAATAAACTAAAGACATAGCGTTTCTCCACCAGCTACTTTTGACTTCTGATATATTTTTGTAATCTCAGATCATTCTGCAATGCACATACATTTATATTTGCTAAGCAATGTTCCATGTTGATGTTGATTTATGGTATGTGCCATTATAATGTTTGGCTGTGACTAGCAAAAGAAAATTATTAGCTGCTTGTAACCTGATAGATGTGATACGAGGAAATGTCATTATAACCCAATGCACATATATGTTCCTAACTATATCAACTCGCCGGGTAGCCACAAGATGTGTTGTTGGTATTCCTCAGCCAAATATATATGTATTGCTTTTAGGTAACTGATCATTGACGTATAGTGTATATTCTCTTGATGCCTAAAAACACTGGGGTGTGATATGCTTAGAATCATGTGATGTTAATAGTCCTTGAAGGAATATTTCTTTCGGGCCCTGGGCAGAGACCAAGGAAATCTTTAGACACCGATTTTATCACATACACTCGATGACACTGAACGGGAGTAACTACCAGCCCTGGCCACTAACACATTCGCCATTTGTTTCACAGCTAGGGAGTCCATGCTCCTCATCACGCTGAGGCCTGAGAATCCTCACTAAAGAATTTAGACAGAAGATGTGTGTCACGAGAAAACAAGCCTAGGAGTGGACCGACTGCTCCCAGGAGGCTCTCTGGTTATAGCATCCTGAGCTGTGTGTGGCTGAGATTTCCCCTGCTCTGTGTTAAAGTGGTTATTAAAAAATATGGCCTGTGTGGTAGCGAGGTATTTCAGGGGCCTCAGAGCATGCTGAACATCATGTGTCCTGCGATACCCAGATCAAACAAAGCAAATTCTCAGCATGGCAGGCTGAAATCTGCATTTCTCTCTACTTATGCACATTTATCTCAGAATTCACAATAGGATAGTTCCTTCGGGAAGAAAAGGCTCTTCCACAGGATGCACTATTTTCATGTACAACATCCTTGGACAAAGAAGGGAAACAAGATAATTGGCATGGCAAATTGTAGCAAACAGGTGTGATTAATGTGTGCAAACCTCATTCAACTGAATGTCTACATACATTATAGGAATTATATCCACTAGTATCTTATCAGGGATGGGGGCTGCAAGCAAACATTTTTATTAAATACCTCCTTTCCCTCTTTTTAATTGAATAATGCTAACAATGCCCTCATTGAGGTACAAAAGACAGTGGCTATAATTTCTTTTGGCATGAAGAAGGACTCACTATGATTATAGACCCTTCCACCATTTGGTTTTTGTGATGTTTTCTGACCAGAGAATGTTAAGAGTCCTAAGAAATAAGGTCATATTTCTAAAAAGTCCAACATCCAATGCCCACTGGTAAACAGAATACAACAGGAAAGTCTATGTGGTATCAAATGAAACAAGACCTCTGGATGTCTGTAAACATTTTGGAGAAAGGTGCCATCTTTTAAGCATCCAAAGGAGACCATTGATCTAGAAATAATGAGTAGCATCCTTCCTGATTCACAAGTCAGATTCATGGGACACAACTATTGACAAATAAAAATTCAAATTTCTCCAAGTCGGAGCTTGTAAATCACATGGAGTTCTGAGTCTTACCCATTATAAGGCAAGTGCAATTCTTTTTCTTTTTTTTGTTAGGCAGTCTCCCTCTGTTGCCCCGGCTGGAGTACAGTGGCGTGATCTCAGCTCACTGCAGCCTCCACCTCCCGAGTTCATGAGATCCTCCCACCTCAGCCTCCCAAGTAGCTGGGACTATAGATGTGTACCACCACGCCTGGCAATTTTTTTTTTATTTTTATTAGAGACGGGGTTTTGCCATGTTGACCAGGTTGCTCTTGAACTCTTTGTCAAATAATATGCCCACCTTGGCCTCCCAAAGTGCTGGGATTACGGGTGTGAGCCACTGTGCCTGGCTGGCAAGTGCAATGCTAAGAAACCTAAATGATAGGAGGGAATTAAGTCAGCCACATTTCGAAAGAGAAATGAAGAGTGGTGGGTAAATAAAATACTGATGGATAGAAGTATAGAGTAGGTGTTTTGTTACATATTCACATTCACATGGAACCTTAAAATGAAATGTCTTCACTGATATTGTTTTAATTTGGATTCTAAATTTGAAAAGCATTATTAGTATCAAAATTTTTTTTCTGATCCTAATAATTGTCCTAAACTTCCAACAAAATGGCTTACAGATAATTTTCCTAAAATCAATACAACGGTATATTAATGAGCTAAACATCCATCTGAACAGTTAGTATGAAAACAACAGAATGAACTAAAATACAGTAGGAAAGAGCTAATAAAAATAAAGTTGGCCAGGTGCGGTGGCTCACGCCTGTAATCCCAGCACTTTGGGAGGCCAAGGAGGGCGGATCACGAGGTTAGGAGTTCAAGACCAGCCTGGCCAAGAAGGTGAAAACCCATTTCTACTAAAAATACAAAAATTAGCCAGACGCGGTGGTGGGCACCTGTAATCCCAGCTACTCATGAGGCTAAGGAAGGAGAATCCCTTGAACCCAGGAGGCAGAGGTTGCAGTGAGCCAAGATCATGCCACTGCACTCCAGACTGGTGACAGAGTGAGACTCTGTCACAAAAATTAACTAACTAACTAAATAAATAAATACATTTTTTTAAAAAAAATAAAGTTTAGTTCAATTTTTTTTTTTTTTTTTTTTTTGGAGGGAAGCAGGAGGATATGAAGCAACAGTGCTCTCATGTATTGGTGGGAAAGCAACATGGTACAGTCCCTTTGGAAGACAGTCTGACATTTCTTTAAAAACTAAGCATAATCTTCTCATATGATCCAGCAGTCACACTCCTTGGCATTTCCCCCAAAGAGTTGAAAATGTATGTACACACAACCAACACACAAACTAATGTTTATTGCAGCTTTATTCATAATTGCCAGAACTTAGAAGCATCAGATTGTTCTTCAATAGGTGAATGGCTAAACTGTGGCACATCCGGACAATGGAATATATACATTTTTTTTGTATTTTTTGAAAGTTCAACACAGAAGATGAGCAAAAATTGCTCCTTTGAAAAAGCTAATAAATAATCAGATCTTGGGCAAGACTGATCTAGACAAAAAGAGAGGATGCCCAAGTAAACTATATTAAAAACTGAAATGGAAATATAACTACAAATAAAACAGATACTGAAAAAATAAAAGAATTCACTGAAAAATGTATGCCACTGAATGCAAAATATTGATCAAAATGGGCAATTTCCTAGAAAATAAAACTTTTCCAAAAAACACAGAAAGGGATAGAATACATGAACATCTCTCTTCATTATTATATACATTTAATTCATGATTTTAGGACTTCACATACAAACACACACACCACACATTGACTCAGATGATTCTACAAGTGAAACTTTCAAAAATAAATTTTAATTTTTAAAAAGTCTTTTAAAGAATAAAGAAGAAATTCTTCCCCTAAGCTATGAAGTCAATAAAACCTTCATACCAAACCAGACTAGGAAACAGAACAAAAGACACTTCTAGGCTAATGTCATTCATGAGCAAAGATGCAAAAGGTCCTATTAGCAAGCAGAATCTAATAGTGTATATAAAAATGATAATGCATCATGACCAAGTCACTTTTATCCCAGAAATGTAAGAGTGGCTTAATATTTTCAAATCTATAAATGCCATTTAATATATTAAATTTAAAGATGAACAATTATGTGATCATTTTAATGTATACAGTAAAAGCATTTGATAAAAATTTCATGACAATTATAAAACATAAGATAAAATTTTCAACAAACTAGGAATAGAATATCCTTACCACTTTAAAGGAATTCTATAACAAACTTATATAAAACATAATTGTTCTTTCTTTTTATTTTATTTGTATACATTTTATGGGACACAAGTATAATTTTGTTACACTGGTAGATTGCATAGTGTTGTGAAGTCAGGGCTTTTAGGGTATCCATCACCCAAATAACATATATTGGATCCATTACATAATTTCTCGTCATCCACCGCCTCCTCCCAGAAATGTTGTTTTTGATAATGAAAAATGACAAGTACCTTTAAAACGAGGGGCAAGTCAAATATGCTTAACCTCACTATCATTACTTTTATTAAATATTGGATTCAATATCTGAGCCACTGTAATAGGAGACAAAAGTAAAAGTACCAAAGATAGGAAAGAAAAATCAAAAATGTTATTTTTCAGATCACATAATTATCTCCATAGAAAAACCAAAAGAATATAAAACAAAATGTTAGAAAGTTTGACAAGATGGCTGGTATATGATCAATATATAAAAAATCAATTCTATGTACTAGCAATGATAATTTAAAAAACTATTTTAATAGTAATAATACGAAAAGTTGAAAAATTTGTGTTAAAAAGAAAATCTAGCCAGTTGCAGTGGCTTGTACCTATAATCCCAGCACTTTCGGAAGCAGAGGCAGGCAGACCCTTTGAGCCCAGGAGTCTAGACCAGTCTGGGCAACATAGTGAGACTCTACACATTTTTTTTTTTTTTTTTTATAGCCAGGCCTGGTGGCTTGTGCCTGTAGTCCCAGCTACTCAGGAGGCTGAGGTAGGAGGATTGCTTGAGCCTGGGAGTTGAGGTGGCAATGAATTGTGATTGTACCAGTACACTACAGCCTGTGTGGCAGAGTAAGACCCTCTTTCAAAAAAAGGAAGAAATTTTACAATATTCCAAGTTACCTAGGAATAAGCCCGAAAAATATCTGTACAAAGAGAACTACACAAATTTTCTATGTATAGGTATAAACTATTTTAGAAAGATATTAAAGAAAACCTATAAAAATGAGAAGATATATCATGATTATGGATTAGAACGCTTAATAGCATACAGATGTTAATTCTTCCCAAATTTATTAAAAAGATATAAAGGTACATCTAATATATATCAACAAAAATAAACAAATAAATAAATAATTTTAAAAAGTTATAAGGACATTCAAAACAAAATTTCAACTAGATTTTTATGTTACTTGTCCCACCAGATATCAGGACCTTTATGAAGCAGTAGTGATGAAGACAGCAAAGCAATATTTTTAAATGTTTAAAAAATACAAAAGAGTATGTTTTTAAAATGTTGAAATGGGTTAAGATTTCATAAGCAAGATACTAAGAGAAACAAACATGAAATGGTTTTAAAATTAACTTCATCTGCATCAAAATTAAAAAATGTCCGCCCATCAAAAGACACCATAAAGAAAGTAAAAACATAATGCATGAGTAGGGAGAATATTTTTAGAATGAAGGTAACTGAAAAAAGACTGGTATTCAGAACATAGAATGAATATGTAATATGCAAAAACAATAGAAAATGTGACATGAATAGGCTTTTCACAGAGAAAAAATAGGTGCATCAAATAAATATATGAAAAAAATGATTAACCTCAATAATCAGGGAAATCCCATTAGAGAACAATGAGATACAATTTTATATAGCTTGGTTTTGGAAAAATTAATAATTGGATTATACCAAGTCTTGGAGAGTATGTGGATCAATGGAGGTTCCTAAATATTGCTTTGTAGGAATATAAATTGGTATGTGCATCTGAAATACAAATTGGCATTTTCTTTTAAATGTGAGCATACTTGTACCCCAGGTAGAAAAGAATGTCATGGAATGGAAAAAACAAATTTTAAAAAGTCCAGAATGTACAAAGCAATGGAGGTATAATATAATAAGGCACCTGCAGAATATTCCAGTGAACTGTACATTTTCATAGATGGAGCGCAAGGTGTATGTTTATGGGGGAAGAGAAGGAGATTTGATTAGCAACATTGGCAAAACGCCAACTCACAGTGGGTTGTTTTTGCAATGTTAAGAAGTTTGTACGTTGCCCCACATCCCAAAATATTTCAAGAATTCTTTGTCACGGAACTCCTTCAAATTGAAAGTCAAAAATGTAAAAAGACAGAAAAGCAGAGCTGCTCTGATTGGAATTGGAGGACCTTGGACCAAAAGGGAACAGCCCTTCCTCCCTTTCCATGGAGATCCCTGAGGACATACCACAGTGCTCCTAATGCTTGGACACAGGTTTTTAAAAGCCCTTGTGGGCAATAGGGTTTTGAGCACTGCACTTAATTTGCATTACAGAAACATCGCATAACATCAGTGTGATTGGATGATGGCAGAAGCCTAGTGAGTGTTTTTAAAGAACACCTGCTTGATGTACAGCAATGAGGAGAGTTTCTGGAAGGATATCCAGTTGCAATATCAAAGGTACCCAATGTATTTGAAAGAAGCTTCAAAGGTCTCAAGCATACAAATATATTTCCTATTACTCATTCAGATTGCTCAAAACACACTGGGAGTACACTATAATCTTCATAAGTAGTTTACTTATATTGTTTTCTGTGCTGTCAGGAAAAAATTGCTTATGTCTTTTATTAATCCTAAGCAAAACCTACTTGATACCACTTTCAATCATCAGAAAGTTGGACAGTAAAATAGAAAACAAAAATAAAAATAGAGGGAAAAGTAGTCAACTGCCTAAATTCATCCCTGAGTATCAGAGGAGACACTTGACTTCTATTATGTAGTTTGGCAATTTCTAAAGAGGAGATGAAAATATCCATCTTCTTACTGCCCTGCATTCTAACCTAGGTTACTCCATCATCATAGTACAAATAGAGCCCATCTTCTCTGGGACTATCAATATTTTTATATTAAAAGTAAAATTAAGTAATTTAAGCGATAATGCAAAAGTTTTATATTAAAATAAACTCAAAAGAAATTTTAGTCTTAGTAAACTATCACACTGACCTAAACAGAAATCTTGGCTCTTTCACCAACCATTGGGCCGTTTTCCTTTCTGGCTTCAGTTTTTCCATTTGTAAAGTGCAAAGAATACCTACTTCTTAGGCTTAAGTGGAATAATACAGAAAATATACAAAATGCAGCCTGTATCATAGTTAAGTGTTCAATAAGCAGTAGCCATAATGTGACATAGGAGGACATAAGATTTTATAAATGTATAAATAAGACAGAAATGCTTTTCTAATAAGAACACTTCAATGAGAAAAATGGAAAATGTATTTGGATATTTGTGTATCACTCTAAATCAAGATTTCTCAACCACGACTCTGTTGACATTTGGGGCTAGATAATTCTACATTGTAGGGAGACTGTCCTATACATTACAGGATGCTTAGAAGTATTCTTGGCCAGTACCCACTAGGTCCTAGTCTTCTCTCTCCAAGTTGTGACAAACAAAAACATCTCCAGACATTGCAGACATTGCCACATGTTCACTGAGGGAGTGGGGAAGCATCTTAGCCAAGATACTGAAAGCACAAACAACAAAAGAAAAATACAGCATATGAATGTTACCAAAATTAAAATTTCTTCTTTTAAAAGCCTTTGTTTAGAAAATGGAAAGGCAAACTAAAGACTGGTAAAAACTGGTAAAAAAATATCCACAATGCATACATCCAATAAAGGCTAGTATACATATTTGTAAACTCCTGAAAAACAATTATTTTTTAAAAACTAATCTTAAAACTAGGCAAAAGATTTGAATAATACTTTTAAAATGCAGATATACAAAGGATCAATGAATATATGAAAAAGTGCTCAACATCATTAGTCATCAAGGAAACGCAACATAAAGCCACAATGAAATACCACTACCCACCTATGAGAATGATTAAAGATAAAAAGACTGACCATACTGTGTTGGTGAAGATATGGAGCAGGTAGACTCTCACACACTGCTGTTGAATGTGTAAAATGGTACAACTGCTTAGAAAACTGAGAGTTTCTTATAATGTCAGACATATACCTACTCTACCACTTAGCAACTCTACTCTTGATATTTACTTCAAAGAAATGAAACCATATGTCCATGCAAAAGAATGTTCATAGCAGCTTATTCATAATAGCTCAGAACTGGAAATAACTCAAATGTCCAAGAGATGAATGGATGTACATGGTGGCTTGTCTCTCCAGCAAAAAAGATAAAAGATGGAAAAAGGGGGGAAAAGGTCCCAATACATGTGAAAACATAATGAATTTCATAGATGTTACACTGAGTGAAGAATGAAGACATAAAAGAATATATATTGTATGATTCCACTTACATGAAGCTTTAGAACAGGTAAATAGAAATTATGATGACAAAATTTAAAAAGTGGTTGCTTCCAAGGCACTAGGGAGCTTTCTGTGTCCTTGAGAGTGTCCCATGTTTTGGCTAGAGTAGCTGTTACACAGGTGCACACGTGTGTCAAAACTGATTGAAGTAGACATCTGTGTGTTTTACTGCAAAAAATGATGGGTGGGGGATAATTAGGTCGAGCAATCAGAATTAAAAACACCTACAGAAAAAAGTAAATATAGGAAACTGAAGAAAATTAAATAAGCATATATATATGTTTCATTTTAGTGAATTTTGAGAAGGCATTTTATCCAAAAAAAGAGAAGCCAAGTATGAAAAATGAGCAACTGACAAATGAGAAATAAGACAAACTAGTGAACTAGGCCAGAGAGAAGAATGCAGAAAATAACAAATAGTGAATATCATAAAAGAAAAGAGAAGAAGGAAGGAAAGCATTCATCAGAGATATAATAAAAGATATTTTCCCTGAGCTGAAGAAAGTCACAAGTCTCCATATCCTAAAGTCTCCCTAAGAGCCAGATAAGATTATTTCTTAAGGCCTATCCCTTGACATATCCTGACAAATTTCTGGATTCCAAGAATAAAGATAAAATTCTAAACATGTATAGCAAAAAAGAAGAAAAATATTATCCTCAAAGAAAAACGCTGAAACTGTGAGCTAGCAGAATCAGATTTTAGGAACCAATACAAAAGACAAGAGTTTCTAAACAAACATTAAGGAATGAAGTACAATTTCTAGAAATCTTAAGCAAGATGAGCTAATTCCCTGGAATTTTATTCCCATGTAAATCATCATTTTTTATAGGTTTTAAAATGCAAGGATTGCATTAATATGATATCTATGTACCTTTTGTAAAATTATTTTAAAAAGATGTAAATCAACATAACTATAATAGAATAGAGGGAATTTGTAATATACATGAAACATTTTTGGAGAAAAATAGTAAAATGAATATTAAGCCCAAGAAATTGTTAACAATATGGTTTTAAAACCTAGATCAATTACAAAGAAAGAATTCTTGAAAGAAAAAGTAAATAATTTTATTTTTTAATACGTATGCAGCTAACATTTCACATACTTTCAATAAAATATGGCAAATGGGGTGGAGTAAATAAATACTAAATGCTTATCTTAGTCTGGGGTTATGGAGAAAGGCTATAAATAGAGTTTAGATCTTGCCGTCAGAAAAAAATACTGGTCAAGTATGTTTGCTACAAAAATTAATATTATCTGCTAGTAGGAAAGAAATAACATGTAAAACTTTCAAAGCAGTAAGAATAAAAACTGATTATTCCAAAGAAGATAGAAAAGAAAATAAACACATAACATAAATTGAAATAGATAAGATTTTAATCATTCCACAATGTAAGCATATACCAAACATTACATTGTACCCCATAAATATATAATATTTATTCATCAATTAAAATATAAGTTTTAATGGTAAAAATAAGACCAAGAGCAAGCAAATCAATTAACATAATAAAAAGAAGGAATTACATTTCTCCATTAAAAGACAATGGATCCAAAATTGAGTTAAGAGAAGCAAAACAAAACCCAGCCAGAGACTGTTTAAAAGAACATTTTAAATAAAATGATAAGGAAAAAATGAAAATACTTGAAGATATGATAGGCAAATGGAAACAGAAGGAAAGCAGGTGGCAATATTACTATCAAAGTATAGCTCTAGCAAAATGCATTAAATGGGATATTTCATTTTTATAAAAGGTACATTCTGCCAAACAGATATGTCAAAAACTTTGTACATTAAAAAAAAAATCTAACCTAGAAATACATTAGGCAAAGAACTTTTAGAAATACGATGAGAAATTGGCAGAAACTGCAATCTTAAGAGCAATAACACCTCTTTCAGAGTGTGACAGATCAAGTAGATAAAAAATAGAGAGTAGCTGAATAACACAATTAAGGAGTTTGATTTATTGAGGAGAAAGAGTAAAAGAGGAAACGTTGTATTTTACAGATGTAAAATACATATTCTTTTCAAATTTCCATGTAAAGTAATGAAAAGGACTCATGAATGAGACTGCAATGACCATCTCAAAACATCCACCAAAAAGAAATACCGGTTAGCCCACACTCTATCCTCAATGCTGTAATTCTGGAAATAAATACTTCTGCATGAACCTTGGAAAGGAAGAAATCACATCAGTGGTGGACTGAGAAAGCAATATGAGTGATACAACTATTGGGTAAAAATATCTTGAAGTAGATATTTGAGTATCTTGAATAAATGAAAATGATTTATCCCTTCCTGGACCATCCTAAATATCTCATCATGCAGCATTATAAAGAGATGACATTATTTTATCAGGGCCTGCCCAAGGCACTGGCTTCTAGAATGAAAGATAAGACCCCAGATTGGGAACTACCTTTTTTGGGGGGTCTGGGAGGGTGCACCCAACCTGCTCACTTGCTCCTGGTTCCACACTTCCTAGAATGAAGCCTGACATAGGCAAGCTGCAAAGGAAATCCATGATGGCTGCATTATCTTACTTATTCATTCATGCATATAAATGGACAACCAACAGTTACCAGATTCTGAGAAAAATGTTAACAAAACCCCAAAAGAATCAAAAGGAACACATTGATTCCCTGATATGGAGAAAACAGAAATAATTCAGGGAAGAGAAGGGAATCATAAAATAATTTTAATTGGTGTTGTGAAGAACATTTGACAAAATGCTTTATCCACAAAACAAGAACAGGTTGCAGTGATAAAAGGAACAAAGGTTTTTGAAAATTCAAAATGTAATTGTTGACATTTGAAAGATTGATAAAACACTACACGGAAAAGTCAAGGAAACTTTCCAGAATCGTAAAAAAAAAAGAAAGAAAATGTGAAAGATTTCAGCACAATCAATGCAGGAAGGCCAACATCTGTCTCCTAGTAGTTCTAGAAAGAGGTAGCTAAGAAAAGGAATGTAAGCAATTTATCAAAGGAGTAATGAAGGAAATTACCCAAAGCTTAAACAAACCTACAAATAGAATACTGTAAGTCTTCATTTTGAAGGATTCCATATGGTATTGAGCAGAAAAAAATGGAGGAAAAGAAAATCTAAGAACATTCTTATAAAATTTCAGAACACAAGGATTCTAAAGAAGATCCTAAAAGCTTCCAAAGAGATTACAATGTTTATCTTCAAAGGAAGAAGGACCAAATTGGTTTCAGACATTTCATAAGCGATGTTGGATGCCAGAAAACATGAGAGCCTTCAAAAGTTCTGAGAGGATTATTTTGAATCTAAAATTCTAGCTATCAATCAAGAGTAAAGACAAAATAAAGTCATTTGCAGGCATGTGGGGACTTATAAAATTTACCATCTACAGATTTGTTCTTAAAGAATTACTTGAGGATGCCCCCAAACAAAAATGGGATGTAGGAATGAGGAAAATACAAGGTTTAAGAAACCATGGACCAAATAATGCTGCAAAATGAAAGGAAATTCCAAGAAGATGGCCATGCAATCGTCCTGGAAAACCAGGGCTGCAATACAAGAAGGAGGCAGGGGAATCAGAAGGAGTGTTTCCAAGAAGCAAATGAATTCTAGGTAGTAAGTTTTTAGGTAAAAGAACTGAACCTTCTTCATGAAAAGGGGAAACTATATTAAAATATGTAAAGGGAAAAATGCTCTGCTCCATTCTCTCCCACTTCCAACTTTTACTCATTGTATTTCCACTTTTAGTGGCACTGCTTTCATGATACAAGGTTATATGTCTTAACCTGTGAATTACTCTATTTTGTTTTATAGTGATTATTTCAAATATCGGATTTTTAAAATTTTTAGATTTAATTTATAGATACGTAAGGAAAATTTAATTATACTGGCTCACAATCCCCTATGTGATTCCACTGGAGCAAGACATAAATGAGAACTCAGAATTTTATAAATTTTATAATGGTAATGAAGTACTTAGATTACATATTAACTAATACTCGCAGCACATTCTGGACTATTAAGCTGATTAATATCTCTGCACCAAAAAAAAAAAAAAAATGTAAATGGTTTACTTCATGTCAGTTCAGGTGAGGTTTTGTCACCAAATAAGTTCAGGTCACTGCTTCCGGCACAACCAATCCTCACACCTGACACAGAAACTAAAAGGTGGGCTTGTATGCTCTGCAAACCAATCAGAATCATTCCCTACTTCCTACTTCATGGAGAGAGCATTTCTGAGAATGTTTGGATACAAAGGAAAATAATGGTGAGAGATGGAGACAGAGAGACATGGCCCTGATAGAAGTTTTGAACATCAAAAATCACTTCTACCTGCAGACAGTTCTATCCCTAGATTTCTGTGAGCCATTACCATTGATTGATCTGGCTTTCTGTCATTTGCAACTAAAAGAGTTCAGGCAAATTCTGTATTTAACACAAATCCCTAGGACTTTTCAATAGGCTAGAAAGACAACAAAGATGACTGCTATCACCATAAGTGTGCTATATTTGACTTGAGAATGTTAGCCAATGCAGCAAGGCCAGAAAAAGAAATGAAGTATAACTATTAGGAAAATAATATAAATTAACATTATTTGCAGATAATATGATGAAAATGCAGAAGAATCAATACATTAATAAAACAAATAGGATAATTCTGAAAAAAATCCACTCAAATCACACACACACACATGCACGCATGCACGATCTAGGAATGAGCTTAATAAAAATTTTGGAATGTTTTATATAAAGGAGTCATGCAAATATTTGGGTTAGAAAACAAAATTCAAAGCCTCTGAGATGAGAGCATGCTTGGAATGTTTGAGGAACTGCAGAAACGCCCGGTATGGCTACCCCAGGGTGGATAAGGGGGCGTGTAATAGATGAGGTAGGAGAAGCAGGGAGGTGGGGAAGATCATGGAGGGTCTTAGAAGCAGCTCTAAGGACAGTGACTCCTACTCTGGGTGATATGGGGACCTCCTGATGCTTTCCAGCCAGGGCTACAGTAATCTGCTTTAGGTTATCATAAGATGGTTGCTGGGTTGACAACAGGTAATAGGCGAAAAAAGGAGAACACTTAAAAGAATATTGTGATAATACACATAACAATAACAGCAACTAAAGATGGTGATTTAGCAGTAGAATTAGATTTAGCAGTACAAAGTAAACAGATCCCAGATAGATTACAGAAATCACTAACAAATCTCCATACATGCTCACACGCAGCCCAGTGTGCACATTTTGCTCATTGTTATGTAAAACTATATTTACTAATAGCTAAAGAAAAGTCAAGAAGAATAAGTAAATGATGTCAAATCATTGATTTAATATGCATTTATTGGGTACAGCATCCATGTGTTAGGCACTAAGCGAGGCCATGGGATAGGGAAGAGGACACAGTTCTTGCCCAAAGGAACTCATGGTTACATAAGGGAGAAAAAACAACATAGTAAAATAAAAGTTGTAAAACCTTATACACACAGGATCATCTCAGGGCAACATCTCCAGCCTTCCCCACCCAAAGGCATTATGACATTCACTGGTTCCCTAGAGCTCCCTTGATCAAACCAAATTTTCAGCAAGGTCTCCACAGTCTGGCTTACTGCCACCTTTACACTCTTTTTGATCTCTGTGCTCTGCCACAGTGGCTGTCGGCCTTCTTCAAGTCCCTTAAACTAGACATGCCACATTCCTTTCAGCTGCAGGGACTATGCATGCACTGTTCCATCTGCGGAAAGCACGCTTAGCGCTGTCTTGACCTACACAACCCCAGCTCCTCCTTCAATCTTACCTCCCTGATACACTCACTGATGATTTCCCTGATTAGGTCAAAGTCTCCTGTGATGAGCTTTCATACCATTCACCTCCCCATGGTAACACTTAACACCGTTTTACATTTATGTAAATATAAATATTTGACTTTGGTTAGCTAAAGTCTTTTCTACTGAACTGTAAGGTGGGGGCGGGGCGCTATATTGTTTTTAACCTTTTTAAAATGC
This sequence comes from Piliocolobus tephrosceles, assembly GCF_002776525.5. NCBI lineage: Eukaryota > Metazoa > Chordata > Mammalia > Primates > Cercopithecidae > Piliocolobus > Piliocolobus tephrosceles. The sequence goes on along the minus strand of NC_045441.1, from coordinate 27,649,350 downwards.
TCCTGTGCTTACATGATTTTACAACTTTTAGTTTACCATCTTGTTTTTTCTCTGTCATGGGACTATGAGCTTTTTGGAGCAGACACTGTGTCTTCCTTTCTGTCCCATGTCCTAGCTTAGTGATCAAACACATAGATCCTGCACTTAATAAACCATATTAAACCAATGAATAGGAATTACTATATCATATCCCACATTACTAGAACCCTGCTTGGCTCACAGTGGAGAGTCAATAAATATTTGTTATTATATAGTATACATTGTATTTTATATATATAGGTAATCAGTATATATTGCATTATATATAGGTAATCATATATACCTACATATAATATAGATGTATTATATATCTATATATAATATAGATATAGTATATAGATACATAATATGTAATATAGATATCTGTGTATAATAGAGATTACATATCTATATCGAATATAGATATTATATGTCTATATATAACATATCTATATGTAATATAGATATATAATACGTATATAAAATCTAACCTACAGGTACCATTAATAGTCATCATATTTTAAAAAAAGGAAATAAATTCTAAGAATAACAAATTATTAGGCATTAATATATTTTAAAAATTCTGCTCCTGAACAAAACAGAATATTCTGACAGAGTTACTGACGTATTTTTTTTAAATTCATAAGCAAGATGCTAAATATTTTCAGTGGTCATCTGAATGGAAACCACAAGGGGGAAGACGATCATCTATGGTGTACCATCCTTCTGCCCAAAGGCTCTTGACTCCAACTAATTGAAAAGAAGAGTCAATAGCAGTAGCAAGAAGGAAACCACAGTTTCATGGAAACAGTTCCACTTTTGACAAAAGGAAACTAAGCAGTAGGAGGTGCCATCATTTATTAAACCAGGATGTATTTGTATAGCCAACTGTGAAAAAGAGCTCTCCAACATTTGTGAGAGAATGATCCACAGGACCTTTGAAGTTAGGAGGAAATCTTGTGGGGAGAAAAGAGGGGAAAAAAAATCTTGCAGTTTTCTTTCCGGGTCTAAGCAATAGCAACATATGGAGGTGACAAAAGAAAAAAGATAAATCGACAAAGAATGAAAAAAAATTCAGTTTTTTCTGAATCCATAAGATTCCACACATATTTCACAAGGATTTATCAGGTGAATTAAGACTTGCCTTGCACATAGATGTTCATAAAACTTGTCTTTGTATTACCCAAGGCATAGGAGAAAGATTTAACATTAAAAGTTGCTAAACAACATCTAACATGTTATCATTTCTGTAAAATTAATTTTATCCACTTCTTTTTCAGTATGTTCACCTTCATTTTTATAGTTATAGCTTCCACTCTCCTGAAAACATGCTTTTCCAGTTAGCTGGAAGAGACCTTCATTCACTTGCCATTTCCACACCCTGTCTGAAACAACCTCCTGTGGGAAATGTTCATTTAAAGCCGCTTTCATACACTGCCAGCATTGGGTTATGCCTCTCTGAAGGTTCTGCTGCTAAACATTGGCTTTTAAGCAACTACTTAAAGACACTCCCAAGAGATGTACAGTTAACTGTCTCATAATGAGTCGCTTCTCCTAGCCAGAAAAGATATTTCTGCCACATCCATATTTGATTTTCTGGAAAATCTATAGTAGGCTAAGCTTCACACATGAGCCAGTATAAGCTTATTATAAGCCTATGGTTTTTCTTTTTGCAACTCATGAGGACTCTCTCATTGCTCTGAGGGGAAAAAATCTGGAAACAAAGTAACCTGACAAGCTGAGTACATACATTAAGTGCAAAAATTCTTTACAAATAGGGCTCTTGATAGTACATTTAAAGTACAAATAATGTTTCTATAGCACACCCAAGGAGTTCATTTTTTAAATGAATGAAATGACATTGGAAAGATGACATATTACAACTATTTCCTCCACTTGTTGACTTACAGCAGCTCCGCTCCCTTGGTGTTTATAGACAAATGCTGCTCATAGAAAGGAAGGGACCATGTTTAACATAAATGTTGCCTTCTTTATGCTATGGAACACTGCAAAATATCATTATTGTGGCAGAATCAATTGATTATATTATCCCCAGCATTCTAAAAGTCTTAAACTCTACAGACCAAGACATTCTGAATGGTTGCCCCATTTTTTAAAAGTACGTATCTAATTTTAAAAGAAGCAATTAGAAAACTGGAGATAAATTCTGTTCCTAGACCCATCAGCAATGACCTAGGTCTCCTTTCAAGTTTTCTGTGCCTTTAAGATAGAATACATTCCATTGAAATTTTCTTCCCACGTTCTTCTTAAGGAAACTGTGAGTGTTACTGACCCAACATTCCCCCAAAATACTTTAAGCCTCCTAATTACGACATCTCGAAATAGAAGCGTAAAGTAATACTCAAAAATCTAGAGTATCTTTTCCCATAAAAGCCACATCTACCTTATTTTTTAAAATGAAATATAAAAATAGCAAATAAAATTCCATAAAAGATTATTTATGTGCAGCTTGTATTTAGAAGATAAACTCTAATGGTCAAGTATGTAAACAGTAAGGAGAGAGATATATATTCAATGTAGGTGTTCAGTAAAACAAACCGTAATACCACCCATGGATACAGCTTATGAATTAAGGAATAATTCTAGCATAAAATAAATCTAACCTTTTGGAGAAGCAGCATATCAGAACAAAAGGGAATCTCACTCATGTGACAAAAGGAAACATGACAATGATTTCCCTCCAATTTTATACAATAAACTCACAGATTGTAGTTTTGTGGAAATTTCCTATTGGTAGGCATTCTGAAAAATCAACAAAATACCTGAAGAAGAGCACTCATTTGCCACTTCCTCTTGGGTCATTATAAGAACATTCTTTCAGCATCTTGACAGTAAACAGCAAACAGGGTAACACAACCCAAGAGAGTTCATGCCTAGAAGAAAACCCCAACATTTTATTTAAATGATGACATTGCAAAGAAAACTCAGCTGAAACGACACACATACTTTTTACAAGACTTGGCAGACAGAACACTGAACAACTAGGCTCTGACTTTGACTTAGCCATAGATCTCCCATGGAGCTACATGGGAAAATAAGAAGCCCTAATGTCAGCCCTCTAACTTTATCTCTAAATAAAGAAGTAATTTTGAAGGTGTGGATTGTAGGTACATTGTTCTATATTTTTAAAACAAATCCTAGACTCTATTTTTTTTTTTTTTTTTTTAGACTGAGTCTAGCTCTGTCGCCCAGGCTGGAGTGCAGCAGCATGACTTCGGCTCACTGCAAACTCTGCCTCCCAGGTTCAAGCAATTCTCCTGCCTCACCCTCCCGAGTAGCTGGGATTACAGGTGCATGCCACCACACCTGGCTAATTTTTGTATTTTTAGTAGAGATGGAGTGTCACCGTGTTGGCCAGGCTGGTCTCGAACTCCTGACCTCAGGTGACCCGCCTGCCCCGGCCTCCCAAAGTGCTGGGATTACAGGTGTGAGCCACTGCACCCGACCCAACTCTATTATTAATAACTAGAATGGGGACTTAAAAATGTGATCAGGTGTAAGATGCTTGTCCATGTCCCTGACTCCAACACTTTTAGGCTGGGCCCGTTACCCCTTCTCGTGTCCCCCCAATACCACAATACACCACATATATGCTGGCACAGTGTTCCTTTTCTTTATGGAGATTACTTTTCAGGTGGAAAACTTGTTATCTTAGATTCTACAATTAAATATTATCCCAGATTTCTGTCAGAGATTAAACACATATGAATTTGTGTGAGGATAGCTCCCTTTCATAACGTCCATTTTACTGCTGCATGCCACAACGTGATGAAAATGTCCAGTTGTTTCTGGATATAGACATAAACTTGCAGAGATCTGTTAGATCCTTTAGAAGATAAAGCAACTCTTAGCATTATCATGAATGATTTGTCTAGGAAAGTCAGTACCAAAACAAAGGAAATCTCAAAACTCAAACCCAAACCAGAGGGTAGTTCATTCTCTTGCATTTATACCCTATCAACATTGGATCATATTCACTTCAGGAGTAAAAAAACAAAAATGAAAATAGAAACAAAAATCTTGTTGATGGCAGGTCAAGATAGCATGTAGAGGGCTATCAACCCAACCTACACACATGAGCACGCGGGCATGCACACATGTGCACACAAACACACAACACACACACACACACACACAGAGGTTTCTCCCTTTCCCCAAAAAGCATTTATAGTAAATATCCATCCAGACAAAAGCCTCTGTTTTCCTACTGCTTTTGTGTGCTGTGGCAGGAAGCAGTTGTCAGCTGCGTTCGTGAAAAATAACAACTGCAGACACTGAGACACATGCCACAATGTTCCCGTGGAAATCAAACTCTGAGAAATTTTTTAAATGTTTTCAACACATCAGCATGAAGCATCGACCTAGTTGGAATCACTTAGATCTAAAGCAAATGCACTGATTGTTTTCACAGCAGGCTTTTCTTCTTGGAGCTGAAACAGGCGCACTGGCGAGGGTTGCGCGGAAAGGTTTGCAGCCCCCTGCTTTGGTCTGCTATAGCCAGTGACACGATCAATACCAGGGTGAGCAGCAGAGGAAGCTCAGGGAAGATTATGAAGATGAGGTGAGTGACAGAATTACCTTATAGGGTTTGTTCTTTCTCTCACCTTGAATCTCATCTGCCACAGACAGAGATGGAAAACTATCATGGCACAGACCAAAAACAAGAGGTGGAAAGGGTTGAAGGGCATTAGACACCATATGTGCTTGACAGCCTGGCTATTTGTGTGTTTTTACGTGTTAGAATCCTCAAGAAAAGGCAAGTCCTGTAGCAAATCAGGGCGGCATCACTGATTAACGAGAAGACAAATGCCAGCATCTCTTTCAGGGCCTGGAGCACAGCAGGTGCACCAATAATTGGCAGCCCTGATTTTCAGTATATTTTTTATTACTGTTAATACAACTACTCCTCCTATTTTACTTTTTAGCCCCAGTATAGTATCATTCATGTAAATAATATACATACATAAAGTACCATCTTTCCAGGTTAAACTGTGGGATGAAGTGTGGACAAGACCAAATGTGCCTTAGGTGCCCATCATTTATTTATTGAGGGCCTCCTCTGCACAGGCACTGCTAGTCCACAGTTTTCTTCCCCTAACTCAGAGGTCCAAAGATGCCTAAACAATTGAGTCAGCTCATTCACTGGGCTTGTCCTGGAGCTTAACAGAGGCACCAATTTAGTGGAACCAATTCTCATTCAAAATGTCCAGAATGCAAGGAAACGGGAAAATCTCTATTGTCTATCAGTCTGATTGAACAGTCCTGATCAACTGAGTAGAGTTGACTATGTTGATAATCAAATGTGCCTAATACTCATATTGACAATAATATGTCCAAGCTATAGCTGCTTTTATAATCCATCTCCCTAAAGCTTGAGATTTTTAAAAATATTTCTGTGAAGTTTAAACTGTATATAAGAATTGTCCAAGAAATTCAAGGCTCATATTTGTTATTTGTTTCCTTAAGGCACTGGATGAACACAGTGAAAAGGAATATGTTCTAGGCCTTCCCAATTATTACCAAAACATCAAAATGAATTGTTATCAGAGATTTTATTCTGATTCTTTGAAAAAAATATATAAACGTTTATATGTATATCTCATTTTAAATGGAATGTCTATTTGTTGAAAAGTTAAAAAAAACATGATTCCCCAAACCTAAAATTTATCATTGCCGTAAGTTTGGTTATTTATTTATGGTCTTTTTTTCTACACTTCTAAAATTTACATAATTAGAACAATACTACATAAACTAATTTTTTTTTTTCACTTAACATTACACATTATATCATAAGCATATACCCAGGTCAATTTCTTTGAAAACAATCTTAATGTCACATGATTTATGGATTTAATATGCTTAATCACTGCCTTCTTATTTTTTGTTTTTTGTTTTTGAGACGGAGTCTCACTCTGTCGCCCAGGCTGGAGTGCAGTGGCGCAATCTCAGCTCACTGCAAGCTCCGCCTCCCAGGTTCACACCATTCTCCTGCCTCAGTCTCCCGAGTAGCTGGGACTACAGGTGCCCACCACCACGCCTGGCTAATTTTTTTTTTTTTTTAAATCTTTAGTAGAGACAGGCTTTCACCATGTTAGCCAGGATGGTCTCGATCTCCTGACCTCATGATCTGCCTGCCTCGGCCTCTGAAAGTGCCAGGATTACAGGCGTGAGCCACCATGCCTGGCCCAATCACTCCCTTCTTTTAAGACATCGGATGCTTCGTTTTTGTGTGTGAGTGCTAATACAATTTCTTTATCCAGGTCTCTGAGTGTTTCCTAAAAGTAGAATTACTAGGTCAAAGGTGAAAACAACTTATTATTTTTGTGGTTTATTTCAAAAATAGTCTTTTTGCCTTTGAACTTTAGAATTTAAATTTAGAAGTTAGAAAAAGGGGGAAAAAAAGAAAATGTTTTCAAAATATACTACAAGTAAGAGATTAACATTTTAGTATATCCTTGATAGCTTTTTGTACACATCCATAAATATTTAGATATGCATCTCATCTTTCTGTATTATTTATAAAACAGAAGCATGTAGTACAAATGTACTACAATCTGCTCTGTCTGGTTAACTAAATAACCGAGATTCTTTCTGTGTCATTAAAGTCTTCCAGATTCAGAAACGAAGATAACTAAATCGTGCTGGCTTTCCCCAAGTGCTGTCCCACAGATTATAAATGAGGCTTAGTATAGCTAATAGCAACGCAGTAAATTTTAAAACGCTCTTTTCATAGTCTAACATTAATACTAAATCATAAAGGAAACCTTCGCATTTCTATGCTAAGGACATTTTGGCAGGAGAGGGAGGAAAAGGAAGAGAGGAAAGGGCAAGGCCAGGAAGAAGATAAGCATCAGAAAATATTCAAAAATTCTCCCAAAAGGAAAAACCACTTGTAGTCACTTGAAGAAATTGATCAAATCAGTAAATTACCAAAGCAGTAAGTCAGTAATCAGTTTATTGTCCTAAAATGTTATTTTCTCCTTAATACTTTGTAAATCACTGGCCACGTGTGGTGGCTCACGCCCATAATGCCAGCACTTTGGGAGGCAGAGGTGGGTGGGTCACATGAGGCCACGAATTCGAGACCAGCCTGGCCAACATGGTGAAACCCATCTCTACTAAAAATATAAAAATTAGCTGGGCATGGTGGCAGGCGCCTGTAGTCCCAGCCCCTTGGGAGGCTGAGGCACGAGAATTGCTTGAACCCGGGAGGCAAAGATTGTAGTGAACTGAGATTGTGCCACTGCACTCCAGCTTGGGCAGCAGAGCGAGACACTGTCTCAAAAACAACAACAACAATAACAACAACAACAAAACTTGTAAATCACTAATCTCAAGGCAAAATCAACCTTATATTAACAAATTGGTTTCAAAATCTCTGGATTTTGCCTAAGGAAGAACGGGATAATAGCAATCACTTTGTTTTTCCTAGAATTCATTACCTATCAAAGAAAATGCATAAATTCTAGAAGTACTGCTTGCTCCTTTGCCACAAAGCGTACATTACAGAGTAAATTGTTTAAAGCCAGAGGTAAGATTAAACAACTTATTTAATATCATCCTGTCTGTTATTTTTTCTAGGTCTTCTTTGATAATATGTCAAGGAGTTACATTTGACATAGCCCTGTTATTTTTACCACAGGTTAGTTTTAAACACCATTGTGGTTTATAATCACCATTACCATCACCGTCACCAGCAAATCACATCACTATGACTATCACCACCACATCATCACCATTACCAACATCGCCATTGCCATTCACATCATCATCCCCATCGCCATCAGCATCATCATCACATCACCATGACTATCATCACATCACCACCATCACCAATACCATTGCATCACCATCACTATCACCATCACACAACCACCATCACCAACATCACCATCACCATCACCGTTGTATCATCATCACATCACCATCGACATCATATCACCATCACCACCACCACCACCATTATCACCATTTCTCCCATGGCATCAGCAGCTCTGGTCTCATGCAACCTTTAGGAGATCGCTCATACATGGTCTTCCCACATATCCTCATCTAAAGTAGATTTCCCATCCTCAATCATAATTCACCAGCTTAGTAATAATTTTCATTTCCTTTCTGGTGCATATCACAAACTGAGAGTCTCCTTTGTTTTTTTTTTGCTTGTTTCTCCTCTGTTTGCTTGTCTACAATGCAATCTAGGTGAGAACAGGGACCACAGTTATCTTAGCAATCTTCTATCCCCAGGATAGATGCCTGGCCCATAACAAATACTCGATAAAAATCACATGAATTAAGTAATACAGCACCTATTATCAACTCTTTGTTTTTAAATTCTAACCCAATACAAAAAAAAAAAAAAAAAACATCAAAATGGCCTGTGTCAAAGAATGTTCTTTCTAGTATATTTTGTCTCATTACGGAAATTTGATACTGCTATACCCATAAGTCATTTTAAACTATTTACAAATGATGTAGGCACAATCAAGAACATCAAGGTAGAAAAGTGACCTGATAGGTCACACAGGTTAAGAGGTAAGGAACTATTCACTCACAGACATCTCTCTCACCTTCCCAATATGAATTTCCATGGTCAAATTAATCTTTAAGGATAATATACTGTAATGCCACGAAACTCATTTTAAATGATAAATACTGCATGATTACTCACATATTAATACCTAGGTATGAATTCAGTTACAGATTATTTGAACAAATAACACTGGGCAGGTCATTTTTAGCTTGCCAAGGACCAAGGTGTTGGGAGGTCTAAGGAAAATGAAAGGCCACTTTATTGATAAGGAAGGACCAACAGTGCACAGGAGACCGTGTGCATGGGGCAGAGAAGACGCAGAAAGGACAGGAGTGGGAAGACAAGTCTCTGTTGACCCTGATCTTTTCTAGATACTCTATAAACAAAATGTCAGAGTGTTTTTGTTCCATTTCAACAAATATGTTTGAATGACCCAATTTATAGCATTTGGAGAAACAAAAATCGGTCTTGAGGCCAGGACTATGAATGCATAAGAGAGATTAATATGTCATTATAAGTTGTGTGTGTGTGTGTGTGTGTGTGTGTGTTGAGAAAATGGAGAGGGTGGAAATGTGGAAGAAATGAAGAGAACATTTAGCAGAAGATAGACACTGGAAAGCAGTCTGATATTAGTGGCTGTTGTGTAATAAATATTGGTAAAAATGTATTTGCTTCACTAGACAGCCCAAATGATCACTACAAGTAAAACCCTTATAAGTGAATCAGTGTTAAACAGTAAGAGGCTTCCCATTTAGAAAAGCACACATATTCTGAGGATTTTCCCAAGAGTATATCTATAAGCTTCAAGTAACACAAACAGAAATCTGCTGGCTCAAGGCCAATCTGCTTAAACACTGTGCTCCAATGTCCCCCTAGACATGCTTGCTGGCACCTGGAGAGGAGAAGCATTTAACTCCACTTGACTTACCCTAACTGACCCTTCACTATCCACTGTCCACTTTCCTTAGCTTGCCATTCACAAAGACGACTTACAAAATGAACTAAAATGAGGGTTGGTTATTTTTCCAGGTTTCAAGAAGCTCCCTTTAAAAAAATCTCTCATTACGAACAGAAAAGAAAAAGTTGTAGTACCTACTTTAAGGGAACAAAGCAAGTACAATTCATCTTTGGTAGCATGAGACAGGATAAGACAACATATTTGTTCTATGCCATCATGCCTAGGAACATCTCATAACCAGACTGACTCTTGAATTGATCCCCTTTTCAAAATGTACGTGTAATAAAACGGTACTCCCCAACAAAGCAATAATAAATCTAAAAGTGGGCTTTCAAAATATTAATGTCACAGCGTTACTAGCAAAAAAGACTGTTAAGCACAGCATTGTTATTACAATAAGCACATAAACTTGTCATTGGATGTGTCGACCAAACAGGAGGCCCAGGGTCAGTGAGAGGAGTTAGGCATGGAAAGGTTGTGTAGTTGTCACCTCTGCATACACAAGGATGGCTAGCAAGGGCTTATTTTAGATGGGAAAAAGTCTATGGTTCCCACAACAACAGTAACTTAACCAGTTACATATATAGTATATTATGACATGAAAGTTGACACCACATACAGAAATACTAAATACTACATATGCTTGAGGGGTACAAGTTATTGTTGCTATGGGAGCTGTAAGTTCTGAATGGCAATAAAAATGGAGTAAGAACCACCTGAACAGCCTTGGATCGTGCCTTTATGAAAACCTTGTGCATTCATACACTTGACAAATCTTTATTGAGTGCCTACTATGTGTAAAGAATTGTGCTACAGGCTGTGGGAAAATATGGCCCCTGCCTCCAGTAGCTAATAAAAAAAGTATCCATTGGGACCTTACAATTTTACAGGGAATGAGAGAATTCCTCCCTCTGTAGCTAAACAGTATATTCCACATTTTTCAAATGTCATGTAAAGAAGCCTATATAGGGGAAATGCTATTAGGATCTACCCCAAAATGCCTTCTACTTAACTCCAGCATCTGACTCCTGAAGCTAACCCTCTACTGCCCATTGCTATGTTCTCCACTGTTGAGTCATTAAGCGTAATTGTTGGTCTACCCTTTCCTCCCTTGCCCTCTTCCAACTCACCCTTATGTCAGCTAATGTGATAAACACCGGCTGGGCGCGGTGGCTCATGCCTGTAATCCCAACACTTTGTGAGGCCCAGGCGGGCAGATCACGAGGTTAGGAGATGGAGACCATCCTCGCTAGCACGGTGAAACCTGGTCTCTGCTAAAAATACAAAAAAAAAAAAAAAAATTACCCAGGTGTGGTGGTGGGCGCCTGTAGTCCCACCTTGTCTGGAGCCATAAGGCCCGGAGTTAGCCGACCTCTGTTGCTTGATCTCCGCAAAGCGGAGACAAAATGGCACATTTCCGGGTTCTTCATCATAACCTGTTCCCGCGCGCGCCTAAAACTTTTCCCGCGGGCGCCTAAACCTTTCCCGCGCGCGCCCAAACCTTTCCCGCGCGCGCCCAAACCTTTCCCGCGGGCGCCGACCTTTTCGCGCCCAGAAAGATATGCAGCCTACGGCGCAGGTGCCATCCCGCGCCCGGGAAAATTACAAACCCATGGCGCATGCGCAATTGTAATTTGAGAAGACCCGGCCCCCCGTCACCGCCCTGGGCCAACCTCTTCCCCTGCCAGCCTATATAAGGCATCGCACCACCATTATTAAACGAGACGTGATCAGGCTATTTGTCTTGTCTCCATTTCTCGTGTTTTCTTGTCTCCTCCATTCCCACTCCCCCTTCCAGGGCCCGTTCGACTGTCCCGCGGGTCAGGACACCACCTACTTGGGAGGCTGAGGCAGGAGAATTGCTTGAACCCAGAGGTGGAACTTGCAGTAAGCTGAGATCATGCCACTGCACTCCAGTCTGGGTGACAGAGTGAGACTCCGTCTCAAAACAAACAAACGCAAAAAAAAAAAAAAAAAAAAAAAAAAAAAGGTGATTAACACCAAGAATATCTTTACTGCTTAAATTTTCCTAAAATTCTCCTTGCATTGAAAATACTTTAGAGAACATGTCAATACTTATTGAAATTTGTTCAGATCTCCTAATGGCATTTATATATCCCATGACATCTCAATAAATATCAAAATACATATATGTCTTCATATAGGTATGACTTTTTAAAATGAGATCATATTGTATGTGATGTAAACTCCTCTCACTGGGACCTGAGCACTGCAACCCTATCTTCCTGACTTGTTAAAATGCACTCAAGTACACTTTAATCACATAGGACAGCTGAAACTAGATAAAGAACCTGATTTAAAAAAAAAAAAAAAAAAAAAAAAACCTGTACCTGATAAAGAATATGGGAGAAGATTCCCTCCACCACCCCAATCTCAGGAACTTGCAAGGTGTAGGAGATGTCACAAGTAATTTATTAACTGTAATGAGGAGTAAAGCAATTCTTAACTGCATAAATTGTTCACATGACTGTTGAAAATGGGCTTGAGGGGAGATAAATAGAGGAGGGAAAGAGAAAAGACTTGATCATTTAAAAATTCTTCAGAGAAAATAAATGTACATATAAAGATAATTTTGCAAAGAATATTCTCTGTTTTTCCCATTTTTCTAAATCAACAAGACCTTATGCTTAGAGACCAGTCAGAAGTGGCTTGAGAGTTGTGATGTAAGTGCCCAGAGAACAGGACTCAGGACTCATCCAAGTTTGGCCACTGCCTTTGAACAAATCAGTTAATCTCTTTGAATTAAAACAAGGGTCTTGGGTCAGCTGGACTTGATAATCTTTTTCCTCTAAAAATTCCAAAACTATATGAAATTCATCCTTCTTCAGGGAAGGAGCAACTTATCACATCTGCTTACATGTACCCATACCCGCCATCAGGCCATAACAGCTGGGACCTTGGTGTATCTGGAGGGCCAAGAAATTTGCTTAACAGATACTCAGTAAGCATTTCTTGGGTGAATGAATATTTTTCGCCATCTGCAAATGTTTGTGTTTGGTGGGTCTAGGTTCAAGGCTGTGTGCTGAACACATATCTACATGGGGGTAATCCCCTAGAGGTCATCATCAGGGGAAATAGAACACAAGCTTATAATAACCCTAAAAGAAACCAGAATGTGGATGCCAAAAAGAGGCACGATGTGCTCTGAGGATTCAGGTGAGGCCAGACTGGTTCAGGCAGACAGGTAGAAGATTGCTGCAGGAGCTGTTGCTTCAGAAGGATGGACAAGATTTAAGTAGACAGAAATTGTGGTGGAAGTTCAGAGATAAGGAAGAAAGAAACTGCAGATGTTTGAGAAAACTGTATAGTCTAGTTCAATTAGACTAGAGTTTAGAGTCTGAATTGGAGGAGTGAGAGTACAAAAACAAACCAGGAAAAGACAGGACGTGGGGCTTTGCATGACCTTGTGTTTCAGAATAGGGAAGAATGCATTCAAAGCCATGTCTTAAGGAAATTATCCAGAATCTGGCTCAATGGTGAACAAAGTCAACACACAGCAGGTGGAAATCTGGGTTAGAGCAGGTGGAAATCTGGGTTCTTCTCCCAGTTTCAATGACAGCCCCACTGCCTTTGTTTGCTCTACATTTGGGGCTTCTGAAGTTAAATTTGTTTGAAAAAAAGAAATGTGTGAAGGTCACTGATGTACAGACAACATAGGAACAGGAAAACTAGAGAGGAATTACGTCAGTAATTCAGGCAAGAGGAACAAAAGTGTGGAAGGGAGGGTGATAGCAAGACTGGATAAAGAGATTTTTCACCCCAGGTAGATTCCATGTGCTCTCTCCATTCATTAAATGTGGGGGGAGTCAAGGTGACTGATGGCCCAAGATTCAGTGAATGGAAGGCTGTCAGCCTTTGTGGAAATAAGCAAGTCAAGAGGTACAAACATAGAGTAAGCCTGCTTGAACTTGAACCTCAACTTTGCCACTTTTTCGTGTTGAGATAGATACTCAAGCAGAGTTCTTAGAACACTGTCTGGCACACAGTAAAAGTAAAAAGTAAGTACTGTTATTCTTTCAGGTGGAGTGGATTTGTAGGAAAGATGCATTTAGCATCCAACATGATGCTTGTGAAGGGAAAGTCATGGATGTTTTCTAGGTAGATATGCTCTAAAAAAGTGGTCAGGGTTGCAAGGGAATGAAAGAATAGATAGAAATAATAGTTGAAGTTACTAAAGCTGATGGGAATACAGAAGAAAGAGAAGAACCTGTGAACAAACCTTGGGAGTGCCTCTTTCTGGAGAGGAGGAGGATGCAATAGCAAGTTAAATAAATAGAAAAGAGGTAAGAAAACTAGGAGTAGACAGTTAGGGTCAAAAAGAGCCAAGCCCTGGCTGGGTGCATGGCTCACATTTGTAATCCCAGCACTTTGGGAGGCCGAGGTGGGCAGATCACCTGAGGTCAGGAGTTTGAGACTGCCTGGCTAACATGGTGAAACTCTGTCTCTACTAAAAATACCAAAAATTAGACAGGCATAGTGGCAGCTGCCTGTAATCCCAGCTACTCAGGAGGCCGAGACAGGAGAATCACTTGAACCAGAGAGGTGGAGGTTGCAGTGAGCTGAGAACGCGCCATTCCACTCCAGCCTGGGCAACAAGAGCAAAACTCTGTCAAAAAAAAAAAAAAAAGGTCAAGCCCCTTACTAAGGAGCTTCAAGAAACATAACCAGCAATATCTCACACAAAAGGCAAAGATAGATGAGCACTTCCGTTTCTTCTACAAGGAAAGTTTAAGTACTGAAGAAGCAAGAATGTGAGGATAGATACAAAAAGAAGTAAATGGGTGACAATAATCAGATTAACTCAAGTACATGTAGTGTTTTCTGTGAGTCAAGCACGGTGCTTCATTCTCTACATGAGTTATCTTATGTGTAATTCTCACAGCAACCCTCTGAGGTAGTGATTTTTATAACTCTTGCTTCATTGTTCAAGAACCGAAGCACAGAGGAGCTAAGTAAGTTGTGCAAGGTATAAAAGCTATAAAAGGTGATGGGCCTGGTATTCAAAAGCTTGCAAAGAATTGTGCTCGAGGCTGTGGGAAAATATGGCCCCTGCCTCAAGTAGCTAATAAAAAAATTATCCATTGGGACCTTACAATTCTACAAGGACTGACGGAATTCCTCCCTCTGTAGCTGAACAGATATTTCAGTCCTCTCTTAACCACTTAGCAATATTGCCTTGAAGATGCAGGAGAAGCAAGTGCCAGAAAGTGGGCCAGTGAGAAAGACAAGTTTCAGAGGTCAAATTCTTGGAAGACAGCTTCTTTAACAATATCTTTTCTAATTAAGTTGTCCTGATTTGTATAATTCTAATCATTCTCCAAGACACAGAATGGATAGATGCTCATGAATTCCCAAGGAATCTCTGGAAAGCAACTTAGTACTTCTGATCCCTTTTTAAAACACAAGTAATGGAGGAACATTGAGCTATGTAGAAGACACCTCCGAAATTAAGCATTGGGTTTCAAATTCTATGCTCAATATAATGAATATGCATGACTTTCCCGGGATTTCTGCAATACATGGCTTTCCAGGGATTTCTTCTGGGGAAATGTTTGAAAAACTTTCAATAAGAAGATCTGAGTTGATCAGTCTGTCAATGGGGATTCTTGGAAGTTAAGGACTGGGGAAGTAAGATGGCAGCAGGTTGTAGAGGGTTTAAATTCACCACATTAGTGGGTGGGTGAGCAGAATGACAAGATACAAAATGGCAGGTTTTGAGGTTTTATCTGGAATTGAGGGCAGTGTGAATTGGAATGGGAATTGAAGGAGTGGGGAGAGCAAAGTCAAGCTATGAAGTGAGGAGGGACTGAACCAGGGAACCAGGGAGGGGAACAGTAGTGGTAAAGAAAATTGGGAAGTGTGGAAAACAAAACAGAGCCAGCTAGATTCTCTGATCACACAACTGTTCTTTATTCAGAGGATCACTGATTAGCACCTCCACACTCAGCCCTGTCCCCAGCTCTGCTCACCAACCCTGTCATGGGCATGGTGAAGAGCATTCATGTATGTCAGCCTCTAGTCCTACTCTGCCCCCATGCTCTGGGTTCAACAAACTGGCAGACACCTTGTTTCTGTGCCCAGAGCCTCATTTGCACCCTTGTCCTGGCAGCTGGATTTTCCTAGTTCTTCCATGCAGAATTATCCTTCCTCCTCTGGGACCTGCAGAATCAATTCCCTGTTTCTCCTCACTCCCTCCTATTCCTCTTACCTCCTCTGAAACCCACCGAGTACCAGTCGTTATACCACCATGAAACAACACTGTTTTGCAAAACCTCTGCCTCTCCTGCCTGGCTTTCCTGACCAACTGAGTGACTCCTCACACTCACCCCATTCCACTCTGCTGTCTATTTCCGATTTCCAGGTTGTCGATTCACTCAGGTACATCCATGCAGCACTCTTGCAGCTTAGAGTTCCCATGTTTTTTAGAAAGAGATGACATGATATTTATCCAAAGCTCAACGAATATAGGAAAATTGAGAACAACAAAGAAGAGTTGGCACTAAAAAAATTGACGGTTTTGCCTTTTTATTAGCCGCAGACATTTTGAATTCTAGGTGGACAAAAGGTTTGTTCAGCCAAGTGGAAAAATCACTTCTAGGAGAGATAAGGAAATGAATATTAACCACAGCCGTGAAAGGTACTAAGGAATGACTCAGCTAAATTTTGCCTCCAAAGGGAGAAGCTCAAGCCCCTGAGAACATGTTACTCCTTTGGACCAGCAAGAGGCCAATGCTCTGAAATATGCACTCATAACACCAGGCATGTTCTTCTTCCACAGAATGCTATGTTGATGCATTAAACTCGGAGTACTTTACGTGTTTCACAGCTTTGACTTCTTGAGAAAAGACAAAAAAAAAAAAAAAAAGGTTTCCATATAGTATTAAAAAAACAAATATGAACCACTGATGTATGTGTGTGTGTGTGTGTTTAAAACCTGAAATTCAAATATCAGTGTTGCTCAGTGTCAGTTCAAGTGCTAGACATATTTTCCCTTAGGTTATTTCTGGAATCATAAACTTAAACCTGCAACCCCTGAGAAATCCCCATTTCAGTCTCAGACATTATTTCTGACATTTTTAGATACCGTTTTATACTTTATAATATTACACAATCCTAATTTAAAACTTGAAAATTATAACCGTTATGCATGACACTCATTCAAACAAATGAAACCAATAAACACTGCATTTTTTACTGATCTAGTCTAAAATCTTATCTTCTTTTTACCTTTGCCTATATTCATTTTTCCTTAATTTTTTATGCAGAAGAGCAATCCCTATTTCATTAAAATGAATATATAGAGGTATATATGTATATGTATAAATCATCTTCACTAGTGTGTTGAAAATTGAGCTGGAAAACCAAGAAAAAATTAAATGTCAAGTGATCAGATATTACTATTTGCTTATCTTTATACAGAGAAATGAAAAATAGTCCATTAACATAACTTTACTTAGACATTATTTTGAGAAAATATTATTGAAGAACCAACTAGAGTAGATCCTAAACTCAAGTCACTGTTTTCCAAGTACTACCAAAATAATCTCTTTATTCATTATATTTTATTATTCATTAACTTTGTCAATTTGTAAGTACGCATGAAGCTGCCAATTAACATACTCTTCCGTGGCCTTTTGTATTAAAAGTTTTAAAACATGATTTGAATAATCCATTTCCCAGGCTGTAGAAAAATGAAAATTATTCACAGTCACTTGTACTGCATAAAACATTGCTAAAGTGAATAGTAACACAGTATTTCCACTTGGAGTAATATTTCAGGGACTATGTTTTAAAGGTGACAAAGTGTTAGTACAGATTTGTTTTTGCCACTAAACAAATAGAAGAATATTTTCATGAAATCCCGGAAGACAACGGTATATACTGTATAAGCTGCTTTTCAGTCATGCTCCTTTGGACATGCCTTATTTATCTGATCCCCATATAACTTAATATCTAGTCAATGTAAACTTCTGAAACACAAACTCTGTGTCCTCATTCTCCACTCCCCTTTGTCTTTTAAGATCTGTTACAAAGAACCTCGTGTCCCCCCTTCACGTTTTAAGATTCAACATTATGACTTGCTAAAAATAAGCATGTGCTGGATACCATGGTGGTGGCTGCTTAAATTAAATGTGTTATGCAGTATGAATAAGGAACCATGGCTGAGAAGCCCTTTCCTTTTAGACATCATATGAAAATAGAAAATGACTGTTTTCAAGGATAGCCTCATTTACACACTCTGAAATGAAGCTAGGAGCAGAGCACAAAAAACAAATTCCCAGACAAGGAATGTTGAGAGAGGACAAATGGAGCAAAGGCAACTCAAGGCTTCAAAACCACTTGAGACGAGCATTCTACTGAGGTATAAATTAGGAGAGTGACAGTTGTAATGAAGCAGTCATTCCATAGTGCCCACTATGCTCCCACTACAGGCCAGGACATACCTCTAGAAAGACTTAGGAGTTGTCTGGGAAGTAGGAGATAAGGGGAAGGAGTAAGATGCTGAGTATAAAGAGAAAAAACAACCTGTGTGGTCTCCAGCAATGCTTTCAACTCTACCTGTTTTATGATTATGGGCCAATTCCATTGTAGAGAAGGGAGGGAGGGGGTATGGAGACAGAAGAGAAAATGTTATACAGTTAGAGGTGTGTGTGTGTGTGTGTGTGTGTGTGTGAGAGAGAGAGAGAGAGAAAGAGAGGGAGAGAGAGAAAGTGAAAGGAAAAGAAACATCTCTGTACCAGTCTAAACTGAAAATACAGAAAGCCCGTAATTATATTCCATTCAAGCCCCTTTGCTTGGATTTTCAGTCTGACAATGGCCTCAATAATACACCAGTATCATTCTTTCCTGAAAAAATTGGCTGGAAGGAATTGCCCAGATAAAGAAAGGTGGGAGGCACTCTGTTCCTGTGGTCTCAGGTTTTCATGTGAACATACTTCTCACCCTCGCGAGGAGCAATTCTGTATTACATTGGTGCATGATAAGAGTGTGACATTCATGGCCTCTAGTTCTATATGTGAATTCGATCTTTTCCCTCTTTGTCCCACTCCCTGTAGGAAGCAGAAACCCTGGGTAAAAGGGTCTCTTCATCAGATCCAAACTTTCCGCTGGTAGACTGTCCCAAGATCAAAATGCAGGGCATGAGATGCTAGCAAACTAATTTGGTTGCAGATCTAAAGCCACAGTTTCCAATGAGATCTATAAGCATTAAATGAAAACAAACTCAGAAATTAAAGAAAAGGTCTTATTTATCGTCCCTTGAAACTCTAATAGAATAAAATGAGCACATGAGGCACGTATTTATCTTTTTATTAATGTATAATGGTAATTCTTCCTAAACATAAATAAATAATTGGTTAAGTCAGGGACATACTCTTCTGTTCATTTGTTCATAAACATATTAATAATTTAAGCCCATAATTTGTGCTGAGTAATCAAGTTAATGTGCTGACTTTAAGCAAATAACCAGGGGGCAGCATAGTCTCTTGTCTTCAATATTTCCTTTAAATCTCTATTTCTTATAAAGATTTGGTCCAACTAGAAAGAAAACCACCAAGAAATATTGAAGGAAGGAAAGTGTGAATAGATGAGAAAGAAAACCACCAAGAAATTTTGAAGGAAGGGAGGTGTGAATACATGAAAAAACCTACCAAGATCTTAATACACAAAATCTCCAACTCGTATCCTTGTCTACTGTGGTGGATTCTAGCACACATCTCTCTTTTACTCTCTTTCAAAAGGTTCAACCCAATTTCCCACATTGCTGGGCTCTTGCAGGAGATGGTATCAAGGCTCAGCTTATCTGTTTGAACAATGACCATGTCTCCTCCCTGTGATTCAGAGTGATCATTGAAAGGAGGGATGCAGGTGTGGAGAGGTGGCGGTACAAGATAGAAGATATATTATATTACAGGCACCAGACACGAAAAGAAAAAGAACAACGCTGTCTCTACCAAGCATTATGTTCCCTTCTGATGTTCCAAAGCAGTAAGTGCTTTGTTGAAGATCATGTTGATTTATTTCACCAAATCAGCATTTTGTTTCCTAACTATATATCCATGAGGTCTGGCAGGGCTGAATCATTTGTAAAAGTGAAAGGAGATATTTAGGAGTACACTCTATTTGGCCTTACATTCAAAACACACAAATGCAAACAAGATTACATTTTGTGAACATTTCAAACTACTAAGCAGAGATGAAAGTTCTCTTTTTCAGCCCCATTCCATCTCCAGGGCCCCAATGTTTAAAATTCCATTTGACAGGAAAAAGGTTAGTTGAAAACAGCCAGATAAAAGATGCCCTTTATTGAATTCAATTTCCAAAAACTGAAATTGAAATATGAGAAATACCGCAGGATTTTTTTAAGTTTTCCAAAATTTGTGTTAACATGTACTTTTTTTTGGTAAAATCTCTGACTTCATATTACCATAATCCTTAATGATACAATATAATTATTTCATAAAAATGAATTTAGAAAAGCCAACATACATTTGGCAGGAATTTTGTTGAGTTTTTGTGAAGGATGGATGGAGAAAGCAAACTTATCTTGTAAATAAGTCAAAATTGATTTCAAATTCAGACAAGAATCTTAATCAGTTAAAAGATGATAGATAGATATAGAGACGATAAATGATTGACAGAATGTTAATTTATCAAAAGATAAAAGAGTTTCTGAGGCTATGAATCTCAAATAGTTCAGACTCCATCAGCATTTTAAAGATATGAACCTGTGTTCAAGCCTTCTCTGAAATTACCTCTGGGAATTTTCTTTACACACACAGAATAGTGCCTAATATATATCTATATATACACATACATATGTGTGTGTGTGTGTGTGTATCCTACTTCTCTCTCTCTCTCCTAATTCTCAGGATATATTTTATTTGTATAACCTGTATATGCATAAATAGGCAAACTGTCATATGCAGAAATGAGAGTTAAAGAATACTTTTAACAGATATTTCCAAGTCAGTTCTTAAAGGCACTCAAATAATCTATCCCTAAAAAATTTCTTCCAGCTTTGAGAAACAAAGTGAAGCAAATTGCAAAAATTATTAAAACTGATCATGAAAAAGTGAGATTTCTCTCAAATGCTATTTTATAATCCCAAATATCTATTCTATTATGTAACTTATGAAAACACCTTAGCTTTTGATCTTATTTATTTTATGGCTGCCCTATTTACTAAAGGTGATAATTTTAATAAAAGAATAGTTTTAATTATTAAGCAATTAAATAATTATTCTTTAACCAAAGAATAATTTATTCATTCATAGAATTTATACATCTCTGTACTCAGATTACCTTATAGGTCTAAAGGCATCTGACTGTGACATGGGGCACTTACAAACTTATTTGTGAAAATAACTTGGGACACTGTATTGAAAGGCGGCCGCATCTAAAGGTGTAGCTCATGGAGGACTGGGACATCAACTATTTGAGGCTAGTGTGGCTCCCTAGCCTCAAAGTTAGGAGCATCTCTTTGACGAAAGCTACCAAAGAGCACTGATTTGCTCCTCCAGCCTTCCACTCCCCAATGGGTCTACCATTTTACATTTTACAAAAGGATCATCTTCCAGGCCACCATGTGGAACCCAAGTACCACAGTTATTGATGGCAACAGTAGGAGGAGGAAAAGGAGGAAAGGAAGGAGGAAGGCAGGGAGGGAGTAAATGAGGTGTTGCTGTAATGAAATCAGCTTTCATAAAGAGATGACACTTTCCACAGGTAATGTTAGGGCCATGTTCCTATTGTGTGATTTTGCATGTGATTAAGGACTTACACCTGGCCTCCAGCATTCTCAGGACCAATTCCAACTTTGCCACTTACTGTCCTGTGAGGCCTTGCACCACTTCCTTAGCCTCAGCCTTCTACTTGGTAAAGTGGAAATAACAGTACGTACCTTACAGACCTGGCCTGAGGATTAAGTTATACCAGCAAAGTGCCTGGCACCTAGTAAGTGCTCACTTATTGGTACATTATTACTACTGTTGTTTTTTGGATGGGTAAATATGTAGCCCTTTTCTGGATGAAAAATGGTATTAAACATTAGATATTCAAGGAAGTTTACAAGAGCCCCACTGAAACACACACAGACACACAGGGATACATGAAATGAATACCAGGTTACATTCCCTCCATTCCTCTTCTGCTATTGATTTATGATTGGTGGGGGGCAGGAGGGGTTACATTGTTCAATTTTTATAGGTGTATTTTCTTTATTATTTAAAATAACAGTCATCCAGTTTAAGAGGTACTGTGATAGAGTGCACTAGAATCATCTGTAAAGCTTTTAAAAAATACTCATACCCAGACTCCACCCAGATAAATAGAACCAGAATTTCTGAGAATGAGTCCTTCACATCAGTAGATTTTTAAAGGTTGCCCCTGGTGGATCTACAAGGCAGGCAGAGGGAAACAGTGGAATTTCAGAAAATGATATGAGTTCAAGTCTCATTTCTTCCACTCCTTAGCAATATGGCTACAAATAAGATACATAACCTCTCTGAGCCAGCTTCCACTTCTATAAAATGGGGATGATGATCTGTATCTAATTCTAAAGTTGTGGGGTTCAAACAAGATCATTAATATTAAAGCCATACTCTGCAATTTGTTCGCGAAAGCCCGTTTTTAAGCTCCAGGCAAGGAAGTCAGCTACCTTTAAATCTACAGATGAAGCACACTTGTCTTAGCATCTGTTAGCATGTGGAGGGAGGAAACAAGAGGGAAAAAGAACACACCTACAGTTCCATAGACTCAATTCTGGAAGTCTGTGTAGGGAAAGATGGCATGGTCAGCTCACACTCCCATCTCTTATTCAAATAGAAGATTTCATTACTGCCTATGTTACTGTCTTCTTAGTATATGTGAGGTAATGTGATTAAAGAGAACGAGCAAAGACACATCCTAAAAGAAACATAAAATGTAACTTTTCACATTCTCTGGAATATTTCAATAATGTACACTTTGTCTGCCTTCTCAAAACCCTAAATATAGTAGAATTCAAGAGCTAAGTCTCATTAGTTTTGATTCAGCCCTGCTTGTGGCTGCATTATTTAACCTATGAATCAGGGTTGAAGGATTGGTCTGACAATATGAAATACAGAAAACAGAAATTTAAGTGACATTAATTACCATGAATTTCTTCTGGTCTCTTTTTCACTAATCTAGATACATTAACTGAATCATGCATTGGAAACATATATCTATGTCAATTATCTTAATAAACAGCATTGAGGCTCATGAAAGAAAATAGCTTAAGCATTTTGTTCAGTTGCTTGGTGGCTTGGAGCAAACATAAAGGTTTTCAAGTCATAATACATCTGACTGAGAACCAGCTCCTTATGCCATTCTCTGTCATTCTTACCTCTTTGTTACTAAATACAATATTATGATCTTTATTGCTATTTTAATTGTTTTGAGTGTTCAATATATAAATGATACATCTCTTTTCTTGTGGCATAAAGGTACTCTTCACTTTTAACATTACACTTAACCTTCTCCCAGGAGACACTATTTATGAGTTCTTTTGCTCAAACAAATCTTATTTGGAAAATTCTGAAATCTTGTATGGTAAGAGAAATGAAACTTCTCAACTTGTTAGACTGATTGCAGAGACTAACTTATTTTTAAAAGCTAGATCAAGAAAGAATTGGTTAAATAAATCACTGTATATCCATAAAAGGGAATACTACAGAGAAGGATGCAGATCTATTCATAGTCACATGAGAAGAGGTTCAAAATGTTTTTTATATGTGAAAGTAAGTTACAGAACTCTATGTATAGTATAGTTCTACTTGGATTATATAAGGATTGCATATACATGCATAGAAAATCTCTGAAAGGATATATAAGAAATAGTTAACAGTGGTTATTTGTGGTGAGTGGAATCAGGATACTTTACTTTCCACTTTATACTATTCTGTGCTATTGAAAGGGTTTGTCATATGCAGGCAATACTGTTATAATTTTTTAGTAAAAAATTCAAAAATACTCATAGGAGTCTACCATGTAACTAACTCACTTTAATCACATGCATATAAGAATTGTATTCATGTACTGTCACTTTTACTCAGATGTTCCACTCTCTGTCTGAACTAGTTGTTTAAATTATATTTGATAAATAATGGTAGAAAAGGAGAAAACAATTGCAGTTGATAGGTTTCAGCACTAGTACAAATGGAAGTACATTGCAAAGCAAACAGCCCCCCTGTTTTTACAAGGAAATAACTGCAATATTCATATGTTTGCAGTTTTCCAATCGACTATGTACTCAAATTCTTACCATAAACTTGATGTTTAAAAGCGCAAAGTACTACGCAGGAGGCTGTGGTGGGAGGATCTCTTGAGCCCAGGAGTTCACAGCCAGCCTCAGCAATATGTCAAGACCTCATCTCAAAACAAAAACAAAAAAGTTGCAAAGTATTTTTCCATTCTCAACCAAGTTGAGAGGAGTATTTTAAGTAAACATCTACCGTAATTTTTTCAGGTACTAAGATTGAAAACAGAGACAAAATATTTTTAGATTATTAGAGGTTAAATAGTCAAGGATTCCTAAAATGTTTATAGTATGTCTGTGAGTGTGCGTGTGTGTTAATGAATTAGATTGCTAGACTGCCTCATTTTCATTTTTACTCTAAATTCTTTCATCACTAGAAATCTAGATATAGGTTTGTTTACAAACAAAAAAGTTTTCAGAAAACAAATCACAACTTTAGTTCTTGAATCTAGGATTAATACATTACCTAGGAACAATATAGGACTGTTTGGGATTTGAGCCATATTAGCCTTTGTTCCTAGAGACCTTTTGAATATTACTACAAACACCTCTCGTATTAGCAGTTCTAGAAACACACCAAGAAATGCACCTAAGAATGTGTAAAGACTCACTTTGTTAAGGGAATATTGAAACAGAGAAAATGAATACAACAGAGATTTACTTTTAAGATCCTTGAACACCATCTGCTGATATGAATGGAGAGAAATTTACAAACTTGGCATTCTTATATCACAGCCAAACTTTCACAAAACTCTTATTTTTCCCAACTTCTGACCTGGGGCATTTCATCCCACAATCATCGCTTCTGCCTACCATTCAACCAGCATCTTGTCAAATCTGGCTGCAAGATTAAGTTTCCCGATTCGGAATTCAATATTGTAACCCTAAGGATATAAGATTCAAGCTGGAACATTCTGGGTTTTTTTTAATGGATAAAATTGTTTCAGCCCAAAGACCACAGTTCGCCCTGGCCATAATGATGAATCATCAGGACTGACACTAAGTGAAATGAGTTTGATGTTCTCGGTTGTATTTGTGCCCATTAAGCAGCATTTTACATTTGTCCTAACTCTCAACATTTTGGAGAAAAGGCTGAAAGAAACTTGTTTTCTAGTATTATTTGAGACTTACAAAATTAACTAGCTCTGTCTGAAGCAAGTTTGGCTTGCCATAGTCCCTACTATTGTGTGTCCAGCTCCATTCTTGCCCATTCTGCCCTTCCAATTTGGAGGAAAAGAACTGAAGGTTTAAGAAATATCTACTTTTCTCTCATATTTCCTCAGTATCAATTATGGCTTCTGGTATCCTTGCTTCTGTCTTGGTACAATATTTACCTTTTACTCTCAACAAAAACCTACTTCCTTTAAACAAAATCTGTATATGAATTCTGCACTGAAAACGAAGCTCCCTGTAAATGTTGTACTTTGTCCTTCTGAAGAGGAATTTGCCTGAGTTCTGATGCTAAAAACACCACTTAACAGGTATGTAATCTTTTCAAAATATACCTGTTTCTCTAAGTTTTTAGGTGTTAGAGATAAATGTTTTCTTCTAAAAATAGTTTTAAATTATTCATCAAAAATCAAAGTCATAAAATATGCAGAGTCAGCATCGTATTAAACTCCAGAAATAATAAGTGCTATTGCACAGCATCGGAGCCCTGGTTAACCTCTTGTAAAAAGCTCTAAAGATTTAAAGAAAAGTTTTCGTTAATATTGAAATTTGTGTACAGCACAAGCACTGTGAAGCCTTTTCTTAGACTTTGTTTTTTAATTCTAGTTCTCCTGTGCTAACGTATTGTTTTACTGTATTTTTCGTGTGTGATTTGAATTGCTAGGTGAGATGAGGTAAGCTTACAGGATAACTTAGAAATATAAACTAAAGAAGCAAGTATATTGGTGAGTCTTCTGCTACCTTTCTGCTTTGTTTTGCTCGAGGTCTTGTCTCTCTTTCCAGTGCCCTTTCCTGCCTGGGAAGCCCACAAAGATTCACTTTTCAGTTATTACTCATCAAACTGACTCTGGTTCACAGTGGAAAGGAGAAGAAAAGCTGATGGAGAAATGGCACTGAAGAAAGAGAGCAAAATGTCAGAGCAATACGTTTGAGCGACTATATTCTTTTCATTAAAGGTGTCAACACATTTATTTGCATCTTTGACCCTAGGACTAGGGAAGTGCTGGAAATTATGTGGGCACCTTTTCCCACGGGAAAAATATACCTCCTAGGTGGGGAGAAGCCTGAAAATAGGTGAAAGTTAGAATACTCAGTTGATCTTCAAATTTTTATTTTATTTTATTTTATTTTTTTTGGTCTTATGATTAGAAAAGCGCTGTTGAAAAGAATAGGGTTGCATTTCACCTAGAATCAGTGCCAAGTATCAACAGCTAAGGTCTGTCTTTTGCAGAAAGAGTCTTTCATATCATAAGGGTTTTAAAGCTACTGATAAAACAAAAAGCTATTTTCTGAAGCCCAGTCAACCTGAAAAACAAGTGTTTTAAAACCTAGAGAATTTCCTTTAATGTAAATAATCAAAGATGTTTTCAATTATTTTGCTGTTACTTACATACAACGACTTTACATTTATGAGAAGTGCTATCCCTGAAATAACAAAAATATTATCATTTATAAATGGGGTATAGAAAAATAACACAAGCATACAGCAAACCAGGAAGGAATTTTTCCAACAAAAATTAAGCAATATTCACCATAATTGGCTCACATTGTAGAATTGGAAAAAACAAGAAAATAATAGAAAGAAAAACAAATCTTTACTGAAATGTAGTGATAGTGTTTCACTCACAACCCCTTCTTCAAATTGAGATGCAGAAGAAATGTGTAAAAAGCAAAACTGGTACAAGTCTTGATTACAATTTTGGATCAGTTTAAGACAAGATGGCTCAACAGAGCAATTTACATAGGCTAACAGAGCAAAGCTTGACTCGGTAATTTACTTTATTGGACACACATTTCACCTACAAAAAAAAAAAAAAAGAAAGGAGCGAGGGAGGAACAAAAGAAGAAAGGAAGAAAGGGATGTAGGGAGGGAGGGAAGGGAAAAAGAACATAAATCCAAGTTTGAGATTACATATACAGCAGCTATTATCTCCCAAGTAAAGGTTTAGCCATAAATTACAAATTAATTTAAAAGTTGTGTAATTTGGATTTTCTTTTAGTGCTCAAATTAAAGTCAATATTTATCTTTTGGCACATTGTTTCTTCAAGTCTGATCCTTTCATGTTTGTACTTTATGTCACAACTTTATTTTCTACTCAACCAAGCATTAGAAAAGAGTAACAGCTTGTACAATATCACAATGCAATTGAAAAGTGAAGTTTTTCAATATTTGCAGACATGTTAATTATATTCCAATTTTCATAGCAATAAAGAGAAAAATACTTGAAACTGGTAATATGCAGTTTACATAGCAAAGAAAAGGTCAATTAAGAAACATCCTTCACTGACCTCTGAAACAAATGCTCTAGATTTTACACGCAGGAAACTTATTACGTGCAAACTTTCTTTCGTAAGCATTTGTATTTTAAAAGTTGCAGCCAACTCTCTGCATATGTTAGAGGTAAGAATCAAAAAGTTTTAAGTTCTTAAGCATTGAAAATGATACTTGAATCCTATAATTTCATTAATTGACCTTAGAGATAGAAAAGAAAATTTAGTTTCAAGACCCAAGTTCATCTAATTTTTGTTTAGTATTAACATTATTGTATAGTAGTATTACTATGTTGATAAATTTTACTTAAATGGACAAAATTGACTTTATCATTTAAATGTCTGCTTTAATTTTAAAAAATTCTAAATGGAATAAAAATTAAGTCCATCTGGTAAAATGTAAAATGTTAACATAAGACTTTCCTATAAGTATGAATGAAATATTAAGTGAAGCTTTTTAGGTTAATAAACAATACATACTACAAATTCAATTTTGGTGAGTCCGGCACTTATCAAAAGAATACTAACACCAGTATGTATAAGAAAGAATAATCCTTAATTAATCTGTATTTTTTCTAGTATGCCATTCATCCATAATACCTTGGGGAAAAGGTATTCTCAATAAAATTCAAGCAGTAATAATTTCACACTCCCAAAATACATAAATTCGTTGAAGCAATCTGTCAGTTTCAAAAATATCAGCATTCACACCCACAAAAATGACTTTTTTTAAGAGTCTATGGGAGTTATGCTTTGCATGAGTAAAACAGGGTTAAGTTAGCCCCAGTGTTTCATTTTTATATATAAGGCATGAATATCAGTCTAAATTGACTGAGGGCAATCTTCAAGTGTGTTATTTACATCATGCCAATGTCCCCTCTCCCTAGGCCACTTGCATCACACATCAGTTTGAGCATATTTTAGGTAAGCAAATTTTTATTAAATCTACATTAAATACTTTTTGGAACAAGGGATTATACCATCCATGTAAAATTAATTGTTTTAAGGCTATAACAGTGAAATATTTGTGTTTTAAAATCTCCATATGAGAAAACATACATGGAGATACTGTTAAGCCAAATGCATGCACACATACTGAGCACTGTCTGAGACATTTGCATTAGTCTTCTAACGTACAACTTTACAACACTTCAGATTGTCGAAATGTACTTTGAAAAATAAAAGATCCATTGTACCAGTAAGGGAAATTGTAAACAGCTTTTTATTGCACTTCTAATGCTATTAAAATATAGAATGTGTGGTCTCTTCTCTCTTCTTCTAGTACTTTAGCAATGTCAACTGGAAGTGCATCCATGATCACTTTATCTAGCTGTCTCTCTCCCACTCCCAGCAAACTCTAAGATATACTTGATAAATATTTTCATCTAATTTGGTTCATCTGTTGTTTTTATTAACAACTAATTTAATATCCTCTATTCTGCAATATTTGCAAAAGTCAGTCTATAGACGTGAAGCCAGCCGGGACCCTCAGGCCTGTGCATCAGGATGGTGGGCTGGCTAGGTCCTCTGGGGACAGCAGTGCCAGAAGGAGTATTGGACACAGTGACCCGACTGTATGAGATGAGAAAAAACAAAAACAGGAGGTCCGCAGTACTGATGAACTAATCTGTCACTCATAAGCTCAGGTCTGCAAAAAAACAAATGAAGCACTAAACATTTAATGGCCATAAGAGATGGAAATGCAAGTCTTCATTTCTAAATGATAATCAAACCCATGATCAGAAGCTGCTTAACTGTGTAACTGAATTGAATTGAAAATCATCCCCTGGATAACAATCCATCCTACGTTCAAGAGGTTAGGAAGCTAACTACAGGTAATTGCTATCAGAAATCTGATTTGATTTCCAAAAATTGTGTGAATGAACCAAGTTTCTTGATCTTGATATACTAGGCAGGGAGTTTGTTCTTCCAAGTACTAGACTGCTTAATTGCTTGCTTGGGGGAGGAGAAATCCTGGGGGAAAGGCATATATGAGCAATTTCTACTCTGTGAAGCCAGTGCTGTGTCCTGAGCTGGATCACAGCCAGAAACACAGAAAAGTCTACTCTTTCTACAGTGGAAGCAACTGTGGATATTTCATCCTAACAGTGAATGAAAAAACCTAAATCTCATACTTCACAGGAATCTTTCAATATTCTGACTGAAAACTGGTTATTTGCTCCTCCAACCCAAAGTCATCTAGGAACAGGACTCAGAACAGAAAAAAAAAAAAAAAAAAAAAAGACAAAAATAATAATTATTCCAAAATGTATTTCAGAAGAAACAAACACAAACATTTGCATTATTAAATGGGATTGTTCACACCTGCTGAGTAGATATAAGATGATATTTAAGTCAAGAGCTAAAAAATAAACCATCTCTTTCTGGTTTTGATTGACAGCAGAGCAATAAAAATTATTTTCACAATCTTTTCCTTATTGTTAGACATAATCATTTGAGTAAATACACTTATCTGTGCTATAACTATTAAAATGAATTCATTTCAAATATGTATAGCACCTTTCTTTTTTATATTTCTAGATATGGTTTCCATATAGACTTTGTGACTTTTATCGTATGCATATAGGGCAATATTCTACTTTTTCTTTCTTTTTAAATACTTACTGTTTCAATTTCAAATAAAAAATAAGCATTCTAGTTTGTACATTTTTAGCACAGAAATGTTTACAACCTTCAGCACAATTGCTTTTAAAATTTACTGACTTGATATTTTGAGGAGTTTTGAACAAATTATGAGAAATAACACCTTCAGAAAGCATGTGACTACTTTGATGCAACTATTGGCAATGTATTCATAAGTCATTAACATGTAGAGTTCTTAGACATACGGAACCTTTAAAAATTATACTAAAGAATACATATAAAATACAGAGCTATGTAATAATAACTAATTTTAAATCCTGACAAATTAGAAGTTAAGTCTACTATCTGTAAAAATATGTACTGATTCCTTTTTTTAACTATATACCTGAGCCTTTAAAAAGTATATACTTTTACAATTGATTTCCAATAAACAATACTGAATAACAAACTACAAGTGACTTTCCTGATTTTTCAGCAGAAATATATAGAAAAAGGAAATCCTAATTCTTATTAGAGATTGAAGCACAGTAATTCTGCACAGTATTAAGAACCATAACTATGCCATACAGAAGACAGAACCTGCAACCTAAGAAAAGTTTTATTAAACAGGACAAGACAGTGATTAGGGGCTCAAGTTTTATTTCAATATGTGAAAGTCATCTGCTGTAACAGATATTTATTTCATTCCCTACACCACTATTATTTTAGCTGTATTTGATATATTTGCTCATCAGTGAATACTTACATTGAAACAGGTATCAAGGGTATATAAAATCAGTTTATATATTTTCTCCTGCCTAGAGACTTCACTTTATATATATGTCTATAGAACAAAAACCACCTTAAAAGTTTGAAAAAATATTTCTCTGTTGAACCAAATATCTACTTCTTTTAAAATAGTGTGAGCCTGTGAAAACATGGTATTATGTATTTGACATTTTCCATCTAAAAATACATTATGAAGCAAGCATGCTGGTATTAATAAACCATGTGCTTTCAGAACCCTGAAGTGCTTTTCTATAATTTTGTTGAAAACAGAATAAGATGATATATTTTCCACCATGCTATTAACATACAGCAAACAAATTTTATGTCGTTGCCTTGCCAGCTTGTCTTGATTGGAAAGTGTACCAAAAAAAAAACAAACAAAACTTTTAGGAGTTTATAAATATTCGTGAGCATAGTCTGGTTTATAAGTTAACAATACATAAGTAAACATAGATAACTTAGAAAAATTTAGTCAAAAATACATTACAAAAAAAGAAAAGAAAAAGAAACCATGTATATTTCCTTTTTCCTCACCCCACCCCCATCATAGTCAGAAAAATCACCCTCCCTCTGCAGCAGGGTACTATCCTTCCTTTCACCACTTTAGTTATCTGAAGGCAAATGAAAATACAACGATCCTTTTCATCTTCTGATTTAGCTTACAACGCAAACATTTTAACACAAGCATAAACTACTGACTTCACAGAAAGCACCAAACAGAAAGAGCAAGACTCACTGACCCATTTGGAAGACAAAGACGACAGAGCAGGAAAGCTCTAAAAATCAGCTTGTGAGGCCTCTGAGAGATATTCTTCTGGCATTTCATCACAGCAGCCCCAGACCAGCTCACCTCCCTGGATACAAGGAGGAGGCACTAAATAGAGCTGTTTATTAAAGCTGCTGTGCTGGATTGCATTAGGAAGCGCTAGCAGACCACCTGGACCTTTCAGATTGTGGCAGTGTTTAATTTGCAGCCTGCCCCTCTGCAGCAGCCAAGACTACTACTACATTCACCGGGCTCAATCACACATTATCTGGGTTAGAAGTCAAGGCACATGTATCTATATATTTATATTTCCCATATGAAGAAAGTGAGAGAGAGAGAGAGAGAGAGAAAGGAGAGAACACAGTCAAAATAAAAATATTGAACAGCATTAGAAAAATTTTAACTACTACCTAGAAAACCACACTTGATTCTCTTCTCGCACTTTCTTTCCTTCGGAGATCAAAATCTAAAAAGAGAGCAAATTTCTAAAATAGATTTTTAAGAAACATTCAGACCAAATTATAAATTAGATTTATCCTTCAGTGTTTTTGTTGTTGTTTTAGTTTTTGTTTAAAAGGATCACATTGAAGTTTTAAGCTGAGGTTTCCCTGGTCAGATTTAATGGGTGCCTTTTGCCTTTCGCACTTTCAGCACTACACTGGCAGGTAGCTGAAGATACAGATAGAAAGATGGTACTGTAAATATGAATTATGTGAATCATATGGTGAGACCCTTGTGGAAAAAAGGGGAGTTGAGAAATGGCTGACTCCATACCTGACCAATTACAGCTTGCATGGTCCCCGTGTCCTGCTGCGCTGAGAGATCGCAATCCATCATATGTTGTCTTTGAAAAGGAGAATGGGGGTTTCTGGCATGCATCTGTCAATCAACTTCTGCACTCACAACCATCACCAAAAGCAAGGGGAAAAAAAGTCAAGCTGCTCCACCAAATAGGATGAAACTGTCATGTGACCTCCGGCAGACACGCACACACACATTCACTACCTCCACAGAGCGTAAGAATTTTCTGTAGATATGAAATGACATTGACAAATATCCAATACCAAGTAAATAAAGTGAGACAAACAGCTATTCACCAAAGACAAAAACATGGGCTGTAATCTTCCGCTAAAGGTTTAACAAACCTATGAGGATTATTTTTAATGCTCTAGAAATCTATGTTTAAAACAAAACAAAGCCAAAATGAACTACCTCATGTGAGTGTCCATTAAGACTTTGATTTTTGTGCTACTATATACATTTTTAAAAGTATAGTTAATTGCTGTAGTTTTCTTAATGGGTCCCTAATGATTTTATTTTTAAAATCTCTGAATGACCTTTTGACAACATGCAGTTATCTTTCTTGTTTTATATAAAGACACCTTTTCAGAGAAGCTTGAAATGTTAACTGTTACGTAACAGACACCCTGATGTTTGTGGATTGGAAATGGACATAGAAAATAATCCATGTAAACGATGATGACCACTCTAATATAAAATATTCAAAGTGTGTAAATAGTAGTCACTAAACTTTCTATCTTCTAAAAGGTAAGGGGATGATTTACTTGCAGTTCATCTAAACTGATGTAATGTGTTTTTAATGTGATGACAACTATTTTAACTTTTTAAATTTAACTTTAGCTATCTGATTCCACACAATCTAGGGACAGATTGCTAATGTATTATGGGTCAGTTATTGTTAAGAGTGACAAGAAAATAACTTACCAGCTTTTTAACCTTCTTAGGCTAAAGATCGGAACCTGATTTTCAAGACAATCCTACAGGTATTATAAAGTTGCTCTCCGAAAACCCAAAACCGTAAGCACTCTCCATTAACTTGGTGGCTTTGTGGCAGTGAAGAACGTTTGCATTGTCTGCTTTTTAACTGAAGTTCATTAGTTAATATACTGTCCCTAGCTTTTCAAAAAAATGTATGGGAAAACCTTGTGTTAATATTAAAATGGAAATTTTTTCAAGGCTCTAAACTGATGATAAGTCGGGGAGCAATGAGAAATATTTAATACAGAATATATACTATTATGTATATTATTGCATAATATCCACTGCTTGAAAATTAATCAAAAGGAACTTCAAGTAAGAAAAAAATTTTTTTTTCAATATCGTTAAAGAAAGCTTTAGGAGCAAAGAATGAAGGACCAAAGCGTGCGCGCGCACACACACACACACAGACACACAGACACACACACACACACACAGACACACACACACACACACAGTTAAATCAGCATCCCCAAACAAAATGAGGCCGTGTACCAAGTGGGTAGTCCTCCTGGGAGCTGAGGGCTAACTGAGGAAAGGCCCTTCTAAACATCATTAAATGTCCCGTCTGCGCTGAAGCCCTATCCGGGGGTTTCTGCAGTCATCTCAGATCAGGACTTCGAGCGTCCCATCACCTCCTCTGGCCGGAGAACGGGAGGTCAGGGAAGTCGAGCCAGGAGCATAGGGGCCCCGGGCCGCAATAAGGACTAAGCCAAAGTTGCCCGAAACCTGCGGGCTCACAGAGGGCTGGGGGACGCGACTGCTCGTGACATCGCCTTCTTGGGACCCCTCCTGGGCGGACACTAGACAGAAAGCCAGGTGATGGGACCAGTGGGAAGTTGCGGAAGAGGGACGAGCTGGACTCCCAGGCCACAGCCGAGCTGAGCAGCCGCCCCCGCTTTATAATTCTTGGGGGGCCTGCAGCCAAGCCTGGAGCGCGCCCCGGCGGCACCGCCCTCCTGGGCGCGCTGGAGCCCGGGGCCCTCCGCCTGCGTCCTCGGACTTAGGCAGCGGAGCCGGTGCGCGGGTCGGGTGAGCTCGGCGGCTGTTTTGGCGTCCGGCATCCTCTGTAGCACAGCCTGGGTTCTCCACGCGCTGCCACCGATCGGAGGCTCAACTTCCTCTGGGATCTAAGCTTCTTAAGCGCCTTCCTAAGGGGCTGGGGGCTTGAGGCTGTGGGTGGAGGTGGGTGGGAGAGGCTGGCCAAGCTGCAGCATGAGGCTGAAGACTTCCTTTGACGCTTTGTCCCACAAATTATGGTGGTTCCGATTGGCATAGGGACAACACTCTCTGTTTATACTCCATTTGTTTACATGACCATCTGGCCTACATGAATTATAATTATTACTAGCCAGCATCGATGAGAGGCTGAGCCAGACACTGTGTCAGACACTTCACTGTACGTTACATGTGAAATAACAACTCAGTGTGGCAGGCATGATTATTCCCATTTTGCAGATGAGGTTCCCAAAAAAAAAAAAAAAAAGATAACTGCTCATGATTAATAGGAATATGATTTGAACATGCTCTGAATCCAAAACTGGAGCCCTTCATATGAAACCACAGAGTCAGGTAGCATTCACAATAGTGGTTATCATACATGAAGCACCCACTCCTTCCGCACATATTTATGGAGCCTGTACTAGGTGCCAAGTACTGCATTAATGTTAGAGATACAGCAAAACAGCACAGATTGCTTTGGAAACATAATAAAAATAAACCAAATAGTTAAAAGATTTATCTGGGGGAATTGTTTGATTCTAGCTGGTGGAACATGCTGACACTTTTTAAGCACCGTAATGCACCGGCTCGGGTTGGGATGGACTCCCTCTCTGACCTCTGACTGAGCATGGCCTTGAAAAAGTGCCACTTCTCTGAGTCATGGATTTCATGTTTTATACCAGAGATTACAATCCCTCAAGGGTAGTGCAAGGATTTGTGGAGATAATGTTTTGTGAAAGCTTATTGAGCTATACTGTGTAAGTGCCCAGCAAGTGTTAGTTATTTTCCCATATGGGAGGTCTATGGAGGCAGGAAAGATTAATTCTCCTGGGGAAGGGAGGAAGCCTCAATGCAGATGGTGGAAAGATTTGGGTTGTGATATAAACAGAGGGCAGCTCCTGTTCAGGGCAAGAGGAATAGCATGAGCAAACCATCTGTTCCTCTATCATTGTGGGTGGCAGACACTTATAAGGTTTGATTAATGGAAAACAAATGGGAGAGAATGTGGGTATGCCAACTAATGTTGATTCCCACTCCCACAGTAGCATTTAGAAAAGGAGACTCCTTGAGTGAAATATTCACCATTACCATCATCTCCCTGTTTTCTTACCTCCCATCAAAGTTCCATAATATTGTGCATTTTCTGACCCTCTAAAGCCCCCTCCTGGATCATGAAGCAGCTAGATATATCCTTTTCCAAGATACTCTTGTAGGCAAGGCAGCAGTGATGGCAAAAGGTCACCATAAGTCAAACCAAAAGAGGTCCCATCATTGCCCAAAATCCCAGTCCCCAGCTTCTCAGGATAGGGATGTCCTTGATTTCTTAAACCATAAAGGACACTGATAGATAAATGGAGTACTGGGAATCAAGATAAAGTGCAGATATTGGTCATCTCTGTCTTCATTTGTTTTGATGAATGTTTTGCAATATTTAGGGATGAAAAGAGCTAACATACCTGGAGGCTTCTTTAATTCAAGGACCAAAAGCAGAAAATAGGTGAATAGATGGTTCAAACAGTCACTAAGACGAATCCACTTTTACTAGACTTAGTATATTTCTGCTTATGCTATCATAACATGTAGATTTACTACAAGTCTATATGACATGCCTTTCTCTCTGTTGAGACCTGTTCTTTTTGTGGTAGTTGTTCGCTTTTTTGTTTACTGGTTTACTCTATTTTTTTTTTCTTCGTTTCTCTGCTACTTCTTGCTTTTGCTTACATACCTTTCCTGGTTTTTAAAAGACAAAATTACCATTCCTCCCACTCGTTTTATTTTTCATTTTCAATCTCCCACCCCTAGTTTACTAGACTCCAGCCTTCTTCCTAGATTAAGCATCATGGCAGAGCACTCTCTACAGCATGACTCATCACTCACATGATTTTTGAGGCTGACATGGGAATCACATGACAGGGGGACAAGAATCAACATACCCAATCAAGACTCCTCATTGATTTCCTTTTCCCTTCTTCAGTTGGCTTTGCTTTTGCCCTTCTTTTCAAAGTCAGTTTTTCCTAGAATTTCATGTGCTGCCATCAGCCTCTGAAGGGATCCATTGCATTTTCTATTTTCACCCCCACAACACTACATTTTTGTCTACTTTCAAGTTTTGTAGAGCATTTCTCTAGAATGGTCTTTTCAATCACCATCAGTTTCCTTAAGCAACATTAGGGGGCTCTTAATTCCACAGGACATTGACCAGTGTAACTGATCTGTACCCTGGGGTCTTTTGTTGTTGTTATTTTCGTATTTCTAGCGAAGTTGAGGACAGGAAAAATACCAAAAACAGAATGATTATTTTTAAAAGAGAAAAGGAGAAGGGAGGAAACCCCACACATCAAGCCCAAGGACTACAGAGTTGAAAGGGGCTTGACTTTGCTGAGCCAAGGCACCATTAGTCGTGATGACCTATGATTTACAGTTTCCTTCTACAACATAATTTGGGAGCACTGGTTTTCCCCCGAGAAACAGTGACAAGATATTGCCTTAAAATGAACAGCTGAGAAGTTCAAGAGCCTGTTGACTCTGGGCAAGGAAGATCTGTGAATATGCTAACGCATTATCAGACCTCCAACTTCGTCATCCTTTCTACCAGGGGACTTTATCCAGGATAAAAACAGAAAAAGCCAACACACGGAGCCAGTTCCTTAATTTCCATTTGCCTTCTTCATGAAATGTTTTGGTTATAGTTATGCATTTGATCTTCTAGAATATTTTTCTTCTGCCTGAATATGCTTGGAAAAAGCATTGAAATGCTCCTGGGTTTTACTGTACTTTGGGTAGTTTCTGTGTCTGAGCCCAAATGCTAACAAGTAACTTCTCATGAAAATTCTCCACAGTGGTGGAGACACACATTCTCTTTCCTTACAGCCACAGTATACTAGGGGACTTTTTCTTTTTTATTTCATGGTTATAGTTTCACATGCCTGAAAAAGCTAAATACCACTGTCCTTTTATTCCTTATATCGATAGGTTCACAACACACAGACCTAGTTCTGCCATTTTAAAGACAAACGTTTTTAAATGGATGACTGTACAGAACCAAATTCATCAAGAGAACTTCAAACTTGCAGCTCTTATATTGGAAAACCCATATCTATTCTGGATTTCTCTGTAATCATCATCATCATCAATAACAATAACAGCAATAACAACTATAGAAAACACAGAAGAGGATCCCAAGATGTAGTTTGAGTACTCTTGAGGGTTCATGAGGCCCTTTCAGGGGGTCTGGAAGGACAAAACTTTTTCAAAATAACACTAAAATGAGATTTTTTCCTTTTTTACTCTCGTTTTCTGAAGAGCATACAGTAGCGTTTCCCAAAACTGCATGATATGTGATTTCATAGCAGATTGAATGCAGAAGCAGACATGAGACTCCAATCATCTTCTAGTAAGTCAGACACTTACTAGAGATTTGCAAAAATCTAAAACAAAGCCACTCTTTTTACTAGGTATTTTCTTTGTGGTAAACACAATTTTTTTCATAAAACAGATTATTTATGTTATGTAACTATTTAAAATAAATTAGTAAGTAAATATTTTAAATTTATTGGTTTTAATTTCTAATGTAGTAAATATTAGTAAACATAACCCACAACACAAAAGTTTTTTGAGGTCTTAAATAATTTTGTAATAGTGTAAAGAAACTCTAAGACTAAAAAGTTTGAGGTTTGCAGACATCCTAGAGTATTCACTATTTGCCATGCAACTGTTCTAAGCACTTCATTTATACTAACGCATTTAATCCTCACCCTGGCCCTTGAAAATATGTGTTCCTTATCCTGATTTTATAGATGAGGACACTGAGGGTAGTATCATATTGAATATTATAAATGCAAGGTTCTTAGGGATGAATGTCCAAAACAATAATTTTATATGAGAGTCAGCTGAGATATGCAATACCTCCTGGATGGAAATGTTGGGAAAAAATCACTTTCTTAAAGTTTTTAAAGGTTTTTAAAAGGATACTCATCTATGATCAGCATCAAACCTATGTCCCAGTAAATAAAATGTCCCTAGTAACTATCACATGCCACAAAGTAGAGGCAAAAGAATTAAGGGCTGTCTGATTCTACTCCCTCCCGTCTCTACCGCCCACTCCTATTGGGCCTGAATGAAGGTGTTGGACTTTTCATGCCCTTCCAGTTACAATATTTTGTAATTGCCAAATCCCCACATTAGTTGGCGAACAGATCTATCTATATAGAACATGAAAGATTAAAATCTATAATTTTTAAGCATTCATTTGACTGCAAAACTATAGTTGAAGCACTGGGCAAAAAAAAAAAAAAAAAGTTATTCATTAAACAGAACAGAGTTTATATAATTGTTTAATTATCTAGCCTTGGCATTCAAGATTATCATCTTGCAAGGGGAATTGTATTTCTTCAAGAAAATACCTGATACACAGCTTAGCCAGGCAGGTCCAAAGGGAAAGTAGAAGAAGACAAAGTAATAACGACGTAGCTAGATGAAATAAAACTATGGGTCAAAGAGAACAAAGAAGAAGGAGGAGGAGGAGGAAAAGCAAGACAGACCAGGCAGCTGGGGCCTGAGTGTGTGGGAGTGGATGAGAAATTCCCCACCATGTCCCATGAGGGCAGTGAGAGCCTCACAACTGGAAATAGCTAATATACAGTGTTAATTGAATATATTGCTGTTGTTTATTTTTCCCTGCATTGTACATATGCTTTGAATCCCAAACCTTCAGCAAAATCGGCTACACATATAAATTCTTGTGTGAGGGGCCATTTTTTTTAAGGGAAAGGAAGGCTGAATCCCACATCTGGGTCAACAGTAACAAGTTGAGAGAAGAGTTGTGGACAGTGAGATGTAATGTGTTCAAATATTTGGTGAAGTCTGAAGAAGTGACACAATATAAAAAGTATCTGTTATGCAAGGAATGCAAAACCAAACTCTGACTCAATTGGACAACAAAGGGAATTTTCTGGCTCACAAAACTAAAAAGTACAGAGGTTAGTGGGCCTCAGGTCTTGCTTGATCTAGAGGTTTTTTAACATCTAATGAACCCTGTCTCCATCAAAAAATAAAAATAAAAATAGCCAGGCAAGGTGGTGCACACCTGTAGTCCTAGCTACTTGGGAGGCTAACACAGGAAGATCACTTCACTTGAGCCCAGGAGTTCAAGGCTGCAGTGAGCTGCAATTGTGCCAGTACACTCCAGCCTGGATGACAGAGCAAGTCCCTGTCTCTATAAATAATAATAATAGTAATAACGTAAATAGAGTTCTAGCTACATCTCTCCACACGGCCCTTTGCTCTGTTTCAACCTATTCATTGGTTTTGGCTCCCCTCGTGGTAGTGAAAGGCTGCAGCAACTCCAGGCCTTATACCACACCACAACCCACACCATCTAAAACAGGAGAGAGTGCTTTGTTTCAAATATCCAAGCAAAATCCAAAGATTCTCTTTGTTTAGACCAGATTAGGTCACACCCCAACCCTCCTGGTCTGTGTTCAAGGGGATAGAATACACTGGATGGCTTAGCTTCAATGGCGTAATGTACTGCAGGAGCTGGAGGCAGGTGCAGGACCCCTGGAAATACATGAATCTACAAGCAGTGTTCAGGGACTTTTAGGAAATGGAGAATGAATGCTGGGTGGAAAGAAAGGCAATACAAAAAGTCTACTACGACAACCCCTGAGATTTCACAGACATTTTGCAAATCTATGCAAGAGGCACAGAAAAAGAGCTTATAGTTCATTTTAACTAAATATCAAAGGATAGGCTGACCTGGTGGTTGATGACCTGGTAGTTGTTTTGAATATTAAAAGAGAAAATGTTCATGAATACTGATTACAGTGCATGAAATAATAGTAGATCCGTACACATCATAATTCCCTTCTTCTTCTACTTTCCTTCTTTTTCTCTCCAGAATATAACATAATATACGTAATTTGAAGTTGAAACAATAGTGCTGATTTTTGAAGCACTGTGTTCTTAAATTAGAAATAAGATTATAAATTATAAAACAACGTTTAAAAAGGGGTGGCCATCTTGGTAGAGACATGGCTATGTCGTTTTGTGTACTTCATATAGAAATGTGAAGCCCTCATGACAAAGAGAGATGATAAGAACAGAAGTAAAACACTGAAGAGTCCTTGCTTTGTTTCACTTACAGCATTATTGAATATATTTAAATTTATGGATGCTGTTGGTATGGACACTAAGGAGCCAGACGTGGTGGGATTCATCCGAAGAAGGGAAGCTGATGGCAAGAGAGAGTCCAATAACAGGACTGGAAAAGATTGGCATTTATCTGGGCCCATAGTGAAGAAGAAGATTAATCTGATGATAACATAAGAATGCACCTTAAAACACAAAAACCA
Source organism: Piliocolobus tephrosceles (assembly GCF_002776525.5). Taxonomy (NCBI): domain Eukaryota; kingdom Metazoa; phylum Chordata; class Mammalia; order Primates; family Cercopithecidae; genus Piliocolobus; species Piliocolobus tephrosceles. The sequence goes on along the minus strand of NC_045441.1, from coordinate 27,608,592 downwards.
CACTTAACAAATGGAGGTTAGTCTAAATGCAGCTTTAAATGTTGAATCTATGCTGTGATGAAGATTAAGCACATTTTTAAAAACATGGTCTCTGCTCTCAACAAGCTTGTAGTCTCATGATAGAATCAGATCTTAAACAAATAAGCCTGCAAATAAATATATAAATTATTAGTTGCAATAAATACTATACAGGAAAATCAGGAGATATGAGAGAATATCAGCCTTTTCTATCATTCATTTTAAAATTATGTTATGTTTTATAAAAATTATTAGCACAGTTATTTAGAATTATTCCAGGGTTAAATGGAGACAGGCTGTCCATGCATTTATTAGCAGTTTGTGTGCAGTTCAATAACATAAATTCCCCATTCATGGATTCCTGATTCTGATTAATCTTTAAGTAGGTAGGAGTATGTTTTCAAATAATAGTTTAAGGCTATTACAGTTTCAGAGTTACTGTATATTTAAAAGTGTATTCTCTGTTGCCTTACCTATAAAGCTATTCCTGATTATGTAAAGTATTTGGGGGTTACATTAGGTTTCCTTCAACTTTGTGGACATTTCTTCATGATCTCCTGCCATTTCATGTTTCAGAGGAAAAGTCTTCTGCAGGTAAACAGTCTCATATGCTAAAATATCTGAAAAGTTTTAGTCTTTATTTTTGAAATTTGGTGACCTTATCATGAGATAAATCATCCTCTTGTTATTTTTTGTTAGGAAGTATTCCAAAATACCCAAAAGTAGAGAATATAATTAACCTCTGCGTAATTACCATCCAGCCTCAACCACATTCACACTGTCATACTTGTTTTATTACCCCCACCAGCTTTCCTGGCTGCTGTTCTTTAACAAATCTCAGATGTCATGTTCTTTTACCACTAAACATTTCAATTTGAATTTCAAAAAGTAAAGGACATTTTCTCACATGACCACAGACCGTCATAAAAATTAATAATTATTATTAAATATTTAACATCATCAAATATTCAGCATTATAATATTCACTGCACATTAAAACTCTTAAAGTTGATATATTGTCCAAAATATATTTTTCTGTTTGCTTGGTTGAATTAAGATTTAAATAAGGTTCATTGTTTATATTTTCTTGTATCTTTTGTTTCTTGTTTGTGTGTGTGTGTTTTATTTTGTTTTGTTGACAAGGTCTCACTCTGTCCCCCAGGCTGGAGTGCAGTAGCACAATCTCAGCACAGTGGCACGATCTTGGCTCAGTGCTGCCTCCACCTCCTGGGTTCAAGCAATCCTCCCAGCTCAGCCTCCTGAGTAGCTAGAACTACAGGTGCCTACCACCATGCCCGGCTAATTTTTTTTTTTTTTTTGATAGGGATGAAGTTTCACCGTGTTGGCCAGGCTGTTCTCGAACTCCTGGCTCAAGTGATTCGCTCACCTCGGCCTCCCAGAGTGCTGGGATTACAGGCGTGAGCCACCATGCCCAGCCTATATCTCTTGTTTCTTATAAAACAATATATAAAAATCCCCACTTCATTTAATTTTTTATGCTTTAAATATTGAAGAGACAAAGTTCACTCCGTGTTCTGACTTTTGCTGATGGTTTTCTCCTAGTATGATTTCACTTGTTTCTCTATCTCCTGTATTTCTGTAGACCGGAAGTTAGATCTAGAGGCTTGCTTAAATTTCATCTCAGATAATGCCTTACTTTCCCACTGCATTACTTTAGGAAGCACCTGAAGCCTGGTGTTCTCACTTACAGAGATAAGAAAGTCCGGGGTTCAGGTGCCAACAACCTGTTTCTTCATTGCAAACATTTCCCTTGACATTTCATGTAATAGTTTTACAGCCCATTGATGACCACTGTCTGAAGTGATTTTTTTGTAAGCCACAAAATGGGGACTTTTCATAATTCTTTCCGATTTATTAGCAGTTTTTGTACAGAAAAACTCACTCACTAAGGATATTTGCTCCTGTGAAACACAGTTCGTGCTTGCAAAGGCAGAATAAATGCTCAATTCTTTTCCTTTCATTATCAATTTTCACAGTAATGAGTTTGTGCCCTAGCAACCTCCAATATAGTAACAATGAGTTATGTCTTATTTCTTTTCTATTCTTTTTTTAATATCACTAATAACTCATAGATTTTTATATTTTCAGTGAGTTTTAAACAATTGCAATCATTATTCTCATTGATGCTCAGATTGTCACATCTTTTGCCATGGGAGCCCATCAAGCTGGCTTGTGTACTTTGACATGATCCCATTAGCCTCTGATAGCTTCCTTGCTCTTTGTGCCAACAAGATGTTCCAGAATCTTTTTGTTCATTTCCTACACCAGTCTTAGGTTCTTTTTAGAGAAAAATGGTATTTAGAACCACTGATAATATGTCATTTCAGTGGTCAAAGCCAGAAAAAAAATTTTAAGGTAGGAAAAACCACAAGTTCACACTGATATTTCCAATTCAAAATGTAAGAGTACAGATTTTCCTTGACTTCTTTATTTTGTACTTCTATCTCTGGTATCTCTTTTCTCCTATGATTAATATTTTATTTCAAGATAAAATGAATATGATTATTTGCTTATTTTAACTTAGAATTACAAATCTAGTTCATAAAATGAAACACCATTCTCGGTTTTACTTATTTATCAGTCAAAAACAAGATAAATAATTGTGATAACTTTCATTTGTTGGAAGGCTACATTTTTCATCTTTGAGTATTTTTTTGTCCATTTATTTAAAATATGTATTATTTGAACCTTCTTTCTGTGCAATACATATTTAACATCCATTATATAATCTTTTTTTTTTGAAACAGTCTCGCTCTGTCTCCCAGGCTGCAATGCAATGGTGCCATCTTGGCTCACTGCAACCTCTGCCTCCTGGGTTCAAGCAATTCTCCTGCCTCAGCCTTCTGAGTAGCTGGGATTACAGGCGCACACCACCACACACAACTAATTTTTGTATTTTTAGTAGAGGCGGGGTTTCACCATATTGGTCAGGCTGGTCTCGAACTCCTTGACCTCGTGATCCACCTGCCTCGGCCTCCCAAAGTGCTGGGATTACAGGCATGATACACCGTGCCCAGCCATATAATCTTTTAAATCTATGAATCCTTTTCCTCTATATGCTTTTCTGCATATTTGGGCCAGCCCACAATTTATGGAGCTAAGTTTCAGGAGAGAGACTTTTCCTATTGTCATGGTTACTATTTATGTAAACACAAATGATCTTATACAGGGTTTGAGGATAAACAAATTGCTTTGGTGCCTAACAGATACGGTTAGGTGTCAGAATCTGAAAAACTCAGGGGTACCTATGCAGTTGCTTTTGCCACTGGGAGAAGAACTAGTCCCAGCAAATGTGTGGGTCTTTCATTGAATAGGTAATTCTGACAGCTGGTTTCCACTTCAAACTCCATAGAAAAGTATGATCGCATGGGATATAACATTATTTGACAATACATATTAAAGGCAAACCTGGTCTGATTGGAAAGGGGAATGTTAGAGAAACATAATATTTTTTTAAAAAAAAGAAAAGCTAACAAAGTAAGCACTCAAGTTAATACAAAAACACTGGGGATGGGACTTTAGGAACCTGTAATGAAGAGAGGCTGGGATTTTAATGCCCAGCACAGACAGGAATGGAGGCTTCCAGGTCCTAATAGATATGAATTGGAATCAAGTCCCTTTATACTGCTCATATTCCCAGTTGGTTGAAACCCAAACCTACTCCTAGTATATGTTTTAAGTATGAATTTACTTTTTGTTTGTTTACATTGCAATTACACTGTGTGATGAAATTGATCCAAGCTCATGGTTTACTGGGCCATCTGACAGAAGCAAATGCGAACTACTGCAATTTTTGCTTATGGAATTCTCATAGTTTATAATAAAAAAACTAAATATATATGAGAAAATAATTTGCCAATGGGAATAGTCATCAGAAACAAAAAACAGGAGGATCTTCACATTTTTAGATTTTAAAAAGATTGGAAAATGAGTATGCTAATAATAATAATTAAACAAATGAAAGATGGTACTAAACCTTAAAGAAAGAAGAAAGCCAGTGTAAAAGAACAATGTCAAAGAATCAAATAGATCCTTTATTAATAAAAAATATAACTAAAATAAAAATTCAATGTATCACTACATAGCAAGGTTTATGCAAAGAAAGTGAAGTGCAGAGAGGTGGGTGAACTGAAGGTTAAGCCTCAGACACTTTAATCAGAATAGCTCAAGGAGATAGAGGGGTGGAAATTACATAAAGGGTTTAAGAAAAATGGAGCATAGCGAAAGAGGTCTAACATATGTCCAATACTTGAGAAGCCTTGCTGAAAGGGCTACTAAAGGGTGTATACTTCAGGAAAAAGAAAGTTGAACCCAGACCAAAGGATACAAGAACCAATGTAAGTAAAACAAAAGAAAACAACAATTTTTAAAAACCTAAACTAAAACAATATTAATAAATATGTCTATAAATCTAAATAAGCAGGGGCTGGAGGAAGGGGAGAGTAAAATATCATTAATGAGGTATAAAACTAAGGTGGAGTTAAATTACTAAATATCAACAATTTGTAAAGTGAGAGAGATGGAGATTAGGGTTAAAATATTTAAAGGTCTTTTATTATTCAGAAGGAAGGTATAAATATTAATAATCTCCAGAAATCTAGTATATATGTTCAAATTTTTATGGCTAATCACAAATAAACAGTATAACTTCTTGAGTCAATACAGAGATAAAAGGAAGTAAAGTATAATTTAACAGAAGGCAAGAAAGGGAAAAAATATGAAAGGAATGCATTGTAAGTATAAAGCAGAAAGTTTGACAGTAGAAATAAACGCATATTGGAAAGTTTAAAGCACAAATCAAATAATGTCTGAATCAAAGATAAAATTATTTTGGAAATTATAAAATGTTTGAAATTAACAGTGAGATCATTAACCATGAGATAGATCAATGTGTGAAATGCAACTAATATAAATTGCTTAGAGGTCAACGTTTATAACCTTTAATATTATGCTAAGCAACTTCTAAAATGGCTCCCCAGAATTCCACCTCCTTATATTTGGGTCCTTGCATAATCTCTTCCACTTGAGTGTGAGCTGGACCTGATGGCCTGTTTGTAATTAATAGAATATGGTGCACATAATGAGATGTCACAAAGGCCAAGGTATAAAAGATGTTGACTTCCACCCTGCATGTACTCTCTCAAACTCTTCTTCCTTGCCCACTCTGTTGAAGCTGCCATGAGGGGAGCTGCCCAATGTAGAGGCCCCTGTGGTAAGGAATTGAGAGCAGCCTCCAATGAAGACCCAGCAAGAAGCTGAGGCCCTCAGTGCAACAACCCGAGAAGAATCGAAATCTCCCAATTACCGTATGAGTGAGTGTGGAAGTGGATCCTTCCCATGTCAAGACTTGAGATGCCTGCAACCCTGGCTGGCACAGATTGCAGCTTTTTAGAGCCACAAAACCCAAGGAACCAGCTAAACTGAGCCCAGACTCCTGGCACTCAGAAACTAGGAGGTTACTGAATGTCGTTTTCAGCCATAAAGTTTGGGGGTAATTTGTTATGTAACAATAGATAACTAACACAAATGCATTTATAGGAAATAACAAAAGAATTAAAACTTATAAGCTAAATATCCAACTGATGAAGTTATAAACAAACAAACAAAAGCGAAAAAAGAGAGTAAACCAAAAGAAAGTAAAAGGAAGGAAATAATAAAGATAATGGCAGACATAAGGGAGAACAAACAAAATCGAATAACTTGGTTTGAGTGTTTTTAACTCTTTATTTGAAATAATTTCTGACTCACAGAAAGGTTGCAAAAATATCACAGTTTCCCTATATCCTGCACCTGCTTCACCTAATGTTAACACCTTACATAAATATAGTATAATTATGGAAACCACAAAATTAACTTTTTATCTTATTTTTTATTTTTATTTTTTAGATTTAGAGACAGGGTCTCATTCTGTCCCCCAGGCTGAAAGTGCAGTGGTGTGATCATAGCTCACTGCAGTCTGGAATTTCTGGGTTCAAGCAATCCTCCCCTCTCAGCCTCCTGAGTTGCTGGGACTACAGGCATGCACCACTATGCCCAACTGATTTTTAAAAATCATTTTTATTAGAGACAGTTGCACTATGTTGCTCAGGCTGATCTCATACTCATCTCAAAGCAATCCTCCCACCTCAGCCTCCCAAGTAGCCAGAATTACAGGTACAGGCCACCATATCTGTCTTCAAAATTCACATGGATACAATACTATTACCCACAGGTATTATTGGAACTTTGCCAATTGTCTCATTCTTGTTTTTATTTCAAGCCCCAGAATTCCACATTTGATTTCATTGTTACGTTTCCTTGGCATTCTTCAACCTGAAACAGTTATCCTTTGTTTTTCATAAACTTGACAGTTTCGAAAAATACTGATTGGTTATATTGTAGAATGTCTCTCAATTCGAATTTATTTAACATTTCTTATATCTCAGTTTAGTTCTGTATTTTTGGCAAAAATTCTGCAAGCAAAATATGCTTTTCTCAGGGGATCATAACGGCAAGTACATTATGTTAACACATTTCATTACTGGCGATGTTAATTTTAATTACTCTGTTAAAATGATAATTGCCAGGTTTCTCTAATGTAAAATTACTGTTTTTATCTTGTAATTAACAAATACCTTGTGGGAGAGACTTTAAGACTATTCAAGTATTCTACTGTTATACTTTTATCCATTGATTTTAGCATTAGTTAATTCTTACCTTTAGTTTATGACTGTGGTGCTTGCCAAATAGCAATTTTCTCTTCTATCATTCTTTCAATAATATATATAATATTATATAACATGTAATCACTATTATATATATAATTAGTTATAATTATATAAATTATATATATAATATATATGGTGTCTTGACAAAAACTAATAGACAATATTGGGCAATAATGATAATGTAAAAAATGAGAAAGCACAAATAATATTGGGGATAAAAATGTGAAGAGTGTCAGAGATGCAAAAATCATAGCACTGTATAACACCTTATGCCTGTGAATTTGAAAACAAGTTTAAAATGCTGTTGCATAAAAATATAAACAAAATATATTTATTATTATATATTATTATATATAATATATTACATGTTATGTATTATATATTACATGTTATATATTATTATATATAATATATTATATGTTATATATTATTAAAAATAGAAACAAAATATATTTAATTTAATGACTTCAAATTAAATATATTAAAATTTATATTATAGATATTAAATACATTAAAATAAACATATTAAATTAAATAGTGTATGATATATTAGGGTATGGAAGGATGGGAAAGGAATAGGGATGGTTTGAACTGTATTTAAAGTGTTCAATTTATTTTAGCGCAAAAAATATTAAAAGCAAAAAATATAATGAATTTTATTTTTCTTTTCAATTTTTCAAAGGTCTAACGGTTCCATTTTCATTTGTTGCTTTTCTGTCATATTCTTCGATATTTTTGTTCCATGGCATTTATGTCTTTTGAAATTTCCTTAAGTTACTAGTACTGTCTAAAATTATTTTTTCTCATTCTTCAAAAAATATTCTGAATCTATGTTTTGCAGCCTTTTTTCCAATTTCTTTTTTTTAATTTTTTCTTTTTTTAACTTTTATTTTAGGTTCAAGGATACATATGCAGGCTTGTTATACAGGTAAATTCAGGTCACAGGGGTTTGTTGTACAGATTATCACATTACCTAGGTACTAAGCCTAGTACCCAATAGTGATGTGTTTTTGATCCTCTCCCTCATCCCACCATCCACCCTCCAGTAAGCCCCAGTGTCTGTCATTCCACTCTTTGTGTCTACGTCTTCTAAGTAAAAAAATGAAGTATTTCATTGTATGTTCCTGCATTAGTTTACTAAGGATAACGGCCTCCAGTTCCATTCATGTTTCTGCAAAGGATGTGAGCTTGTTCTTTTTATTGGCTGCATAGTATTTCATGGTGCATATGTACCACATTTTCTTTATCAAGTCTACCACTGATGGGCATTTAGGTTGATTCCATGTGATTGCTATTGTGAATAGTTCTGCAACAAACATATGCATGCATGTGTCTTTATGGTAGAAAGACTTATATTCCTTTGGATATACACCCAGTAATGGGATTGCTGGGTTGAATGGTAGTCCTGTTTTTAGCTCTTTAAGGAATCACCAATCCGCTTTCCACAATGACTGAAGTAATTTGCATTCCTACCAGCAGTGTATAAGCATCCCCTTTCCTCTGCAACCTCTCCAGCATCTGTTACTTTTTCAGTTTTTAATAGTAGCCATTCTGACTGGTGTGAGATGTTATTTCACCATGGTTTTGATTTGCATTTCTCTGATGATCAGTGATATTGAGCTTTTTTCACAGGCTTGTTGGTCACATGTATGTCTTCTTTTGAAAAGTGTCTGTTCATGTCCTTTGCCTACTTTTTAATGGGGTTGTTTCCTGTAAATTTAAGTTTTTTATAGATGCTAATATTAGACCTTTGTCAGATGCATAGTTTGCAAAAATTTTCCCCCATTTCATAGGTTGCCTGTTTACTCTGTTGATAGTTTCTTTTGCTGTGCAGAAGTGCTTTAGTTTAATTAGAATCCATTTGTCAATTTTCGCTTTTGTTGCTATTGCTTTTGACATCTTCATCTTGAAATCTCTGAGGTTCCTATATCCAGAATGGTGTTGCCTAGGTTGTCTTCCAGGGATTTTATAGTTTGGGGGCTTACATTTAGGTCTTTTGTCTATCTTGAGTTGATTTTTGTATACGACATAAGGAATGGGTCCAGCTTCAATCTTCTGCATATGGTTAGCTAGTTATCCCAGCAGCATTTATTGAATAGGCAGTCCTTTTCCAATGGCTTCTTTTTGTCAGCTTTGTTGAAGATCAGATGATTGCAATGTATGGCCTTATTTCTGGGTCCTCTGTTCTGTTCCATTGGTCTATGTGTCTTTTTGCACCAGTATCACGCTATTCTAGTTCCTGTATCTCTTTAGTACAATTTGAAGTCGGGTAACATGATGCCTCCAGCTTTGTTCTTTTTGCTTAGGCTTGCCTTGGCCATTCAGGCTCTTTTTTGGTTCTATATGAATTTTAAAATAGTTTTGTTTTGTTTTTTTTCTGGTTCTGTGAAGAATGTCATTGGTAGTTTGATAGGGATAGCATAGAATCTATAAATTGCTTTGGGCAGTATGGCCATTTTAACGATGTTGATTCTTCCTATCTATGAGCGTGGAATTTTTTTTCATTTGTTTTTGCCATCTCTGATTTCTTTGACTGGTGTTTTTTTATTCTCATTATAGAATTCTTTCACCACCTTGATTAGCTGTATTCCTAGGTATTTTATTATTTTTGCGGCAATTGTAATGGGATTGCATTCCTGATTTGGTTGTCAGCTTGGCTGTTATTAGTGTATAGGAATACTAGTGACTTTTGTAAGTTTGCTTTTGTATCCTGAAACTTTGCTGAAGCTGTTTATCAGCCAAAGGAGCTTGTGGGCCAAGACCATGGGATTTTTAAAATATAGGTTCATGTCGTCTACAAACAGGGATAGTTTGACTTCCTCTTTACCTATTTGGATGCTCTTTATTTCTTTCTCTTGCCTAATCGCTCTGGCCAGGACATCCAATACTATGTTGAATAGAAGCTTTTAAAGTGGGCATTCTTGTCTTGTGCCGGCTTTCAAGGGAAATGCTTCCAGCTTTTGCCCATTCAGTATAATGTTGGCTGTGGGTTTGTTATAGACGGCTCTTATTATTTTGAAGTATGTTCCTTTAACATCTAGTTTTTTGAGAGTGATTATCATGAAGTGATGTTGAACTTTATCAAAAGCCTATTCTGCATCTACTAAAATAATAACATGATTTTTGTCTTTAATTATGCTTATGTGATGAATCACATTTATTTATTTGCATGTGTCAAACTAACCTTGCATCCCAGAGATAACATCTACCTGGTCATAACGGATTAGCTTTGTGGTCTGCTGCTGGATTCAGTTTGCAAGTATTTTGTTGAGGATTTTTGCATCAGTGTTCATCAAGGATATTGGACTGACATTTTCTTTTTTTTTAATTGTGTCTCTGCCAGATTTTGACATTAGGATGATGCTGGCCTCGTTAAATGATTGGGGAGGAACTCCAGCTCCAGTGGTTTTTGTGTCTCGATCTCCTTCAGTTCCACTCTGATTTTGGTTATTTCTTGTCTTCTGCTACCTTTGCAGTTGGTTTGCTGTTGGTTCTCCAGTTTTTTAAATTGTGATGCTAGATTGTTAATTTCAGATCTTTCTAATTTTTTGATGTGAGTGTTTAGTGTTATAAATTTCCCTTTTAACACTGCATTGCTTGTACACTGATTGAATCTTTTCCTTTAAAAATGATCGGTGTGGGCCAGGTGCGGTGGCTTATGCCTGTAATCCCAGCACTTTGGGAGGCCAAGACGGGCAGATTATCTGAAGTCTGGAGTTTGAGACCAAACTGACCAACATGGTGAAACCCCCATCTCTACTCTAAAAATACTAAACAAAAATTAGCTGGGCATGGTGGTGGGTGCCTGTAATCCCAACTTCTCAGGGACTGAGAGAGGGGAATCGCTTGAACCCGCGAGGTGGAGGTTGCATGAGCCAAGATTGCGCCATTGCACTACAGGCTGGGTGACACAGTGAGACTCCATCTCAAAAAAAAAAAAAAAAAAAAAAAGAGTGGTGGTGTGGGGGCTGGATATTGGTATTTGAGTTTAATCACTTACCTGCTTGTGGCTATATGAGGAGAGAACTGGGACATAGAACAGCCACAGCTCAAATCTCCCTGGGTGGAATTTCTGATCTACTACTGCATTTTAGCCTTTTCTTTAGTGCATTGTTTTCTTTTCCGAGTAGATTATATCCAGTAGCTATAAAACTGATTGTAGCCTTTCTGTTTCCTTTATCTGCAGCTCTTCAGTCTGCCACCATTCTCTTGGGAAGCTCATCAAGTAACTGAAAATAAAAATAGCGTGGGGCTTCTAGGTCTCTTCCCATGTTGGGTAGATGATGGGATCCAAGCTGGATGTTTCCTTTTCCTCCCCAGCTAATTTTTCCAAGCATATGGTTATGTGCTTAGTATTTTATCTTAGGTCAGTTTTATATCTAAATTTTTTATAAGTCTAATACATTCTGATTCTTATCAATTTGCTTTATTTTCTTCTCAAAGATACTTGTAACTTCTTTGCTTAATTTTTCATACCTGATTTATTTCTCATTTTTGCATCTCTTTATTAGTAATTTTGTGATATTTGGAAGTATTTTAAATTCAAGTTGGCATCAGACTTTTATTCAAAATGAAAAAAGATATTAGAGTAATGCCTGCAGCATCTCTACATTCAGTCAATATGGTGTTTTTCTCTGGGAACAACAGAGAGATATTCTCAGACATGTAAAGTGTCTGGATATATTTCATTACTATATTCGTGATAAAAAAAATGACCCAAAGAAATATTCCACAACTCACTGAAAGTAACCAAGATAGGAAATTGGAGCATTGGCACCAAGAGCTCCAAAAGAAGAAGTAGAGATCAATGGAACCTGTTAAATATGGGAGCTGTCTAAATACACATGGTGCATGATTTAAATGGTCATATTTTACCAACAAGCACCAGACGTCCTCCTAAAGTAGAAACTACTTTTGTTTAGAACAATGCTTTGATAACCAGTTTCAGATGGAAAGTAAAGACAATTATAAAACATATCTTTTTTGACAATTTACTCAGTGTTTTATTTTGTTTTTGTTTTTATTTTGAGACAGAGTCTCACTCTGTCACCCAGGCTACTGGAGTGCAGTGGTGTGATCTTGGCTCACTGCAGCCTCTGCCTCCCTCATTCAAGTGATTCTCATCCTCCTGAGCAGCTGGGACTACAGGTACACGCCACCACACCTGGCTAATAATTTTTTTTTTTTTTTTTTTGAGCTGGAGTCTCACTCTGTCACTCAGGCTGGAGTGCAGTGGCACAATCTCAGCTCACTGCAAGCTCAGCCTCCTGGGTTCACACTATTCTCCTGCCTCAGCCTCTTGAGTCGCTGGGACTACAGGTGCCCGCCACCACACCTGGCTAATTTTTTATATTTTTAGTAGAGATGGGGTTTCACCATGTTAGCCAGGATGGTCTCGATCTCCTAACCTCGTGATCCGCCCACCTTGGCCTCCCAAAGTGCTGGGATTACAGGAGTGAGTCACCATGCCCGGCAGCTAATTTTTATATTTTTAATAGAGCTGGGGTTTCACCATATTGGTCAGGCTGGTCTCAAACTCCTGACCTCATGATCCGCCCTCCCCAGCCTCCCAAAGTGCTGGGATTACAGGCATGAGCCTCTATGCCTGGCCTACTCAGTGTTTCTCTACTTCTGTTTTCTCACTTGTAAAATGAGGTTAATAGTACCTACTTCATAGGTTGTGAAAGCCCTAAGTGAACCAATAGCTAGTGCTTGATGATGGTTAGCAATTGTTATTTATCAGTGAGTAGAAATTTAAGTATGAAGATTGGAGCAGAGCAGTAGGAGGGAAGGGAAGGGAAGAAAAAAGGCTGAGCACCTCATTGAGAAGCTGGAGCTGAGCGGGTAGAACTGAAGCGTCACAAGAACATGTATTTAAGCACATGGTCTTAGCTCTCCACTATGACACTGAGATGGACCCAACACTACCTCCCACCTCCCCACCACCACCTTTCAATTTTACATTCCCAAGACTTCAGGAAACATGACACCTGCTCCTACCTCTGTAAGTGGCACTTTGAGGGACGGCTGAATTAAGGAGAAGCAGTCTTTTTTATGTCTGGGAAACGCTGGGACAGAAATATAAAATGAATTTTGAAAATTCAGCAGAAGACATGACTCAGAGCCATGGCTAACTTGGATGAATGCACACTGCTGAAGATTTTTGGAAATCTTGGTAAAACTAGAGTTTCTATAGATTAGACTTTGAGGAGATTCTAACAAGATCTTAAAGGACGATGATAACCCCATTGACATATGGTATTGCAGCTTGTTAATACAAATGACAAAAATAATTACTTATGAGATAAGAAATAAGCATATGGATTTAAAAGCTTTGATTATTTTAACAAAAACAACAGACTTAGAAGAAGTAAACACATACTACACATATCATCCTACACAGTATATAGATGCTAGTTCATGCTTCACATTAATAGAGAAATACAAGTTTAATCCTGCAAGGCAACGCATCAGACAGAGGATTGCTTGAGCCCAGGAGTTTGAGACCAGCCTAGGCAGCATAGCAAGACCCCCATCTCTACAAAAAAAAAAAGAAAAAATATTAAAATTAAAATTAAATTTAACTGGGTGTGGTGGCACACGCCTGTAGTCCCACTACTTGGGCGGCTGTGGTGGGAAGATCACTTGAGCCTGGGAGGTTGAGGCTGCAGTTAGGCATGAGTGAACCACTGCACTCCAGTCTGGGTGACAGAGCGAGATCCTGTCTCACACACACACACACACACACACACACACACGCACAGAGACATCAGACTGGTCCACTATCTTAATGACATATTTTTGAAAAGATTTGGGTTGGTGAAAGGATCAGGAACCCTAGATGACTCAGTGACACACAGGCATGCTGGCACATGTGGGTAAATCTCAGAAAGTACATGATCCTGCAGGTGACTGGAAGTTTTTGAGCATTTAGCATTCTGGGGCATGTCAGGATATTTCCTTCAAAGTAAAGAACAAACTGCTGCCACTTTCATCCCCTATTCATAAAAAGAGTCAAAATACTTGTGGGCATCTTTAGGTATTAGATATGTGCTACCCTAAATCATTAATTGGATGATCTGAAAAGTTGCTCACTTGGAATAGACCACCTAACAAGAGAAGACTCTGTGGCTGTTCCATGGGGCAGGGTGCATAGATATTCCAAGTGGGTGCTTTTCTGAGGAACCTAACTGATGCAGTCATTATAATAAAACCCTGTGGTAGACTAAACCAGAAATCAGGATTTGTGACTATTCTAGGATGATAAGAGAAAATATCAGCGATATAGCAGGAGAAAAATCTAAGAGTTTGAAATCTGTTGCTTCTGGGGAGCAATACAGGAAGGAACAGTTATTTCTCTTTACAGTTGACTTTTTAACTATACACTCATATTTTTATGATACAGGTTTTTAAATAATTTGAAAATTGATCATTTTTATTAGTAAATTAATCAGCCAAAACATCTTATTCTTAAAAATAATTTTATCTTTTTAAAAATCTAAATGTTCAACAGGAAAGTTTGACAGGGGAAATTTAAATTTATTTTTTCCTTTAATGTACAACATTTACTCAGGCTTTCATTTTTCTAATGATAACATTACTGAAACACACTTCTAGGTAATACATGCTTCCTACGCCATTTCTGTTCCTCCAGCAGAATCAAGGAAATAATGGGTTCACTAAGTTAAAACTGTGATTCTATCAAAGAAAACGTGCACGTCCTCCATTGAACTCTATGTGGTATGCTTAATGTGGATAGGAGTTGCAATGTTGCTATTTGAAAGAATTATGAAACATGGTTTAGAACTTAATAAGATAAAAACAAAAATTTTGTACTTTATCACATATTAATTATATATTTAGATATTTAATATGACATATTTTGCACTTTACGTGTTTCAGTACTAAAGGTTTAGACACATCTTATGTTACACGTTTTGTACTTGATTACCTATTTAGATATTCTTGCAAAGGAGTATTTATTCACAAAGGTTAATGGTTTGGTGAGTTTCTTAAAACCGAAATCTGTCCTTTGGATTGCACAATCTGTAATCAATACTGGCATCATTGCTACTCCTAGTCAGCTGAGTGATGGCAGCTAATGACTGGTTTTCCAATAACACCAACCTCAAATTCCCCTTTAGATAGAGTTTTGGCTAGGGTTCAGAAACATCTTGACTTCTTGTGCTGTTTTTGCTTTAATGCAGTGGAGAGCTTTGAAATACCTTCAGAGCTTTAAAACCACACTGTTTTTGGTCTGGTGAAGTTTCTATATCTTGAGTATTTGACCTCTCAGGTAAATTTTAATATGATGTGACCTCTCAGGTAAGGCATTGGTTATTCAAAACAAATATGTTTTTAAAATAAGAATAGGAGACTTTCCTTGGAGTTGGGAAAAAAAGAAAGAACAAAAATTTCTCAATCTGCAGGGTCACCTTGACTAGCACCCTGCTTAAGTTATGCACTGTCCAACTCCAGAGAGTGCTAGTCACAAAAACTGTGAGAATGGAGCTCCAGAAATGTGCATCACAGTGGCCTTGGAGTCTCCAACAAAGACAATGGACTCCCAGATCGCAAGGTGTATCCTGCTATTCAGCACGCAAAGGTATTTCAACACTTAAACATAGTATAATTCTAATCTCCCTTTCAGGCTCACTTTAAAAAATGTATTATCTCCTGAAAAGCACAACCAAGGGAATAGAAATCATCAGAATCCTGTCACTAATATTTCTGCTAGAATTACATTAATTTTCAGATAATTGACATTTTTATTACATTTTCAGTCACTTGTCTAAGATCCACACATAATTCACTTTTCTTTTCTTTTTTTTTTTAAGTTTCCTTTAAATGTTGTAATTTTCTTCTTTTGACTTCCTCACAACTTTTGCCCCGTCTCTGGTTAGCTTTTGTTTTTGGTTCTTGTTATGACCAGGATCCTTTTTGAGATATGTAAATCTTCAGCTTTTGGATATATTACACTCTTCTGAACTCTCCAAAACTCATGCTGTTTACCCATTCTTAACTTTATCCCTTGATTCTCTACTTCTGAACCCTGAATATCTACTGCTTTCTCAGTACCTAGAGGGAATCCATGCATCAAAATAAAACCTTTGATATTTTATTATTTCTTGTGTTCCAACCAGAGCAAATGATTAACATTGTGTTTAAAGTTGCTGATGCTATTCTGAAAAATTCTGGTCCAAGACTTCTCTTGCTATTTTACTCAATTATTGATATTAAAGGCACAGTTCATGATACATGGCAAATCAGTACCATTTTCCTCCAAATGAGACATCCAACTTGTTAAAGAACCCTGAAACAAATTTTTCACTGGATTTTCAGTTTGAATAATGTAATCGCATTCAACTTGAGTTCCTTTAAGTATATCCTGCTATGAGTACTTCCAATGCACCTTCCTCTATGGGCACAATTATGTCTCAGTGAACAGCAGGCAGAAAGTACATCAAAGAGAAAGACTATTTTAACAGTTCAACACAGTGAATTGGATGTCAAGAAATCTTAGTTTTGCAACAGATAACTGGGACAATAGCATTTGTCTATAACTATGTATAAGAATCTGAAAGTTAATATTTCCTACATGAGAAAATATTTGCAATTTCAAAAATCCTTGTAGCCTTAATGTTGGGCATGGTAAAAAAGTAAATTAAGAAGCGGGAGAATCGGCAGGGCGCGGTGGCTCATGCCTGTAATCCCAGCACTTTGGGAGGCCCAGACGGGCGGATCACGAGGTCAGGAGATCGAGACCATCCTGGCTAACACGGTGAAACCCTGTCTCTACTAACAACACAAAAAACTAGCCGGGCAAGGTGGCGGGCACCTGTAGTCCCAGCTACTCGGGAGGCTGAGGCAGGAGAATGGCGGGAACCCGGGAGGCGGAGCTTGCAGTGAGCTGAGATCCGGCCACTGCACTCCAGCCTGGGCGACAGAGCGAGACTCCGTCTCAAAAAAAAAAAAAAACAAAAATTAGCTGGGCATGGTGGTGGGTGCCTGAAATCCTAGCTACTCAGGAGGCTGAGGCAGGAGAATCACTTGAACCTGGGAGGCAGATGTTACAGTGAGCCGAGATCGCGCCATTGCACTCCAGCCTGGGCAACAAGAGCGAAACTCCATTTCGAAAAAACAAAACCAAACAAAAAAAGAAGCAGGAGAATCCTCCAAAATTAAATTTGAAGGAAACCTTTGAGGCCACCCATCTCCATTCCTCCAAAAGAGAGAATGTGATGCACAGATGCCTTTTTAAATATAAGAACAAGTCAATACTGTAAACAAAAGCCAGTCCACAGATATCAACTAGAACTTAGCTACCTAATATAACACGTGATCCTGTAACTTTATTAACTACTATTGCTTCATGAAATGTACTTCAAACCAATAGTCTACAGCATAGGAAGTTAAATGCTGTAGAGGTGTATTTTTCCTACCAAGCTCATCCATGATTAAGGGCAAAGGGAAATGTTCTCATCTGGTACTCCTCTACTATTTCAGAATTAAAAAGCCACTTTGGACTGTCTGCCAGTGGCTTCTCCACATGGTGTAGCTCCTGGAAAATTTACTTGACACACATTTGAATATTGACATGATTACCTGAAGGTAATAAAAGTTAAATTTTAAAAAGTAAATCACGACATGTCACGTCTCTGTATTAGTTTGCTAGGATTGCCATGAAAAGGTACCACAGGCTAGGTAGAGACATTTATTTTTCATAGTTCCGGAGGCTAGAAGTCCAATATCAAAATGTGAGCAGGGTTAGTTTCTTCTCAGGGCCTGCACATGACCGTCTTCTGTGTCTCCATATAGTCTTCCCTTCTGTGTCTGCACCCTCATTTCCTTTTCTTGTAAGGATACCAGTCTTTGGATTAAGGCTCAGTCATTATTGCATTTTATCTTAATGAACTCTTTAAAGGCACTATCTCCAAACAGGTATATTCTGAGATACTGGGGATTAGGGCTTTGGCATGAATTTTGCAGGGGACACAATTCAGTCCACAATGGTTCACTACTCGAAAACTTTCCCCGACTAATTTTGAAACCTCTTCCCTTGTAGCTCTTCCTCTTGCTCACTAATCTCCGGTTGAATAGGCTTCCGCTCAATTACTAAAATGTGCTGAGACCTTTTCTGCAAGAGCTTTGCAAACACTACATCATCTTCCTGGAATGCTGTCTCCTCAGCTTTGCCTTACTAATTCCTTACTGTTCTTGGGGTCTCACCTTAAATATTTCTTCTCCAAAAGGTAGGATATCAAATTAGGCATAAAATACGATGATAGAAATATATCCATATATGTAAATAACTGTAATTACTGCAAAACAGACTAAATGATCCAGGAAAGTAGACAATATTTTCAGATTAGCTAAAAAGATCAAATTCCAGCTCTGTGTTATGTATAAGAAACATAAGTTTGAAAATGAAAACACAGACAAACATAACCTATGCAAATTATAATCAAAAGAAAAATGAGGTATCTCTATTAATTATCACACTAGACCATTTAAACACAAAGAAGAAAAACCAATTGTTATGAGTGATAAATTCTATATCAAAATTGTGACCTTCCGGCTGGGCGCGGTGGCTCAAGCCTGTAATCCCAGCACTTTGGGAGGCCGAGATGGGCGGATCATGAGGTCAGCAGATCAAGACCATCCTGGCTAACCAGGTGAAACCCCGTCTCTACTAAAAAATACAAAAAACTAGCCAGGCGAGGTGGCGGGCGCCTGTAGTCCCAGCTACTTGGGAGGCTGAGGCAGGAGAATGGCGTAAACTCGGAAGGCGGAGTTTGCAGTGAGCCGAGATCCGGCCACTGCACTCCAGCCTGGGCGACAGTGCCAGACTCCATCTCAAAAAAAAAATTGTGACCTTCCATTTCTCAAACCTCACCAATAGGAAAGTAAAATGACAAGCCACAAAAATGGGAAAAGATGTTTTCAGAACTACAACTGGAAGAGAATGAAAATCTGTAATATATAAATAACTTTTTCAAATTAATGACAGTGAGAAAAACAGCCCACTCGAAAATGGGGTATCATTTCAACAAATAATTCACCAAAGACAAAACTTACGAAAAGATGCTTAATATCATTAGTAATCAAGGAAATGTATTTTAAGTCACGGATGCCATTTCACATCTTCAGATTAGCAAAAAGGAAAAATGTTAACATTTTCAAGTCTTGCAAGGATGTAGGGTACCTAGAACTCTTCTAAAAAGCAAATGGGAGTATAAATTGATATGACTTTGGAAAACCACTTGGCATTATGTATTCAAGTAGAAAGTAGATATACACTTGACATGACTCAGCATTTCAAGCCTAGGTTTATAATCTGGACTGGGGGGCCAATGAGCTGTGCCCTGAGAGCCCAATCTAGCCCAAGTCTTATTATATTGCAATATACACATGTCCATTTGCTTATGTAGTGTCTACAGCTGCTTTCACAGTATACAGGCAGATTCAAATAGTTACAACAGAGACCACATGGCTCTCAAGCGAAAAATATTTACTATTTGGCCTGTAACAGAAAAAGTTTGCCAACCTTTGGTCTAGAGAAATTCTCGCAATTGTCCACCAGAAGACATTTACAAAAATGTTTCTGGCAACACTGTTTTTAACTGCAAGAAACTGGAAGCAACCCAAATGTCCATCAATAGTAAATTATTACACAGAATAAAAATATGAGTTAACTAGAGTTTCACATAACAAAATGATGCATCTCAGAAGCATAATGTTGAACAATAGAAATAAGTTTGAGAAAAATTATAGTATGGTTCCATTTACATAAAATTTATTATAGCACCTTATTATTTAGGTGCACAAACATGTGGTAGTATTATACGTAGAAGGAAGACAATGATAAATTCAAAATTCAAGATAATGGCTAGCTCTGAGTGGGGATATAAAGTGAAGAGATTATGAAAGGGTAGTGGCAGGTTTTCGAAGTTAAGGGAGGTGATGCTTTCCTCCTTAAACTTGGTGGTGGTTTCCAGGTGCTCATTATATTATTTTTCTTTATATCCTATTGTTATAAACAGAATTGTATCCTCACAAAATTTGTATGTTGAAGCCCCAACCTCGGTGTCATTGTATTTGGAGATAAGGCCTTTATGGAGGCAGTTAAGGTTAAATGAAATCATAATCAGGGGGCCCTAATCCCGTAGGACTGGTGTCCTTATAAGAAGATGAGGGGATATCAGAGAGTGTGTTTTCTCTCTCTCTCTCTCTGCACAGACACAGAGGACAAGCCAAGTGAGTACACAATGAGAAGTTAGCTGTCTACAAGCCAGAAAGAAATTGCTTGCCAGAAATAGAATTTGCAGGAAACTTGATCATGGACTTCTATCCTCCAGAATTGAGAAAAATAAATGTCTGTTGTTTAAGCCAGCCAGTCTGTGGTATTTGTTATGGTAGCCTGAGCAGACTAACATAAACGTGAACATGTTTATAAATGTTTTATGCATTCAATATTTTTATTAAATATTATGGTAGTAGTAAGACCTCTTAAGGGGATATTTAAGCTGAGTGCTGAAGAATAAGTAAAGGTATTACATGGAGTACAATATTTGTATCTCTCAAGTGATTGAATGTATTGGGACTAATTTTATCCGGTGTCAGTTTTGGTGTTCTGTGTCTTTTAAGGACTTATTTAAATTATCCAATTTACTGACATGTTCATACTATTTCCTTATGATCCTTTTAATGTCTATAGGATCTGTAGTCATGTCTCTCTTTCATTCTTGATATTGATAACTTATGTTTTCTTTTTTTTTTCTTTATGAGTCTATTTAGAAATTTATTGGGCTTTGATCCTTTCAAAGAACCAGCTTTTGGTTTCACTGATTTTCTATTGTTTATTCATTTTCCATTTAATTAAAAATTCTATTATTATCATCTTTATTATTTCACTTTTTCGCTTATTTTGGATTTTACTTTTGTTTTGAAGCTTCATTAAGTGGAAATTTAGATTACTGATTTTAATCTTCTTTCTTTTCCAATATAAACATTTAGAGATAAAAACTTTCTAAGGACTGCTTTTTGCACATCTCACAAAAATTTGATGTTTTCAATTTCATATGAAATATTTTGCAATTTCCCTTGGATTTCTTCCTTGACCCATTGATTACTTGGAGTGTGTTACCTAACTCCCAAATATTTAAAGACTTTTCAGATATCTGTTTTTTTTTCTGTTCTAATTTAATTCTGTTGTGGTTAAAGAACATATCTCGTATGATGTCAGTCTTTTAATGTATTCAGACTTGTTTCATAGTCCAGCATATAGTCTACCTTGTTACACATTCCATGTACACTTGAAAGTAAAATGCAGAGTTGACCCTTGAATAATTCAGGGGTTAGGAACACCGATCCCTCACACAGTTGAAAATCTGTGTATAACTTTTGACTTTCCAAAAACTTAACTACTGATAGTCAACTGTTGATCAGAAGCCTTATCAATAAAATAGTCAACTTACACATATTTTGTATGTTATGTATATTGTACACTGTATTCTTACAATAAAGCATACTAGTGGAAAGAAAATATTATTAAGACAATCATAAAGAAGAGAAAATATATTTACTATTCATGAAGTGGAAGTGGATCATTGTAAAGGTCTTTATCCTCATTGACTTCATGTTGAGTAAGCTGAGGAGGAAGAAGAGGAGGGGTTAGTCTTGCTGTCTCAGAGGTCAAAGGGGAGACAGAAGAGGCAGGCACACTCAGTGTAACTCTTCTTAAAAAAAACCTGTGTATCAGTGAACCAAGTAGTTTAAACCCTTGTTGTTCAAGGGTCAATTGTATTCTTCAATTGTTGAGTGTAGTGTTCTTTAAATGCCAATTAGGTTAAGTTGGTTGATAGTATCATTCAAATCTTTTATATCCTTCCTAATTTTTTTGTCTACTTAGGTTGGAGACCGAAATAATGAGGGTCATGACCAACTCAGTATACCACTGGAGGCTATATGAGCAAACAGCAAACTATTCTCATGAATGCAGGTTGTTGGCAAACTGATAAGCTGCGTCTGCCATGCAGAAGGAATGCTGAGGGCCGTTACCCTCCGGGGTCAGTGTTTCTTGTGATTATCTACAGGCACAACTGAAGCTTGTTAGCAATCATGTGAACTTGTGATCAATCAAGCAACTGACAGATCCTTACCTCCTCCTCCCTGCTCTTTCTATCCAACAAATAGGAAGGGCTGTAGAAGCTCAGGGCTGCCTTTGCTCACTAGAAACAAGGAGCCCCCTACCCCTTTTTAAAAACAAATCCGTTTTTCTTTGTTTTCATTTCTGCATTTGTCCCCCTTCACTCAGTCCTGTAGTAAAATTCACATACTTAAGCTTTTATGAAAAGGTTATTAAATTACCTTCAGTAATTTTGCATTTGTCAATGATGTAAGTTTTTTTCTTGTGCATTTTAAAGTTCCATTAAGTATATATACATCCACTATTGTTATATCAACAAATATTTTTTCTCTAATTTTGCTCCATACTTACTCATCAGGGAGTGGTTAATTTTTTTTTGTTTGTTTGTTTGTTTTTTGAAACGGAGTCTTGCTCTGTCGCCCAGGCTGGAATGCAGGGGTGCAATCTCGGCTCACTGCAAGTGCTGCCTCCCGGGGTTCACACCATTCTCCTGCCTCAGCCTCCCGAGTAGCTGGGACTACAGGCGCCCGCCACCATGCCCAGCTAATTTTTTTGTATTTTTAGTAGATACAGGGTTTCACCACGTTAGCCAGGATGGTCTCGATCTCCTGCCCTCATGATCCGCCCACCTTGGCCTCCCAAAGTGCTGGGATTACAGGCATGAGCCACTGCGCCTGGCCAGGTAATGATTAATTTTTTAAAGCAATTGTATAAACAGTAATTTCTCAATGTAAAGAATTATTTTTTAAAATACAGAGCAAAACAGTAAAGCCTCTCTGCCTTCAACTCCTCACCCTCCTCCACTTACCCATCTCACATCTAAAGCTATTAACATTTTGATGAAAAAATCCAGGCTTAAAAAAGCTTTCTTAAGCTCCCACCTTCAAGCCATAGTTTTAACCCAGGGAAAGTTTGAGACTGAGCTGTGTGTCTTGGTCAGATGTTCAAAGTGATCATTTTCTATGCCCTCCACCATGAATCAGGTTGTAAAGGTGAGCTGTGTAGTAGTTAGGGTCAGAGAAAAGAAACTAGAGAATTCCTTAATCTTGTGGAGACTGGTTTTCAGGACATGCTTTAGCTGTTGGTGATGTGCAGGAATATCCCGGCTGACTAAACTAACGCAGGAACAGAAAACCAAACACTGCTTGTTCTTACCTGTAAGTGGGAGCTGAACGATGAGAACACATGGACATGGGGAGGGGAACAACACACACTGGGGCCTGTAGGGCAGTGGGGTCGGGGGAGGGAGAGCATTAGGAAAAATAGCTAATGCATGCTGGGCTTAACACCTAGGTGATGGGTTGATAGGTGGAGCAAACCACCATGGCACACGTTTACCTATGTAACAAACCTGCACATCCTGCACACATACCCCGGAACTTAAAATAAAAATTAATAATAATAATAAAAGAAATATGCTGGCTGACATATGTGACAGGCATATGTACATGAGTTTTTAAAAATAAAAACCACTTTGTATCATTCTATTATATTCTAGATTTGGATACTCTATCAGTGGAAGCAGTACGTCTCCAGTACTTAAGAAGTAGACGTGTACTCATAAATTTAAGGGATCAGGGGACTCTTTAGTGAGTATTCTATTCTCTAAATACCTCTTTTTAAAAATTCTGTGTCTGCTATTTTCCTCTCCACATTTTGACTAAGAAAAGTCCTTACATGAAAGTTAACTACCAGTAAAAGTTCTTAAATGGCCTTAAAGTCACTTACCACTTGCACGCTCTAGTTCTATTGCTAAAGTTTGTTTTCCCTTTCCCTTAGCAAAACAAGTGATGTGGAATATTTCTCACATGAAGCTATATCAATAGTCCAGGACATGAAAAATAACATAGAATTTTACTTTGCACTCCCAAAGATTGAGTGCTAGCTAACTAATTTCACCATTTATTTCAGGATGAACTTTCAAGGTGAAGATAGCAAAATCTGGTGCTCTGAATCTGACCCATTTCCTCTAGGGGAGAGATATAAAAGAATGATCTGATCTTATAAGTGATAGGACTCAGATATTTATGTTCTAAAACATACACAATTTTCATTGTGGAATATAATGGCTCAGTAGGAATATGTTTATCTTTTGAATCTATTTTCAATTTTATGAGGCAAACTTTAATGTGATGTTTCCTAAAGTCGTTGCCCTCTCAAGTTTCTAAGGATAGCTCCTCATTCTCATGTGCCAGAATTAGATAAAAGTCAATCATTTCTGTGTATCCATTGAGTTCATTTATTATACATTTCAATGTATAAATAATAATAAGTAATATGTTTGTATAGTACTTTAAGGCTTACAAGACAGTGACATTAAATATTTCACTTGTTGTGTCTCACTGACTCAAATATTTTACATTTTAGCATCTCTGAAATCAGGATACATCTTACAGTTGATGGTGTTATAGTTTAACTGGCAGTGTTTTTTTTCCTTAGTTGTACATAAAATAATGTGTGTCTTATAATCAATCATATATGAGAGTCTATGTAGCAGAGTAATTTTGATCAAAATTTTCAATTCGATGTGATAATTTTACTGATAAAAGAATTGAGGCTAAAAGAGGTAACATGTTTTTGACAAAGATAACATAGGAGGTAGTGGATCTTGAATTTGAAATCTGACTCTTAAACCCTTTTGTTACTACAATGGTATTCATCCAGGGTGGTCAGATGGTGCAGAAAGAATATTGGCATCAAAGAATGGTATAGACAACAAACCGTAAATGAACAATAGAATATGAATCATCTACTTCACATTTTTACCCAGAAATCTTTGCAGATCTTCCCCTGCATCCTCTGCCTCAACATACCCACTCAGATATTCATCCACAAATATCTTGTTTCATAATTTCCAGTCTTCCCACTTCTGTTCTAAAAGCCACAACACTAAATGTTTACTCAGATTTAGTGTATTAAATTGTCCTCCACCTTGTAACTAACACATATCCCATGCATCACACCCCAACATTGGACATAACTTTCCCTGGCGTTATTTGGATTATATCATTCACATCCTAGAAACTCAACCAAGCTTCCAGTCCTCCTTTTTAATGTTCTGTGGGTGCTGAATTTGTAGGAACAAACCTTGAGTGTACCCATAAAACAAAAACAATCAAATTTTATAAACAAACAAATAAACAGTACAATCAGTGTAGTGTTTTTGTTTTTGTTTTGAGATGAAGTCTCACTTTGTTGCCCATGCTGGAGTACAGTGGTGTGTTCTCGGCTCACCGCAGCTTCCGTCTCCAGGGTTCAAGCGATTCTCTTCCCTCAACCTCCTGCCTCAGTAGCTGGGGTTGCAGAGGCATGCCACTACTCTCAGCTAATGTTTGTATTTTTAGTAGAGACAGGGTCTCCCCCTATTGGCCAGGCTGGTCTCGAACTCCTGACCTCAAATGATCCGCCTTCCTCGGCCTCCTAAAGTGCTGGGATTACAGGTGTGAGCCACCGCTCCCGGCCCTAGTGCAGTGTTTTTTGACATGTTAAAACCCAACTAAGATCAATGGAGAGTTCAAAATGATCAGTGACCTACAGAACAATCATAACACCTTGGAGTAGATGCCTAAAACTAATTTGTTGATGATTAAACTTTTGTTTATAAGGCAAACATGGCCTCCTCAGAATTGGAATCTAAGATTGGACCTCACCAGAATATCCACAGTGCAAAGAAGTTTATTGAGATACATGTTAGAGGAAGATGTATTTTATGATCTCAAAACCATCTTACTAACGTTTGGAAGAATGCCCATGTTAAATAAAGATTAATCAAATTCCATGAAAATCAGTAGTACTTACCTTCCCGCTAGCAAGAGCTTAATATGGCAGCAACTGGCTTTTCTCTGTATATTTTTAACACAGTGCCAGACCCATGGTCCTGGACAGAGCATTAAGATTCAGCAGCTATGATTTGTGTTATGATCTTGCTTTAAACATCAAGTAATTTAGCATCAAACTATTTTTAAATAATAGCATATTTTTAATTATGGGAAGAATTTTGCTTCTGTTTTTAAAAAGTAAACATCCAATGTAAGAAAGCAATTTACTTTCTTGGTTAAATAAATAAAAATTCCTTGAATAAACTTCCTGCATTCGGGTACAGTCAATGTTGGATGAAACTTTTCCCAGTATTTGCTGTAAGTTCAAGTTGCTTAGTTGTCTAAGACAAAATGTGACAAACGGATCAGCTAGATGTCAAAAGATGCATTCTAGGTTTGGATCTGTTTTTATTTAACACCAGCTTCTGGGTCTAGAAGTCCCCAAGTCTTCCAGTCTCCTGGGGTCACTCTTTCCTTTAATATCTGAAATAAGATGGCACCAGTCTATCTGATATGCACAGCAGAAAGTTCAAGCCTTCCCCAAGATTTTAGGGCATTCCTAGAGGGACCTTACCAGTTCATGCACACCTCCCATTCTGGATTTATGCTCCTTCTGGATTCTCAGTCACTGTACTTATTGGTCAATACCTGGGCTGCTGTCCTCTCTCTGAACTTCCTTACCCCATACCCGACCCCACCTCTCTTCCCTCCTTTTCTCAAAGGACCACTAACCACAGCTGTTCTGTGTAGCAGACATTTTATTGAAGGCTTAGGCTAACAGAATTGAATTACATACAGAGAGGTTAGAATTGGCAACCACATAAAATTGAGAATTAGATATCACTGTGCTAAGATCCGAAGGTCATCTCTACTGCAGATCATTTTCTGTGGGTCCTTCCCTCCATACTTCACTTGCTTCCATCTTCCTGGGTCCTCTTCCTCTGACAATGACACGTCTTTTCCATCCCTCTCTTTCTGCCTCCCTTCCACTGTCAGATTAGATTCTCCCAAAAACTCTTTTTATCCAGAGGAAAAAATTCCAGTTACTTTGAAAAGCAACATAATTAACTTCATTGGCCTTGATCTTAACTCTTCAGGCCATGCCCTACCGACTTTTAGTGCCAAACAGGTTATTTGCCATACAAAATCAAAAATTTTACCCTAAGAGGGATTTGGACTTTCCAACCAGGTCTGCCAGCTTAAACTGAAAATAAAAAGCAAAATAAATAAATAAGTAGGTTTACAAGAACATTTTTCTCATTCCCACTAGTGTTGTCATTAAGGAGTATATTTAATACAGATCATTTTAGAGAAAGGGCCAAAACTCCATTCTTCTGAAAGTTTTTTTTTTTTTTTTTGCATGAATACTATTTGGAGAAACAGAAATGTTATTAAAACTTTGTATATCTTCATTTACCTGTGTAACAAATCTGCACATCCTGCACATGTACCCTGGACCTTAAAACAAGATTTTTTAAAAACCCTAAAAATCTGTGTATTTCTGAAAGCCCTGTGTTATCATGTCTATAATTCCTTTAAAAATACTTTAGCACAGACAGCATGATATAAATAAATGTGCGTGTTAATTTTAATCTACACCTTCAGGGCTGTTACTTATCCTAATTAGAAATTTATACAGAGAGAGAGAGATCAGCTACCATTTAATCAGAATGGCCACAGTTACCCAGGGGCTACATATGTTTATCTTCAACCAAAACTAGAAACTTTGCTAATTTACATATTGAGTATTGAAATGACTTTGTGTTTATGAAATTACCGACTTGATAATTAGCGTAAAGAATGCTAGAAATGGTTAGATTAGTTAAACAAGTGGCACTAGAGATATGTGGATTGAGTAAATTACTTTAGATATATAGGCCACAATTGCATGCACCTGCAAGCCTTTGAGATGGCACCTAGGACACGACTCCAGTACCAATTTTAAAGGCCAATGGTTGACTGTTGCCAATTACTAGGTAAACTAAATTCTATTTTTGGACTGTTGCTATACTTGCTTCCAGTGAACCCTCCATTCAAGATGTTTGCAGATTGCACAAAAGAACCAAGAACTAGGCCTTTCTGGAACTCACAGAATGAATTGTGTGATGGTTTATGTGCCTGTTTGCTAAAAATGTTTGTCTAATAAATGTATACATGTAACAGAATTTGTTCTTAGACCTTGATTTCTTTAAAAACATATCCAGGGCCGGGTGCAGTGGCTCACGCCTATAATCCCAGCACTTTGGGAGGCTGAGGTGGGCAGATCACAAGGACAGGAGTTCAAGATCAGCCTGGCCAATGTGGTGAAACCCCATCTCTACTAAAAATTCAAAAATTAGCTAGACGTGGTGGCGGGTGCCTATAGTCCCCACTACTCAGGAGGCTGAGGCAGGAGAATTGCTTGAACCTGGGAGGTAGAGGAGGCTGCATTAAGCCAAGATCACACCACTGCACTGCAGCCTGGGTGACAGAGTGAGACTCTGTCTCAAGAAAAAAAGAAAAAAATCCAGTTGGGCAGAGTGGCTAATGCCCATAATCCTAGCATTTTGGGAAGCCGAGGAAGGAGGATTGCTTCAGGCCAGAAGTTCAAGACCAACCTGGTCAGCATAGCGAGACCCTGTCTCTAAAAAAACAAACAAAAATAAAATAAAATAAAACAGATCATGGAGGATTAGCTAAAGCTCTGTAGGAGCTTTGATTTCAGTGAATACTAATATCTACCAAAAAGAACCTAATAGTTGCACATGACTAAACTGATTCAGATGAGTTCCAAACTCTCTTGTAGCCAGAACTCAACTGTGGTAGGGTCACCATGTGCTCCTGCAGCACATTGTACAGGGTTAGACATATAACGCATGCTTAATAAATGTAGAATGAATGAATAACTGGGGCATATATATCTAACTAGGTTACTGAGGAGATAAGAATGAAGAAGAAGATGCCTTGTCCTTGTTCATTTCATCATTTTGATGTGTCATGTGGAAATTTGGATATGGACACAATAGAAGTGAAATCAGCCAGGCTGACTATATCGGGACAGGGCCTCTCAGAGGAGTACCTGAATTATGCACTCTTGTCAGCTTGCAGGGGTGATCAGGCCCAAGAAACTATTTTGCAAAACTAAAGCGTTTGAAAACTGAGGTAGGCACCAGAACTGTCAATTTGTTGCTTTATAATGAGAAATAAAAATAACATGAGCCAAACTTCTAGCATCAATGAGGCCAAAGAAGCTCTAAAAAAGACGTTAATGGACAGATAAGTCAAAATAAGAGTTACCCGGTAAACATGGGTGCTAAGCAAATGAGCTAGTAAGTCAAATGTTTAACAAACATTATATGGTTTTGTCTTATTTATCTGTACATTAGAGTTGCAATATTGACAATAGAGCACAAAGTTGATGGCCAGGCCTCCTCTCTCCCTTTTTTTTTTTTTTTTTTTTTTTTGTTGTTGTTGTTGTTATTGTTTGTTTCTTTTTGTTTTTTTGTTTTTGTTTTCTGAGATGGGATCTCACTCTGTAACCCAGGCTGGAGTGCAGTGGCATGATCACAGCTCACTACAATCTCGACCACCCGGGCTCAAGCAATCTTCCCACTTCAGCCTCCAGAGTAGCTGGGACTATAGGCATGCACTGCCACACCCAGCTAATTTTTCAAATTTTTTTGTAGAGATGAGGTCTCACTATGTTGCCCAAGCTGGTCTTGAACTCCTGGGCTCAAGTGATCCTCCCGGCTCAGCCTCCCAAAGTGCTGGGATTATAGGCGTGAGCCACCACACCTAGCTATACCTTAAATCTCGTTACCATTGAATTTTGTGAGCCTGGATCCATTGTGAGTTTGGGTAAATTTTGTATTACTTTTTATACGTACTCTAAGGATATACTAAACTTAGCACATATTTGACATCCCCTAATCTTGGTACCAACAGCAGATAAACATCACCCTTGATTGTCAAAGGAGGGAAACACTCATTACAAGATCCTTCACAAACAGCCTGCTGTACTTTGTATATGCTTTTGATAATCATGAAGATCTGAATGATAAAGCTTGAAGAAATATCAGATGACAGTCTGCTCTAAGTGACCTTTCCTCCTTAGATATAAACATCTAAATTATTCCATCCACATTTTGTAAGGCTCATTATTATGAAAATATTACATTAAGCTTTATGGACTATTTGAAAGAAGAACCAAAATTGTAGCCCTACTCATGAGAAGTCTTAAATTTAGTTAGAAGAACTTGGTTCAGATACACAGCACAACTAGAGAACAGTTACTCTGAGATAGGTTGGTAGATGGTCTAGTTTTGAGTTTAAAAGCTTTATTCATTGAATGAATGCTATAATAAATGTTACTTTGTCCCTGGAACTGAAATTATAAAAGGAAAATTAATGAAATAAGTTTATAGAAATCAGCATGGGGTGGAATATGGCAAGGAGATTTTGTGCAAAAAGGGAAGTGAATTCTATCTCGTTGGATATTTAGAATGGGTAAAATAGGTGGGGTGAACATTCTGGACTAGGGGTACAGCAAGAGGAAAGGTAGAGGATTAGAACGACCACAGTGAGTGAAGAGAATGGGAACATATAGTCAATTAGTGAGGCAGAAGCTAAGTGACTAAGGTACTCACCAAGAGAGAAGAGAAATAACAGGTCGGGTCTGTACATTATGGATTAAATGAGGTCTCACAAAAATTTGGGAGGAAGGTATTAATAACCCCATTTTACTGAGGAAACTAAACTGCACACTCAGACTCCCTACAGCTACAAAGCCTAGAACAAAACTCTAGGAATCAAGTACTATTGTTTCTCGAAAACAGTTAAGCAGACTGCTGGGTTCTTTTCAGGCCAAGGGACCCTGACATGACATTAAGCAAGGGTCACACACTGGAAAATCACCAGCTACATCTTAATGACATACTCTGACCCACAATTTTTGTTTCTGTTGTTTACTTTTGTAGTTGTTCACATCTGAATAACAACATTTCTCATAAGAACACTGACTGTGTGGCCACACGGGGTCTGCATTCCAGCAGGGGTAGCATCTGAGGATGAGAGCTGATCACCAACTGCTCCTTCCAGTGAGGCCAGTGCTCTCCAGTTCTCACTGTGACTGACTCCAGACACACCACTCACTTTTGTCCACTGACCCCTTTGGGTATTTGAGTTTGCAAGTACTGCATTCAGATAACTGTACCGAGTAAAAAATTATGGAAGCAACAATAACAACAAAAGAGGTGACCTTACATACATGTTTCCCAAAAGGCTCTCTGTCCTCAGAAAGTCTCTTCCATCTCACACAATTCCCAACTGTGTGGGGAATCAGCCTTGGATGGAGAAGAAACACAGGCTCTTGGGCCAATGTATTTTGCTTGCATAATTTTTCTTGAAATACCTGTCACAGAAACTGAGCCTGGTCTGATAGGCTTCTGTAAAGACAATGTAAATGAGCATGGGTAGACAAATTAGAGCTATATAAATCCTAAAGAGTCACATTTGTTATACTCAACAGGCATGCCTATTTAGGGAGGCAGGAAGATGCCAATGCCAAGTCTTAAATACAAAACAAATGGGCCAGAATCACAGTTACGTCATGGAAACAGGAGAATCAGTGGTTAGAGGACTGGCATAGCCGTAATTCTACTGTTGTTTTAATGTCATTTTTAGTGTCTGAACAGAAGAGTTTTTGATTTTTATTTTGAGATGATACAAAATTGTTCCACTGAGCTTAAAATTGACTTCAAAAGACATGAGATACTACATTTTAGTCCTAAAGCAGCTGGTACACAATGCAGAAATTGCCATATACAAGTTTCCTGAAACCTTTGAGTATATATTCTAGTCAAAAAGACATGTATTTTTGTAAGTAGAATAATTAATTTTCTCTTCATCACTAAAAAGCGTATTTTAGCATCTAATTAAATCCAATGCTGTGCAAGGCACTTTACAAAGAGAATTGCCTGTACTGGCGGAGGTAACAGCAACAACAAAAACCCACACCTGTAATCTCATCCCATGATCAAAGAATGATCCCTTTTTTAAAGTACCACTGACATTTTTCATATGGACAGGTATTCATATCATTATAATCTGAGACACGAGTCTACGACTAACTCACACATGTTTGAGATAAATAAATTATACAATAGATTTGTTTTATGAAAAGGAGCTAGCAGTTCTCTGCTTTGAGACTCCTGACTGTGAGGCACGTCCAGCCAGCCGCGCGTGCCCTGACATTGTTCTTAGCTACTGCCCTGCTCCTTGCTGGTATTTGCAAACTCTTAACTATCTTGTTTCCTCTCCTAAAATGCAGTTCCGCCACTGATCTTCTCTCCTGGGAGTATAAACTAAGTCTACACAATATTTAATCCTCAGCCATACCCAAGAGGTTTTCCCTAAATTCACTCTGGTGTTGGGTGTTCACATGATAAAAATCAGTTTCCTATATGTCAAGCAAAATGTAACAATTTAATGTTATTTTAATTTTACATTTCTGTGAATACAAAATGTTACATTTTTTTCCCATAGGTTTATATGGCAATTTCAAGTTATCTTTTGTGAATTTTCCTCCTTTCCTTTGGAATGGTTTCCTACTAACTCTTGAGTGATCTTTTTAAAGATTAACACTTTCTGACAGATCTGTGGGATTTTTTAAAAAGAGTTTTGAATGCACATAATTTTTATTTTTTATCAAATCTATCCTATCTCTTTTTTATGTGTATATATAATTAGGAAGTCCTTCTCCATACTAAGACTAATTAATTGCATTTACCTGTACGGTATTGCATTTAATTTTTTAATGTTAAAAATTTCATTTAACTCCACTTGTATTGTATTTTGTTGTACTAGATAAGAGATAAAGACTTTTGTTCTCCATTTTCCAAATAGTTAACATACTGAACATGGACTTTAATCTTATACCATATTAAAAAATTAACTCAACAGGAATGAAAGGCATAAATATAGAGCTAAAACAGGGAAACTATCAGACAAGAACATAGGAGAAAAGCTTCATGACATCAGATTTGGCAATGATTTCTTAGATATAATACCAGAAGCACAGACAAGCAAAGGAAACAGAATAGATAAATTGAACTGCATCAAAATTTAAAACTTATTCATGTATCAAAGGATACAGTCAACAGAGTCAAAAGACAACTCATGAAATGGGAGAAAAAATTTGCAAGTCATCTATCTAATGAGGGAGTAATATCCAGAATATACAAAGAACTACAACTCAACAACAAAAAATAACAGCCAATCAAATTTAAAAATAGGCAGATGACTTGAATAGTCACTACTCCAAGGAAGATATACAAATGGCTAATAACCACATGAAAAACTGCCCAACACCATCATTAGGGAAATACAAATCAAAATCACGGGGAGATACCACTGCATGCCCATTAGAATGGCTGCTGTCATCACACACACACACACACACACACACACACACAAACAAACAAACAAACAAACAAACAGAAGATAACAGGTGTTGGTGAGGATGTGGATAAATTGGAACCTTTGGGCACGGTAAGTGGGAGTGTAAAATTTTGCAGTGACGATGAAAAACAGCATGGCATTTCCTCGCAAAATTTTAAATAACGTTACCAATTTCACTTCTGGGTGCATACCCAAAAGAATTGAGAGCAGGATCTAGCCGGGTGCAGTGGCTCACGCCTGTAATCCCAGTACTTTGGGAGGCCGAGGCGGGTGGATAACCTGAGGTCAAAAGTTCAAGACCAGCCCAGCCACCATGGTGAAACCCTGTCTCTACTAAAAATATAAAAAATTAGCCAGACATGGTGGCATGCATCTGTAATCCCAGCTACTTGCTGGTCTGAGGCAGGAGAATTGCTTGAATCCAGGAGGCAGAGGTTGCAGTAAGCAGAGAACGTGGTCCAGCCTGGGTGACAGAGTAAGATTCTAAAAAAAAAAGAATTGAGAGCAGGATCTGAAGAGATGTTTGTACACTGATGTTCACAGCAGCCTTATTATTCATAGTAGCCAAAAGATGGAAGCTACCCACATGTCCATTGGCAAATGAATGAAGTGTGGTACATATACACAATGGGAAAGAAATTATGACACACAAAGGTAATAAATTATGACACATTCTACAACATGGATGAACCATAAAGTTATGCAATGCCAGGCACAAAAAAAACAAAAACAAACAAACAAAAAAAAATACTGTACAATTCCACTTATATGAGCTACCTAGAATAGTGTAACTCATAGAGACAAAAAATAGAATGGTGTTTGCCAGGGGTGAGGGATGAGGGGATAGGGGAGTTATTGTCTAATGGGTACAGAGTTTCCATTGTGCAAGATAAAGAGTTCTGGAGATTGATTACACAATGTGAGTGTACTACCCAGAACTGTATTCTTAAAAGTGGGTAAGATGGTCAATTTTACAATTAAACAATTTTTTAAAAATTGGATAGATGGAAGACAAATGAGGGTGGGCAGAATGAAAGGGCAGGGGAGATGTGCCTGATTCTTCTCACCCACAATATCTCAGCTTCTGCTCCTGCCAGGACACCAACCTTTCCCTGCGTACAGTGCAACTGCAGTGCTGCGGGGTTTTTTTGGGTTTGGTTTGGTTTAATTTCATGGATACTTCAGTGGGAAAATGAGGCAGAATGAATCAGTCACTGTTAGCTAACCATAATTTTAAGAAGCACCCTCCCTTTAAAAAACATACATATAACGTTTTACAAAAATACACACATCGAAAATCATGTTGGATCACACAATGCTACTGCTGCAGAACAGGAAAGAATGCACACTTATTTGAAAGCTAACAATATGCCAGGGCATTTTTGGTGCTATTCCTTTTCATCTGAGATCTTCTGATTCTAAACCTGGAGATCCATTTTAAAGTGCAAACACCCATATATAGAGCAAGCGTCCAGGGACAGGACTGTGATTGAAGGCATTGTCCTAAGAACGCAGGCTTAGGTTAAACCCCTTTCTTCCAGGAGCTGTGTGTGTGTGTGTGTGTGTGTGTGTGTGTGTGTGTGTGTGTGTGTTGTAATTGTGTCTGATTCACCTTACTGGCAAATAGAGGATCTTCTCCATGAGGATGGGAGCTTGTGGTTAAGTGATTCAAAGTTGTTCCAGTTTTACCAGATATCAAGGCAGCGCATAACATTGAAGCTTAATTTTAGTCCTCACACCACTGTGTGTGTGTATGTGTGTGTGTGCGCACATGTGCGCTAGGGTGAGGTGGGTGGTTTGTGTAGAGATGTGCAGCCACTGAATGTTTGGGGAAACAGGACACTGCAGGGTAGACTGGAGCCACAAAACCAAAGGACAAGCACTTTTCTCTTTGCTCTTTTGGAGCACTCCAGGGCTCCTCGAGTGTGGTTCACGGACCAGTGCTGGTCTGCAAACTACTTATCACCCGGATGTAATGCAATAAGTACAGAATTCCAGAGTAAGCCTTTAGACACTTTTACAGCGATTTGACACAGATCTAATATCACACAATTCCAGGCCCATGCTCGAAACAAGCACACTACCCCGGTTGTGGTTTCACACGAAGCAGTGTTCAGGCATGTTGCCAAACAAATTGGAAGCGTGAATGTTGGTCGAGAGGAGTCTTATTTCATTAATGGTTAATTCTGCTCCTGTGCTCCTATCCCCACTCCAATTAAGTATAAAATACACATTTCAAGATTTGATGCCAAACCATAAAGGCTAGAGACAAACCTTGCCACCCAGCAGTAAATATGAAGGGAAAGATTTAATGTAAACGGCAGCGTATGGCAGTGCTGATGATTTCTCATAAACTACATGGACTAATTTAGAAAGAAAAAAAAACAGTCAGAGAAGCCTTCAAGGAAGTAATAACCCAGAGGTAAAAAATATTGATTAGGGAAAAATATTATCTTAATCAAAATATGTCTTTTAGCTGGAAGTTGTTTGGGCTTCAGAAAGAGAGAAGAAAATATGTGTCTAAGATGCACATTTTTTCTGTGGTTTTTGTTGAATAATGAGCAATGCCATCACTCTTACTGAAGTCTTTGCTGTGTAAATCAAAAGGAAGGCTTTAATAATTCTATAGGAAACCTTATTTATTAGTGTGATCAACAGTAAGCAATATTAACTATTTTTATAGTTAACTATTTTAAAAATCTCAATATATAGCCATGAATTTGGGTACTTCTTAATGTTAGATCCTGATACATTTTACAGGGCTTGCTATATACTATATTTTCTTCTAATGAGAGCTTGTTATGTCTGATCTCTTTTTATCTGTCTTTAGAAGCAAATAATTAAAAATAACTTGTTTCTGCTAGCATTTGTTTGGAGCTCAAGCAACTTCTTTTTAAACTCCTTTCAAGTTTAGAGCTTGACCTTTTAAACATGAAAATCAAACAATATTTGAATAGGCTACATGTTGTTTTATTTTTAGGAGTTTTCTCAATTGAAACTGAATCTGAATCAAAGTAGATAAGAGTTACTTTCAAATTCTAACACTTCCCCAGTTTTTCCTTGATCTTATAATGTATGACTGTTCTTAAAATTTTATATACCCCAAAGTGTTATTATTATTTTCATTTGCCATTTTGACACCAAGAAGTTTATTCTTAGGAGAAACTGTTGGTGAGAATACAGGATTCCATTCTGCGTCCTATACGTGGAGCAGCCGAAACTGAATGCTAAGAGACGCTCCAGAGTAACAGGGGAAAAGCAAAATTAGAACATATTTTCTGACTATTCACTCTGTGTCCACGAGCACAAAGTGAGAAGTTGATAAATTGTCCAATAAATTTAGTCATTATAGCCCAGAAAATTTAGGTGTAATTGATGATCAATGACCCAAATCATTCAGGCACCCAAGTCCCTGGGAACTTCAAATCCCCATTTCATGTATAAATACTGGCTCTCCCTAAGGCCTCCTTCCCTGACCTAGACATTTCCTCACGTTGCTTCTGAACACATTTGCAAAACCTTTGTGTGTGAGAACTATAGTCTTTACTTTTGCATTGAAAGTAAAAGGAAAACTGAAGATTATTTTGAATCCAATCGTTTTTCCCCTCATCAAAATATGCAGTGAGCACCCCCTGTTGGCTGCCTAGCAGCAGGCAATACACAAACACAGCCTTGTTAGCACACAAAGAAGGAAGTAAACCAAAAGAGCCAATGGTAATTTGGACTCCCGTATCTAAGAGGGGTAGAGGTGGGGAGGGATGGAGAGGAAATCAATATTTGCTTAATGGAAAAGGACAACATTGATAGGGAAGGAAGTTTTATTCCCAAGCTTTTAATAGGGTATTACAAGCACTGGGGAGGAGAAAATTTTCTCTTTCTTTCTTTCTTTCTAGCTTAAAGCTGTATTTTTTTTTTTTTCAGTGTTATATGAGTAAGAGTTTCTGAAATTATAGTGGGCAGAAAAACCAAACAAATATATTTGCTTTTGCTAAAGCCACACTTGGCTTTTTAGGTTATGCCTTTTCTCTATTCTATTTAAGTCAATCACTAAGAAATCTACTGCAAATTCTGGACTTTCCACCATATTTTCAAGTATGCGATTTGGGCATTGAAGGCAGGAAAAATGGTTAGGAGAATAATACATAAACACACACACACATATATTTTCATTCTGATATCCTAAGGATTGAGTCAATAAACATGGATTTCATTTATATTTACTTTAAGTGTCTTAAATTTCTAACCCCTTCTAGTCTATCTACTAAAATCTAGCTTTACTAATCTACAGGGAAGAATAGATTTTATTTTTAAATCCTGTTTAAAAATTATGATAGTGGGTTTAAAAGTAAAATGGATATTTTTTCAATCCATTATTCCTCTTATTCCAACAACAGAGGAATAGATGAATTTTTCTCCAAGAAATCTCTTCTCTGACAGGGCACGGTGGCTCATGCCTGCAATCCCATCACTTTGGGAGTCCGAGGTGGGTAGATCATTTAAGGCCAGGATTTCAAAACCAGCCTGGCCATCATGGCGAAACCCCATCTCTCTATTAAAACTACAAAAATTAGTCAGGCGAGGTGGCACGCACCTGTAATCTCAGCTACTTGGGAAGCTGAGGCACAAGAATCCCAGCTACTTGGGAGGCTGAAGCACGAGACTCACTTAAACCCAGGAGGCAGAGGTTGCAGTGAGCCAAGATCACACCACTGCACTCCAGCCAGAGCAATAAGAGCAAGACTCTGTCTCAAAAAACAACAACAACAACAACAACAAAAACCTCTTATTTTAGAAAAATTAAATATTCATGCTTTTATTCTCAGTTATATCTCTCCCCAGTTATAACTTTTAAATATATGATTAGTGCATGGCATAGCCAACACACTAGACTGAGAATCAAAGGATCAGGGTTCTATCCTGGCTCTGCTGCATTTCATCCCTATAGCTGTGTGGCCTTGTAACTTCCCTGAATTTTATTTTTCTCATCTGAGAAATGAAAGTCTTTAACTTTATCATTGATTCAAGATATATGGGGATGCTAATTATGTATCAATGCACTGCCAGATGCTTAACTCTAGAGGCTGTGTTGGAGAGGGACTCATAAAACTATCAATAAGCTAGATCCTAATTGCTGTAAATTTCAGTGACTTGACTCAGCAACAGAGAGGCGCTTGACTCTGGTGTCAAACAGATTGGGCTCTAATCTCATCTCTGCTCTTTTCCATTTGTGTAAACTTGGAAAACTAATTGTTTCTGAAACTTGGTTTCCTTATATGGAAACATTGAGTTGGTTCTCCCAAGTCACATGAATGAAAAATGGCAGAGACAAGACAGGACAACAACCGTGCCCTTGAGGACCACTCCTCTAGAAGGGAAATGAACACAAATAAAAAATTATTGGTTCCTTAAATTTTTATTGTACTTCTTGAAGGGACATCAATGACATGCCAAAGAATTTAGACTTTATCTCGTGGATGAAGGGGAGTTAGTAGAATATTTTAAGTAGGAATGGGGTAGGATCATGACTAACTCAACAGGATGTTAAGAGAATTTAAGAAACAACCATATGTGAATGTGATACATTTGTAGAAATTTTTATGGCTATATTTATCATGGGTGATCATGCAGGGAAAAGACCCAAACACTGTATCTCTCACTCTGATGCTGGACATTTGTGTTCTAATATGATGTACTATGGGGATAAAGTAAGACTACTCCTCTATAGGAAATTAGAACTTGGAAACTTAGCCTTAATTAATGGCTGAAGATCAACCTTTCCTGTTTTCACTCATCTCTTCCTTTAATCTGCATTCTAAGAAAGCTTGACAACTGTCTACATTGATGTTGAAAAATGGCCTCTGCTAAGAGAGGCAGCCAGGGCTGGACAGCCAGTCCTTCCCATCTAAATATTCTCTCCCCAGTGCCAACCTTGGAACATATCAAGGTGATAAAGTTGCTGCCAGATATGTGAAGAGAATAAGGTTAATTTTGTTGTCTTAAAGGAGAAGCGCCATCCAGTGTTGCTATAAAGCAAATATAAATCAATAAGGCACTCAAATAAGCTCAATATCTAGTCCTTGACAATCAACAGGAATATGTTCCACTTAATATGACATCTCACCAGTTAATTTATTGCCAAAATGTGACAGGGTTATGTGAAACTTTGGTTATAAATTCTAGTGCATGTAGTTCCTGATACCTAAATGTTCTGCTTTAGAGTTCATTTTGGGACTGGGGGTGTGGAAAGATAGAGCATGCTTATTAAGAGAGGTCAGCATGCGGTGATGACAGTTTTTCTAAATCTGGGTCATGGGTTTATAAAAGGCTTATGATCCATCAAAAGACCTCTCTGAGTCTACAGAATGAAAGGAATGTAGAAACTATTGTTCAGGGAAATGCTTTCCCTGTTATTAAGATGTGGTCATTTCAATTATTAACTTATTCTGTAATGCAATCACCCAACTACAATTCTCTACTTAAAAGTGTATGTCTTTGGAATGTTACATAATCTTTTCAAAATAGTATGTCTTCCGTTCTGAAAAATTCATTTCTCCAATGGATTAGGAAGCTGAGTCACTTTCCTAATCAGGACAGGCCCCTCCTCCAGGAGTGCTGTTCGGCTCCATTTTAACCACCCTGGCAGGTGGCGGCCTGGTTTTTAATTCCTTGAAATCTACAAATATACTC
The DNA here is from genome assembly GCF_002776525.5 of Piliocolobus tephrosceles. NCBI lineage: Eukaryota > Metazoa > Chordata > Mammalia > Primates > Cercopithecidae > Piliocolobus > Piliocolobus tephrosceles. Next base: position 27,568,756 of record NC_045441.1, on the reverse strand, counting down.
TTCACTTTGGAAGAGGCTCTTAGCTCAAAATGCATTTCTTTAGAAAGATTCACTAAGAAGAAGTAGAAAAAAAAAAAGCCCCAACACAAATCCATGTACTTAAACAGTCTCTTTCAAGCACCACTTAATGGCGTGGAGTTGAACTGAAGAGATTAGGATTTGACGTCTGACGTAGTCACTCTGTAGCTCCATAATCAAGGGCTGTCCAGGGGTGAGCATGGGGCCTTAGGTCTCTGGGTTAGTGTCAATTATTAAAGGAGTTTGGGGAGAAAAGGAGGAAATAGGAGGGGCAGCCTATTTCTGTGAAGAGGAGAGGATTGATACTAGCACTGGAGTGGAAACTGTAATGAAGGAAGTGGCTATCTGGTTGGCAAAGCGGTGATTGAAGGGGTCAGATCCCATGGAGAGCACCTGCAGGAGATGGGACCCATGCCACACTTTTGTTGGATTTTGTCAGTGGGGGCGGGGGGAGGTTTAGGGAAGTGCTCTTTCAGAGGCTCTTACGTGCGTCATTCACTCTAGGAGTTTGTTTTGTTTTGTTTTGTTTTGTTTTTGAGACAGGGTCTTGCTCTGTCACTCAGGCTGGAGTGCAATGGCACCATCACAGCTCACTGCAGCCTTGAACTCCTGGGCTCAAGCAATCCTCCCACTTCAGTCTTCCCAGTGGCTAGGACTACAGGTGTAAGCCACTGCACTTGGTTTTTATCTGTAACTAATGCCATATTTTACCCTTCAGAAAATAGTATAGGAAAATTCCTTCACTGAACTCTGCAGGTTGAATGTTTGTGGCTAAACCAGAATGAAAATTATGATAATACATGGTAATAGTTATCAAACAAAAATATAAAAATACTCCAATGATAGAAGGGGCCTTGGGAGGCCACCTAGGCCAACCCTATTCCATCAGCCCTTTGAACCTGATAGCACTTACCATATACAATGGGATAAGCTACATGCATTTCTGCACTCCCTGACGCATGGTGAGAGTCACATGAGGACAGGGAATCTTGGGCTGTCTCCTTTATATTACTGGTGCTTAGCATTGGGCTTAAGTAATATTGGTTTGACATTTGTTGAGAAGCCATGAAACAAAAGCATATAAAATAGTGTAGTACTAATGGACTGAATCCCTATTTAGAAAAATGTATAATAATCAAGTGTGAAGGTGGTGGTGGTCATAGTGTGTGTTGGGAGTGGGAGTGGAGTTAGAAGTCAGGTAGGGTTTTACCCAGCCTAGAGAGATTTCTGGCTGGTAATAATTTGCTTCATCAAAGCCTGTATGCAGTGGACTTTAATGTCTCCCTGGCATCAAAGGCCTCACACTATACTTCAGGGTGCTTTTGTGCATCCTGGTGGGTGCTGTCTACCCAAGGTTAGAGGAGATACTGGGACACCAGACACTCAGCAAGTGATGTGCTAGCTGCTGTTGCAAGAAAATTCTTACTGAGCCTCAATGCAAAAACAATTAACAAAATTCCTCAGCACGGAGGATGCATGGTCCTCACCTGAATGGAGTCAGGAAGTCCCCTAGGCATTAACGTTGGACTTTGTTCATGGGACAAGGAGCTGGAGCAGAACAGGAAAGCTTTGCCTCTGGCTTCTTCCAGCTTTCTCCCACTTCATGTTCCCTCCATCCTTTATACTCCTCAACCTAGGGATTCCTTTCTGGTCTTAGAATTACAAAGACTTTTATTCATCAAATCCCTTTCATGTTCTCCTGAAGCCTGGGCATTTGAAAATGAAAATACAAGACTTTGCATTTCTGCCGTACCTTTCCTTTCCTGAGGAAATGAGTAAAGAATGCCAAGCTGACAACATGAGAGATGACAAGGGGTAGAAGAACTGGTGCAGGAGGAGGAAAGAACATATAAATTGATACTTACACTTTTTAAAATATACTATCCCGTCATGTAAGTGACTAAGCAGCCCATTTTCTCAAGGACGATAGAAGGGAGACAGAAGATAGCCTTTATTAATATTTTCAATATGGACACAGGTATGTGGTCTTCCCACTCACATCACAAATATCAAGCCCTCTGTGTCTGTCTCTGTTACCATATTTATCAGGACTCTTATACTTGGCAAGTAAGAAAATTGAAATTAGCCAGGCGTGGTGGCCCATGCCTGTAATCCCAGCTACTCCGGAGGCTGAGGCAAGAGAAGCGCTTGAACCTGGAAGGCGGAGGTTGCGGTGAGCCGAGATCGAGTCATTGCACTCCAGCCTGGCGACAGAGTGAGACTTCGAAAAAAGGAAAGGAAGGAAGGAAGAGAAGGAAGGAAGGAAGGAAGGAAGGAAGGAAGGAAGGAAGGAAGGAAGGAAGGAAGGAAGGAAGGAAGGAATGAAGGAAGGAAAGAAGGAAGGAAGGAAGGAAGGAAAATTAGATTGTCTCATGTACCGGTTGCTCAAGCATTGATCCCAGGGCTCTCTCTGTCCCTTGCCAGTCCTCATCAGAGCAGTCCCGATTGACTTCATTATTCAATCAGGCTTTCTCCACACAAGCAAGATGAAGGTGGCGGCAAACAGTGCAGACTCACCTTCTCTCAGGTTGGTGAGCCCAGAAGAAAGAGGTTCTCTTCCACATTCATTTCAGTGAAGAACTTTTGATCAGCACACCTTGAGTTAAAAGTCGTTATCTAAAAGACCGGGTGCGGTGGCTCATTACTGTAATCCGAGCACTTTGGGAGGATGAGGCGGGCAGATCACGAGGTCAGGAGTTCGAGACCAACCTGACCAACATGGTGAAACCCTGTCTCTACTAAAAATACAAAAATTAGCCGGGTGTGGTGGCGGGCGCCTGTAATCCCAGCTACTCAGGAGGCTGAGGCAGGAGAATCACTTGAACCTGGGAGGCAGAGGTTGCAGTGAGCCGAGATCACACCATCGCACTCCAGCCTGGACGACAAAGAGAGAATCAGTCTGAAAAAAAAAAGAAAAAAAAAAAAAAAAGTCCTTACCTAGAAGAATTACTGTTTCCTATAGGAAATGTATTATAATTGGTTCAGCTTGCTCACATGCTCGCCTTGAAGATAGGAAGTCCTGGTGGTTGAGCCCAACCAGCAACACCTAGAAATTAAAGGTTAAAATGTCTTGAACATGTTCCAGAAAGTAAAAAACTAGTTATTTCACTTGCCTTGTTATTTTTGTAGTTTTTTAAAAAAACATGATCCAGTACTTTTCAAATTGCAGATTGTTGCCCAATTACAGATTATGAAATCGATTTAATGAGTAGTGACTAGAATATTGTAGGGTAGTATAGAACAGAATAGAATTTAAAAAATTAGCAATGTCAGTTTGCATCACTTATACTAAATGTAAGTATTATTTCATGGGTATTTTGTTTCAATTATGTCTCTCTCTGTGTGTATACTCTTTGAATATACATATCAATATCTAGGTTATGATATAGAACAAATTACTTACTGTGGGGTGCAGTAGGTAAAAACGAAACAAGCAAACAAAAACCTTTAAGATACACTGAGATGATCTACCTACCAGTAAGACTTTCAAATACTCTTAATTCTTTGGAGGATAAAATTAATTCTACTTAGCACTTGGAGTGACTCACGTCTTCTGTTAATAATCCAAATTTGTTCTACATATTTAATGATTTTATGCCAATTTGCTTTCTAAAGGGTTTGGCCATGAAAACAATAAAGCAAAAAGTCCTAGGGACCTAAAAATAAGGGCCTATAGTTTGAATGTTCTGAGATTGGCACTGTAAATTCAGAAAATAGAACCTCAAAGGCAGTTCATATAAGGGGTTGTAGAACAACGTAAGTAGCATACTCTATCAAATGATTATAAGAGTCTGGGCACAGTGGTGCCTGCCTATAGTCATAGCTACTTAAGAGGCTGATGCTGGAGGATGGCTTGAGCCCAGGAGTTTAAGGCTGCAGTGAGCTATGATCACACCAGTACACTCCAGCTTGGGCAACATAGTGAGACCCTGTCTCTAAAAACAAACAAACAAACAAACACTTTAAAACAACTGTAGGGAAAGCAGGATCAGAGTTGAATGTCTTTCACAAAGCAGGTCAACAATTTGCAAAGATCCAAGAAAACTAGTTCCAAGAGTCAGAATTGTTTTGAGGGCTAAGTTATTTTTTTAAGTTATCTATAACTTACTGATGGAAGACATAGTAAAATATTAAGCTGTTTCATTGTCAAATGGTAGCTTGGAAGCAGGAAAAGTTGTTATAGGCAATATTAGCCACAGAAAGCAACTTGCTCAACTCAGAGTTAAATCGTCACGTTTATGGAATAATACCCCAGTCCTTAAAAGAGCTCTAGCTTATTGGGGTCCTGATTCCTTTCCAAACATAGAAAGACCATCCTATGTTTGCAAAAAAATGTTATAGTCTCATTGTCACCAGGTATAGATACACTGGCAGCTTGAACTGCCTAAAATCTTACGGAATTTACTACAAATACAAACCGAAAGTGAAAAGTATAGTTCCTTTAGAAGAGATTCATAGGCAATGTGTTGTTGATACATAATAATTGTACATGTTCATAAAGTGCACGTGATATATCAATATACACATACAATGTGTAATGATCAAATCAGGATATTGAGGATATCCATCACCTCAGATATTTTTATCATTTCTTTGTGCTGGGAACATTTCAACTCTTCTCTTCTAGCTCTTTTGAAAAATACAATAAATCATTGTTAACTAGTCATCTACTATGCTGTCGAACACTGGAACTTACTTCTTCTATATAGCTGTATGTTTGTCTCCATTGAACAAACTCTTTTCATCCCCACCATACACTCATCCCAGACTCTGAGAACCATCATTTCTACTCTCTACCTTCATCAGATCAACTTTTTTAGTGCTCACTCATGAGTAAGAATGTGTGACATTTGTCTTTCTGTGCCTGGCTTATTTCACTTAACATAATGTCCTCCAGTTCCATCCATGTTGCTGCAAAGGACAGAATTTCATTTTTTTATGACTGAATGGTATTTCATTGAGTATATCTACCACATTTTGTTACCGTTTCATCCATTAATGAACACTTAGATACACAAGCTATGAATGATTCCCTATCTTGGCAATTATGAATAGTGCTGCATGGCAGTGCAGGTATCCCTTTATACACTGATTTTCTTTCCTTTGGATAAATATCCAGTAGTGGAGTTGCTGAATTGTATGGTAGTTCTAATTTCAGTTTTTTGAAAAACGTCCATTCTGTTTTCCGTAATGGCTATACTAACTTATGTTCCCACCAACAATGTGTGAGTTCCATTCTCTCTGCATTCTTGCCTGCATTTACTTTTTGTCTTTTTGATAATAGTATTTGTAACTGGGGTGAGATAATACTGCATCGTGGTTTTGATTTGCATTTCCCTGATGATTAGTAACACTGAGCATTTTTTCATATAACTGTTGCCCATTTATATGTCTTCTTTACAGAAATATCTATTCACGTCCTTAGCCCACTTTTTAATGTGATTATTTATTTTACCATTCAGTGGTTTTAGTTCCTTGTATATTCTGGATATTAATCCCTTATCAGATAAATAGGTTGCAAACATTTTCTCCCATTCTGCAGGTTATATCTTCAAGCTGTTTACTGTTTCCTTTGTCATGCAGGAACTTTTTAGTTTGAAGTAGGTTCATTTGTCTATTTTCATTTTGATTTAATAGGTAAGTTTTATTGCCATTTTTTTTTTTTTTTTTTTTTGAGACGGAGTCTCGCTCTGTCGCTTGGGCTGGAGTGCAGTGGCTGGATCTCAGCTCACTGCAAGCTCCGCCTCCCGGGTTTACGCCATTCTCCTGCCTCAGCCTCCGAGTAGCTGGGACTACAGGCGCCCGCCACCTCTCCCGGCTAGTTTTTTGTATTTTTTAGTAGAGACGGGGTTTCACCGTGTTAGCCAGGATGGTCTCGAGCTCCTGACCTCGTGATCCGCCCGTCTCGGCCTCCCAAAGTGCTGGGATTACAGGCTTGAGCCACCGCGGCCGGCCTATTGCCGCAATAATGGATGACAGTTCTGAAGCCTGAGGCTTTACCAATCAAGTATGGAGTGGGATGGCGGAGAGGGGACAGTGAGATTCTTTTAGATAAAGCAAACCCTCAGAAATTAGAGATAGTGGGACACTTAGGGTATGCCAAGTGATTCTGTGTGGCTGGAGAAGAGAGTGGCAGAAAGTGTGGTGGCATATGAGGTTGGAGAGGTAGTGAATATAAATCAATTGTATTTTAACCTAAGAGCAATGAAGAGTCAATGAAAGATTGTAGGCAGAGAAGTTTACAATCAAATATCTTTTCTAAAACGTCACTCTAGATGCAGCATGAATAAACAACGGAGAGGAATGGGCATGGAGAGACCAGTTAAGAGGTTGTTATAATAGTCTAGATGAGGATCAATAGTGCATTGAACTAGGAAAGATGTGAGAATGGAGGGAAAGGTACAGAGCGACAAGTTAACAGGTGAAATTAACAGAGTTTGGTGACGTATTTGGATTTGGGAGTATATATGAAGGAGATGCATCTGAGAAGACTCCCACCTTTCTGACTTGGGCATGTAGGTGCTGCCAATCATGAAGAAAAGAAACTCAAGAGAAGATTTTAAAGAATGGATAATGAATTCAGTTTGGGATCCATCCTCACAAAGGAGAAAATATATACAATTTTCTCAAAAGAAAAGAGAAAAATATACAATAATCAATGGCAGCAATCAATTTGAGTCTCTGTGAATTTAGTGAATATTCTTACACTGTATGTTTAGTTGAACTGTCTCTCAATCTTTGCATTCATGTGTTTACCCTTAGTAGATGCTAATTGCTAAATAAATGAATACCAACTGTGTAAATGAGTAGGAGAAAACATGCCTTTTGAAAAATCTTCAAAATAAATTACATAGTAATAATGTATTATTAGCATTTCTGAAAGGGAAATCAGGATGTTGGACACACTTCATAAATGAAAGAATCCAGTAAAGGGCCCAAAAATTAAATCATGGAACCTCCAGGAAAAACAGCTGCCCCATATAATCTTTTGCATAGGCAAAATAAGTCTTCCCAGAAGCCTTCCTGCTATAACCAGTGAAAAAAAAAGATTTAAACAGACTTTACAATGGCAATATTAACTACATGCCACCAGCTTTAGTGCACATGAATGCTCAGAGTAAAGGATAGCTTCCTGACACCTAAGTGGGGGGCGATGTCAAGCAAGGAGCCAAAGATTATTTGCTTGGCAAAGAATCTGTATCCTATTTAAAGCTGAGAGAAGACTTTCTGGTTCAAATACATGATATCCACAAGATAGCACAGATCTTGACAGTGGAATTGGGAGTCACTCTGACATCATTTTCTTTTCTTTTCTTTTCTTTTTCTTTTTTTTTTGACTCGCTCTATCGCCAAGCAGGAGTGCAGTGCTGCAATCTCTGCTCACTGCAACCTCTGCCTCCCGGGTTCAAGCTATTCTCCTGCCTCAACCTCCTGAGTAGCTGGGACTACAAGCGTGCTTCACCACACCCAGTTAATTTTCGTATTTTTATTAGAGACAGGGTTTCACCGTGTTGGCCAGGCTGGTCTCGATCTCTTGACCTTGTGATCTGCCCAACTAGACCTCCCAAAGTGCTGAGATTACAGGCGTGAGCCACCGCACCCAGCCTCTGACATGATTTCTAAGAGGTTCGATGAGGCTAGCTTAATTCATAGAATTTAATATGTGCAAACACAGAAAAGAGCCATTATTGTAGGATGAAAATACTTTTTGGGTTTGTAGATGCTCTAAAGGCATTGATCTTCCAGCCATTTCCAGCAATGTGGCATTTGGAGCACAGCTTGTAACTGTTACCAATGAATCCTTTCCCAGATACAAAATTACACTGAAATTACACCAAGTCTGCAAAGAGTATCACTATTGAAGTCTGAATATTTTCTTCAATCCTGTAGTTTAGCATAAGAGTCTTAGATAGTATTTGTAAATTGTGGACCACGGTGTAAACTTAGCAACATTTTAGATTACTAGAAAGAGAAAAATCTGTAATTTTTTTGTTTGTTAGTAGAAAAGAACCAAGCATTACAAAATGGAAACTCAAAAGAAGAAGAAATGTAATGCTCTGAGAATAGACTGTGCCTTATTTCAGAAAGGTTGTATTGCAAAAAGTCATCTTCAAGTCTTGGATTTTCAGTGTTTTATTCCTTTCTATTAAAAAGCAAGAACCTTATCTCCCAACCACATGCCACTTAAACATGAGGAAATGTATTTCTTTTAACTCAAAGAATACTTATTGTATTAGGAATACTCCCAGGGCATTGCAGCTAGGGTTTTGGTTGGCTGGCTGGTTGGCCTCAGGGTTTTTCTCAACATTCTCCGCTTCATAGTGATCCCACCTCCAACAAGGAGTGGGAACCCAAAGCCAGTCCTCTATTGACCTACTCCTTAAACCAGATACTTGAGTCAGTATCTTTGAGGGGTTCAGTATTACAGTTTTTCCTAACTTGAAACTGAACTTCAAAATGGCGCCTGACCCTGAATCTGGCTGATCTGTGATTGCCAATCCAAATCTTGCAAAGAAGGCATTGTCAAGTCAGTTGCTGGCTGGAATTCAGCTAGAATTGGAACAATGGCAAAGTCCTAGCCTTTGTCAGTGACACATGCAACTGAAGAAATGTGGCAAGGGTAGATGGTAGTGGCAATTCTACGCATCATCCAATGAGCAAGGAATTCAGCCCCGCTGCTGTCTATTCTTTTTTTTTTTTTTTTTTTTTTTTTGAGACAGTGTCTCACTTTGTCACCCAGGTTGGAGTGCAATGGCACGGTCTCAACTCACCACAGCCTCGACCTCCTGGGTTCAAGAAATTGATCCTCCTGCCTCAGCTTCCCCCAACAAGTAGCTGGGACTACAGGCATGCACCACAACACCCAGCTAATTTTGTTTTTTATTTTTTGTCGAGATGGGGTTTCACCATGTCGCCCAGGCTAGTCTCAAACTCCTGAGCGCAAGTGATCTGCCTGCCTCCGTCTCCGAAGGTGCTAGGATTACAGTCATGAGCCACCGCACCCAGCCTGTTTCTGTCTTTTCTGAGATACCTTTCCTTAATCTCTTAGGGCTGGAAACCAAGACTGTTTCCCTGGTTACCGAAGCCCACTTAACTAAAGCAAAGGGCAGGGAAGAGAGGATATAAAAACTGCTTGGAGAAGAAAGCCAACTTGTATGTGTGTGCATGTGTATGTGTGTGTGAACACGTCAGTTAGGCCTCTGACAGTTAGCATCAGAAAATGAATTTGAACTTGTTTGAACGAAAAGGTTCCCGGGATAGCTTACAGAGCCCAAGCATCAGGAAATAGTTTGACCTTTTTCAGTCTTAATTCCAAAAATCTCAGAGAAAGGATGAAGATCAATAAACTATATCTAGGAAGTGGAAAGCCTTTGCAGGTACCTTGTGGGTGGTGGGCTGGGGGCATAGGGTAGTAGGGAGACAAGCCCTAAAAAATGGGTGCTGGACAGACAGTCCAATAGATGGTCATTACAATATATCATAAATGATTAGAATAGGACTTCTGCAACATTAGGCCTTCCCAGCTGCAAAGAACAGACCCAGGATGGAAAAAAAAAACAGGAGAAAAGAGAGGTCCATCATCTATATTAGCTGATGAAAGCCCATGACTTTCTTACTCCACACCCAATACTATCAAAAAGGCCTTTCCCCATCCTTCTTTTCACTTATCTGCACCAATGACAGGCACTGAAGCACAATGACAAGATGGCAGGGTGTCTCTAGAGCAGGGTAATGGAGAAGGAGTAGGAACGAGCTTGTGAGAACAGCAAGAGTGGAACACAGGATCTACAGGAAGCAGTGTGAGGGAAAGGCATCAAAGGAAGAGCATTTCCAATGGCCTTGGGAGGGAGTGGGCATTGGGGTAAAGGTGGGGGAGTTTCTCCAGTACTTTCCAGTCATTTATGTGTCAGAGAAGAAGTTCATGATACATCAGCTGGTGATGTTAGGCCTTGGGTTCTTGTACTTTTTCTCCAGCAGTTGTTGTAAGTATTTTTCTCCAGCAGTTGTCAAACCAGTTAGAAATATCACCCAGGAGTCTAACAGTGATGCTCTTCTTTCTTGGGTTCTCCGGGGTATGCTCCCTTCTTGAGGGGACAAGTCTTCTCTATTGATGATTAAAGCCATTTTCTCCTTAAGGCAACAATCAAAAGGCCATAACCTTGGCATCGCATGCAGTTCTAGGTGGAAAAAAAAAAGCCAAAACCTAATTTCTGAGTCAGAGGCTTGCAACTAAGGTTGTTTTTCTATGATAAGAATGCCGTCAGTGCTGGATAAGACCCCAGGTTGTCACATTCCAACCTAGCTTATATAAATGAATGGAGTACAGCAGAAACACAATAAAATATAAAACATAAAACTATGGTGATTAAGTTTGGTTTTCTTTGTAAACTAATGTTCAGGTAAGTACAAAACTTTGAAATGGACATTATAGGGTATTTATTTTATTTTATTACTGGTACTGCAATGGCAATAGTTTGTACTATTTCTCATATCATGTATAGATTCAACTGTATTATGGATTAAAAAGCTTTCTGGGTCAGAAATAAGGTACAATTACTGTTTCTATAAAAAGTAAGTATTAAGATTTAATCCATTAACATACTGGTTGTGTTAAATTTTGGAACACAATTGGTGACTGCCATTGCTTTCACTTAGCGCAGCAAACCCTTCCTCTTCTTCCTCTTTTCTTCTGTTCCTCTTCTTTTCCAATTTTTCATGTCTTTATGTTAGAAAAGGCTCTTGTGCCACAAACGTACCTTGAAATTGGACTCTTGCTGAAAAATGGATCTTGTTTCACAAATGATATTTGGATCCAATGGCAGGATGTGTTTAAGTATTTTGTTTCAAAATTTTGATTGAAAATGAAAGATTTTCTATGAAATAATACACCTTTCTGGCACAGCTAAACATCTGGATACTGAGTAGATTGAATTCATGCTTTAAGTTAAAAAAATTAGTTTTGTGCTTTTCTGTCAAAAATATGAAAGAAGTGCAGTAAGTGGATTGCACATAAGCATTCTATGTCTGGGGAAAACTCAAACAGATGGTCTTTGAAATATTCTTTTAGTAAACATATAATAGGAATCCAAAGGATGAATAAAATACTTCCTGCATTATTCAAAATCACCACATTACAGTATTGAAGAGGTTTTTTGTTTTTATTTTTGTTTTTGAGATAGGGTCTCACTCTGTCACCCAGGCTGGAGTGCAGTGGTGCAATCTCAGCTTACTGCAACCTCTGCCTCCCAGGTTCAAGCGATTCTCCTGCCTCAGCCTCCCAAGTAGCTGAGACTACAGGTGCATGCCACCATGCCTGGCTAATTTTTTGTATTTTAGTAGAGATGGGGTTTCATCATGTTGTGTTGGTCTCGAAGTCCTGAGCTCGGGTGATCCACCCACTTCTGCCTTCCGAAGTGCTAGGATTACAGGTGTGAGCCACTATGCCCAGCCCTGAAGGGTTTTTTCTTTCTTTCTTTCTTTCTTTTTTTTTTTTTTTAAGGTATTTCCTGATATTTCCAAAGAACTTTTAAGAGAACTTCAAATGTTTCAGTGACCAAGCTATTCCATTTCTACACATTTTTACAAGAAAATATTTATAATTTGGAGATATGCACAAGATGCAATGTTCATCACAATACAGTTTATAATGGTGAAAACTTGAAAGCAACCTAAATATTGAAAAGTAGAGGAGGATTGGTCATATAAATTACAGAAATCAACTCCATGGAAGACTATATAAGCATAAGTAATTATGTAGTTCTATATTATGAGAAATCGCATCGTTGATATATTAATAAGTTTTTGTTTGTTTGATTGGTTGGTCAGTTCGTTGGCTTATTTTTTTGAGACAGAGTCTCGCTCTGCCACCCAGTTTGGAGTGCAGTGGCAAGATCTCACCTCACTGCAAGCTCCGTCTCATGGGTTCATGCCATTCTCCTGCCTCAGCCTCCCAAGTAGCTGGGACTACAGGGGCCTGCCACCATACCCGGCTATTTTTTTTTTTTTTTTGTATTTTTAGTAGAGTCAGGGTTTCACCGTGTTAGCCAGGATGGTCTCGATCTCCTACCTTGTGACCCGCACGCCTCGGCCTTCCAAAGTGCTGGGATTACAGGCGTGAGTCACCGCGTCCGGGCAATATGTTTTTTAAAAATGCCACAGAACTCTAGAGTGTGATTCAAATTATGTTTAAAACACACAGAGGTAGCCCTTGTATATATATATCTATGGGGGAAAAAATATGGAAAAATAGCCCTCAAAATACTGCAACGAATATAAAGACCAAATTCCTCCTAGGGTCTCTACTCACTCTCATTCATTACTGAATAATATTGGATAGACCGTTTATATATTGCCTCTTTCTATTTAAAAAGACATTAACCTTCTCCATTAATTTCTAATACTTTCCATCTAGACATCTGTAAATGTGAAGTATTAACATACTCTGGAGCGTTTTCCAATACCTACAATCAACTCTCGAACTCAATGGACACCAGCTGGGTGTTCAACATCTTAATTCAATTCTGATAGTAACCACCCAGCGTTAGCACAGACCCTACAGCTTAAGAGCTCAGTCCCACAAAACTGCCCCCTGCTTCAAATGTCAGTTGCAAGTCCTGGGCCTCCTGTGCTTCGGGCCAGCCAGACATAAATGGGAGCTTCCTATGAACCCCTCCTAAAGTTCCATAACTTGTTAGAATGACTCACAGAACTCGGGAAGGCACTTTACTTACATTTACCAGTTTATTATAAAGGATACAAATGAACAGCCAGAAGAACAGGTACACAGGCAAGATCTGGAAGGGTACAGAGTACAGCAGCTTCCAGCCCCATGGGGTACTCCATGCTCCCACTGCGTGGACGTGTTCACCAAATTGGAAACTCATCAAATCTCATTTCAAGAGTTTTTATAGAACTTAATCTCCAGTCTTCCCCACCCCCTCCCTGGGGGACTGGAAGTTCCAACCCTATAATCAATTGGTCTTTCTGGTGACCAGTCCCACCTTGCTGCTATATAGGGGCCCCACCCTAAGTCACCTCATTAGTATAAACTCAAGTGTAATAAAAAGGGATTCAATAACAAAATATACTCCTATCACTCGGGAAGTTCTAAAGGATTTTAAGTGCTCTGTGCCAGGAACCAGAGATAAAGACCAAATATATTGCTTATGATAGCGCACATACTTAGAAGGATGATCACTTATGGGAAATTGTATAGAAAAGGGTAACTGGTAGCATTTTCTAACCTCACTATGAGTAAGCTACAACTCCATATTCTCTGTAATTGTAGAGAAGCTAACATTTTTGGGCCACACTCTTTCTTTATCTATAAGAGATCTCTTGAGAGATTGAGTAAAGGGGGATTCTGCACATTCCCCCAAATTTCTTTTCTTCCTTTTATGAAAACGAGTAAGACTTGAGAGTGGTCCTGTACCTCTAAATGAGGATCATGAAAAATGGAATATGAAGAGGAGACTGCAGTGTTCCTTATGTGTATAGTGAAGTGCAGGAAACAAAATAGCAGTACAACAGTGATAAATACAACTAGGCCCCAGCCTTTGGCAAGGACCTTGATGTACATTTTCTCATTTGTTTTTTGCAACAACTCTGATTGGAAGGTACTTTTAGTCCATTTAACAGCTAAGAATACTGGACTTTGGAAAAGTTAACTTGTCCTAGATTTATTATAAATGGCATACACAAAATTTGAATCCTGATCTGATTCTCAAGCTCTCAAATATCACAATGAACTAGAAAAAAACAAATGCAAATTGGTACCCTGGCAGTACTGTTCTTGCCCTATGTCCCAAGATTCCAAAACTTTTATAATCTGAAAGTTTGCTCTTCTCACACACGTGAGCATGTGATTGCTACCTTTCTCCTGTGTCAGGTGGTCAAGTAGAAGAATAATAATTTCCTCAGGTGCAGTAGGTGATGTCTTTTGGCCGAGTCATTTCTATTCTCAAAACTCCTCAATGGCTCCCCACCACTGTATCAGTTAGGATTAAGTCTGTCTGCTTGTGATAGGCAAGCTACAATAACACAAGGAATTATTATTTTATTCAAAATGAGTTTGGAGGCTGGGTGTGGTGGCTCACGCCTGTAATCCCAGCACTCTGGGAGGCCAAGGCAGGTGGATCACCTGAGCTCAGGACTTTGAGACCAGCCGGAGCAACATGGTGAAACCCCGTCTCTACTAAAAATACAAAAATTAGCCAGGTGTGGCGGCATGCACCTGTAATCCCAGCTACTCAAGAGGCTAAGGCAGGAGAATCACTTGAGTGGGTAGATGGAGGTTGCAGTGAGCCAAGACCCTGCTGCTGGACCCCAGCTCAGGTGAAAGGAGTACAATCCTGTTTAAAAACAAAAAACAAAAAACAAAAAATTAGTTTGGAGGCAGGCAGTTTAGAGGGGCATGTTGGCTTCAGTCATCAGGGACTCAGGCTTCTCCTATCTTTCTGCTTCATCCTTAGAAGTTGGTTTTCATCCTCTGGGTCACTTGTGGGACCTGTATGGTTGCTGGAGAATCTAATAGCAGAAATGGTGAAAGGGGTATCCCCAGATGTCTGTTCCCCTTTAATAGACTTCCCTGAGAGGCACACATAACATTTCCACTTGTACATCATTGACCAGAACTTAATCGCATAGCCACGCCTAACCATGATGGAGACCAGGAAATGTCTTCTATTTAAACATATTGTTGCCCCTAATATTTTAGTTGTTTTACTAATAAAGTAGAAGTGAATGGATATTAGGCACGCATTTAACAGTCTCTGCTACAACTGCCTATGGAATTAAACACAAATTTATATAGACAGACTCTAGCACCATCCTACCTAATTGGTCTTGTATCTGACTCTTTGGATGCTATTCCACATTTTTATGACTCTTCTTCTTTTTTTTTTCCGAGACAGAGTCTCACTCTGTTGCCCAGGCTGGAGTACAGTGGCGCAATCTCAGCTCACTGCAAGCCCTGACTCCCAGGTTCACGCCATTCTCATGCCTCAGCCTCCTGAGTAACTGGGGCTATAAGCTCCTGCCACCACGCCCGACTAATTTTTTGTATTTTTGTAGTAGAGACTGGGTTTCACCGTGTTAGCTACAATGGTCTCGATCTCCTGACCTCGTGATCTGCCCACCTTGGCCTCCCAAAGTGCTGGGATTACAGGAGTGAACCACCGTGCCCAGCCTATCTTTATGTCTCTTCTTATACTGTTCCCTTTACATGGAATATTTTCCCTTTCCTCTTACCATCAGCCTCTTACCTATCCTTTGAGAAACACTTGATGTGCTGCTTGAAGTCATGTCTGATCTTCCCAACTGATTTGATCACTCCCACCTTCAAACTTCCCAGATACCACTTTCTTTGTGTCATTTCGCTGCTCTAAATCTTCAGCATCTTTTTATTTTCTCATAGAACATGTCTGAAACGTACTCAGGTGGCAGGGCACCAAATAGTCTCGTTCTCGAGAAAGCATCACGAATGGAAAGATGTTCAATTAATTAATTGATTCAGTCAACAAATAATTATAGTGACCCTATTATGCACATACACTGTGCTAGGTGCCTGGTACATGTTTAAAAGTAAGAAGTTGTCAAAGCAAGCTTTATAGTTTCTTTCTGATTTTTTTTTGTTGGGATTTATTTACTATTTTTATGTATTTTTATGTCTCAGTGCTTGTTTATAGCTAAACAAGAGCAAAAAATCAAAGATTTCAAGAAAGCATATGTGAAAACCCTAAATAAAATATTTTACTCATTAATCAATTGATTTCTTTCTGTGTATTGGGAAAATAAAGTGACTATTTGATTTTACCAATAAAACACCTTGATGCAAATCAAGGCACACTAATTTCACAAGAATCTAGCATGAGAACCACCACAGTGAGTCTAAACTTTACCCCTTCAATGTTCCCTCAAATCTGTATATTTCCAAAGATTCTCTCTTAGGTTGTAATACTACACAATACTGTGCCTCAAATATCAATTAAAAGTAATGGCAAAAGCTGCAATTACTTTTGTGTCAACCTAATATATGTTGAAGACCTCAGATTATTTATCTCCAGCACCAGACTCCTCTTAGCTTCAAAACCAAATAATCAAATACCTACTGAACACTTCTTTTACAAGCCAAATAGGGAAAAGATCAACTTTCCCACAAAAGATGGGTAAAGAACAAGAGTAGAAAGGACAGAAGAAAGTTGAAAATGGCCAGTAAATTTATGAAAAACATTGACTCATCAGAAATCAAAGAAATATAAGTTAAAACAAAAATTAAAATATTAATACGATTTTCCCCAGCTAAATTGACAAAATGTGTAAGAAATGATAATATCTAATGTTTGGTGGTAGGAGGGTTTAGAGCTCTCATATATAGCTTAAGGGAGAATAAATTGTGAGAGATTGAATATATAAAGGGACGATGGCCAGACCATATATTAAAATAGAACCCAGACACACAGTCTGGAGCAAGCTGCAGCAATTGCCCAGGAAACCAAGCCATTGTCTACAATAGACAACTCAGGAATCTAGCCTGACAGTCAAACTGCCATCTTTAGTAACAATCCAGGAACCTTAACTGTAACCTTTGAAACAATCAGCCTAAAATGACGAGGACTTTATTGGTAGTTGACAACTTCCTTAATTTTTACCCCCACTTCCAACTACCACCACCCAGAGAAAACCAAATATCCTCCCCTAACTGATTACTTAGGTTGCCCCACTTCTAGTTAGCCCATCTGCAGCTTTCTCATGCCAACAGCCTCCAACCAGGGCCTACCTGAAGCCTTCCCTTTTTCCAGCTTCCCACTCTTGTGCCTGTCTTTGAATCTCTGCCACAGTGCAAGTGCTGATGGCTGACTCCCTTTCTAGAGCAAGCTCTGAATAAATCCTCAATGGCATTTCTCACTTGAATGGTTTTTATTTCTACAGTTGATACCACCTTGTATTAGAGCATTTTCTAAAATTATGCACAGGTATATTAATTAGATGTACTTAAAGAATGCAACAAAATATAATGATGGAATTATAGGATGGAATTATAAAGTGAAATCATGTTTTATTAAAATCTTGTTTTAGAAGAATATTTTGCAATGTTATCGGGAAACAATCTTGAAATATGACTAAGTAAAAAAAGTAAATGATAAAACTTGGAAATATGATCTTTGCTGGAAAAAGTTTTTAAATACAGAGAGAGAAAGAGAGATGGGAAAGGAGGAAGAGAGAGAGAGGGAGAAGAAAAAAGAAAGGCATATATCTAACAATCATAAATCTAAGTGGAGAAATCATGAGTGGTTTTAGAATTTTATTTTATAATTTATTGTATTTTTCCAGTCATCTATCATGAACACATAGTACTTTTGTAATTAGAAACATGTAATTTAAAAAAATCTAATGTGGTTGCTCAGGGAAATTTCCAATAAGCTATGTCTTAAAATGATATTTAGAATATTAGAAGGTAACAGGTTTCAGAGGGTACAGTTTTGGAAAACTAAACTGCAAAATAAGCTGAGGCTGTCCAAATTTGCTAAAGATAACATCAATATTCTTTTAGCTTTTTGGTACAGTTAATTAAATAAAGGCTAAGATTATAGCTTGGAGTTAGTAGTGTAATGTGGTGTAAATTTGCTTGTCGTTAGCTGTCAGACTTTTAGATTGAGAAAGGTAGCAATCTAACAAGGAATGGAAGCTGAAGATTGGGAAAATAATCTGCAATGCATCCCCTAATTAGCAAGGGCATAAGAGTGAATTATTTTAACTTTCTCTTTCCACTTCGCTGATTTTTCAAGTTTCCTGAATTTATAAATGCTATTTAATAATGGAAAATATAGAAGCCATTCATATTGTTTAAGCAATGAAATAATGCTATTGTCATGAATAAAATGGCTATAATTTGAGTTAGTAAACTGTTTCAGACCTACGAAACAAGTATATGATACAGATCCTTGAAACTAGTGAGCCACTCTACAAATAAAAGGTCTTACGTCTGTTTTCTGAAGTCTATCAACAATTTTAGGTCCTATAGACTGAGAATGAGAGTTGAATCTTACCTTTATCTCCATATGTTTTTTGTTTTGTTTTGTTTTGCTTTTGTTTTGTTTGTTTGTTTGTTTTTTGAGACACAGTCTTGCTCTATCACCAGGCTGGAGTGTAGTGGCGTGGGCTCACTGCAACCTCTGCCTCCCGGGTTCGAGCGACTCTCCTGTCTCAGCCTCCCGAGTAGCTGGGACTACAGGAGTGCGCTACCACGATCGGCTGCTTTTTGTATTTTTAGTAGAGGGGGATTTCACTATGTTGACCAGGATGGTCTCGATCTCTTGACCTCAGGGGATCCACCTGTCTTGGCCTCCCAAAGTGCTGGGATTACAGGCATGAGTCACTGCGCCCAGCCCTTTATCTCCATATCTTGAAGCTGGGAGAGGGTGGACTGATTATGTGCAAGAAAAAAAGCAGGTGATTTGACACAGAATCAGTGACTGTTAGGCTGACTACTCCTCAAACTTTAAAGTATATGCATATGACTGAGGGATATTATTAAAATCCAGATTGTGGTTAAGTAAGTCTCTCAAAGGGCCCCAAATTCTTCATTTTTAACAAGCTCCTAGGTAGTCTTTGGACTACACTTAGAGTAGTTGGAGAGTACAAGACCACCTAGATAGGAGAGTCTCAAACTCTCACTTCACATGAGAAAATGGGGTTTGGAGTTCATATGTGAATTTCATCCTGTCCACTGGCCCAGCACGAACCTGCTAGTTCATAGTAGGTTTCTTCCTTTAATCCACCTTTCCACACCTGTGTCTCTTCCCTTTTCCAGTCTCTCCAAAAGGAAAGAGGCTGATAATATTTTATTGTAATCAACAGAGTATACTGAATGTGGAACAAACTTGGGGAATTGAGAGTTTCTATGGTTAAATGAGCAAAGGAAAATCTGTAAACTTTGGCTATATCTTTAATAAGACCCATAACATCCTTTTTGATAAAGAGAAAGAGAATAAACACTCTCATTCCAGAAAAGTAGAAAGGCCAGGAAGGCCCAGAGTGAATGGCCTTCAGCTTTGCTTGCTTGGCTGGCTTGACTTCTCACTGAAATAAAATGGAACCATAAAACAAAAATGCCTTGTGGGTAAGACAGTGGCAATAATCCTGTTTTCCTTCTTCATCCCAATCTCATCTGTTCACCATAGAAGAGGAGACTGCCAAGTTGGAGAGGCTGTAGTCCTAGAGGTTTATGGGTGGCTGTCACTCATAATGGGAAAGAGAAAATTAGAGTTTGTGAGGAAAGTCAGAAAAGTAGAAGATCTCATTTTATCTCTCTTTCCTGTGGATACTGGACTGAGAGCTTCCATAGTCTTTTTGGTCTGTATTAAAGTCTTTCTGGGATCTGGAGTTCACCATGAGCAATGTTTGACCCTGGACTGCTTTGCAAGATATTTCAGAAACTCTTGGGTTAGGTTTATACTTGCCCTAGGTTTATACTTAGGACATTGGGTGATTGCTTATGGGTTTCTTTTCTCTTTTTCTTTTTTTTTTTTCAGATAGGTCTCACTCCGTTGCCCAGGCTGGAGTGCAGTGGCACCATCAACACTCACTGCAGCCTTAACCCCCACCTCAGCCTCCTGAGTAGCTGGGACTACAGGTGCACACCATTATGCCCAACTAAGTTTTGGTATTTTTTGTAGAGACAGGGTTTTGCCATGTTGTCCAGGATGGTCTCAAACTCTTGAACTCATGAAATCTGACTGCCTTGGCCTCCCAAAGTGCTGTGATTACAGGTGAAAGCCACTACACCTGGCTGCTTATAGACATTTAAATACCCCAGGGTGGTCTATCCTGTCGGCTGAGTGATTAGCCCACTGGAAGAGGAACCCCAGCAAGGCTTGGAGGAAGAAGATGGAGGTAAGGCTGTTTAGGCCCTGGGGAGAAGACAGGTGTCTCAGAGATGATGTCACCTTGGCTTCTGGGCCATTGAGGAATCATGGGTTGAGCAAGCTACAGACAGAGTACTGAGTCCATGACTTCCTACTGGATCAGACTCAATGAGGCACAGGGAGTCAAAAATGTACTGAGGCAACCACCACATGCTGCCATTTGCGATACCCTCTACTGGTCACCAGCTACTCCAGTGAATGGAAATTTTTAAATGTCTGTCTTTGGATAAGGTGCTGCAGATTCCTGAGGATTAAGAAGCAGAATTCATAATGTTCAGAAACATGGAGAGAGGATCAGTCATTCTGAAGGCTGGAATTAATACAGTGGTTGTGCAGATTTTGACCAAAGACAACTTC
The DNA here is from genome assembly GCF_002776525.5 of Piliocolobus tephrosceles. Lineage (NCBI taxonomy): Eukaryota > Metazoa > Chordata > Mammalia > Primates > Cercopithecidae > Piliocolobus > Piliocolobus tephrosceles. The sequence goes on along the minus strand of NC_045441.1, from coordinate 27,548,456 downwards.
ATATTGTGTCTCCATTTGAACATTTACCTATTGAATATCCTCAATAAAAGTTTAACAATTAATTTATTAAACAACAGAGATTCTTTTTAAAATCAATGTTCATATGACAGGAGAAGACAACTTAAAGTAGCAAGCAAAAATAATAATATTATTTGTTGGTGTATAAATTTTCTCTGGCTCTCCACTGCAAAGACTGCTTTATATTCACTGAATGTACTTAAAGAGAGAGAGAGAGAAAAAAGGACAAGAACACTTTTAGAGTAAGCAGCGTTTGGCAATCACAGAGACTTTGGCATCAGACAAGGCTGAATTCTGTTACTAGTTCTGCTTCTTAATAGCTGAGTGACCTCTGAGCTACGGTATTCCCCCCTGTAAATGGTGATAATAGTAGGAATTGCTGCGAGGATTAAATGAGATAATTTATGCAAAGCTATAAACCCAGGGCGTGACATAGTAAGTCCTTAATAGACACTAGAATAACTACAGAAACAAGAACAACAATAAAATAAGCTATAGTATTAGCAATGGTTATGTTCAGATTCTTCAAAGCAGAACTCCATTGAGTTTGGAGACTTGGCAGCAGAAATGAGCCCCAAGAGGTCCGTCCCCTGTAAGAGATTTCCAGGCTCAGATGAAGCTAAAACTACATTTCCCAGAAGGCCCCGGGCCCAGGGTCTGGTTTCCTCTCATTTCCGGGTCTGTCATGTGATTCTCCGGTCGCGCCATGGCGGAAGCGGAGGAGCAGGTAAAGGGTGCAGTTGGTAGTTGAGGGCACAGGGATATGGAGACTAGGGTGGGCTGTTTGGGGAGGGTGGAGTGGAGTGGGTGGAGGTGCGGAGCTGCTGGAAGAGGGCAACGCAGGCCCGCGGCAGGGCGGGATGGGACGGCGAAAGTTGTTTTCGGAGAGCAGAGAGGATGCCAGCCCCGGGAGGGCACCTGGGGAAAGCGCACTGACACACCCCCGCCTTCGGGAGGCGGCCATTCCTCGGGCCCCATCCCTGTGCCCTTTGCCCTGTGAAATTTTGGCATGAAGGCAGGCCAGGCTACCCCAGGGACTGACTGCCGGTGGGAGGCGGAAGAGAGGCCAGGTGATTCAAATTTACGTTGCTTTCCACTTGAAGTAGGACAGTAAGAACTAGGAGAGAGTAGACGATGAGTTTTGTTTTGTATCGGATTTAGGTACAGAACTGGAGCACTGTTGCGGTGCAGCAGGGATTAAGTGCATCGGTTCTGGAGCAAAAATGCCTGGGGTCCAAGTGCTAGTTCCTTTTCTTACTCAATGTGTTACTTTGAGCTACTGATTTAACTTTCTAGGGTAAGAAGGGGATAATAATAGGACCGTCCTCAGAGTGTGGTTTAAGATGGAGAGCGTTTATACACAAAGTTAGAGTGCTTAGAACTATTGGGCTCAGTAAAAATTAAATGGAATTATTTGTTGCTGGCAGTATTCAGTCAACAACTGGCAATGTGGCACTGGAGTTTAGCGTAGAAATTAGTGATGGGAATACGAATTATTTTCATATAGCGGTAGTGGTAATCCCACGTTTTATGAAATGACGAAGTAAAATAAAAAAGACAAAAAAGAGAAGCAGACCAAAAGGAAGGCTAGAACTTGGGGGAGATAACCTAAGTTTCCTTTTCAATGTTATTTCAGTTGGATACTGTTTTTCCTCACAAGTTAACAGGGCTGTTAGCAGTGATTGTCTCTAAACAGTGACTTGATGGGCTGTTTAGTGTCGTAAGACATTTACCTAGTTCAATAATTTTTACTGTTTTCAACATACTTCATTTGTTTTTAGTTCATAGTGAAAATTTGCTCTGTATATGTTTTACATATGCCAATAATTGAAACTTTTGACTAGGCTGAAATTTGGTTTGGCTGGTCCTTGTGATAACAAGATAACAAAATCTCTTATCTAACACTAGAACCTCCCATTTCCATTCTAGCAGTTAAAAGGAAAACACTCAATAAGAACGTATCATTTCATGACTGCCATTGCTCGTTTAAATAAGGACGAGATTGTTTTTCACATTGTGCATCTTTATTTCATGTTGAAATGTTTGTTTCATGGTTTGATTTAAAAGCAAAAAACTGAGTTTCATATGTTCTTAGATATAGTGTAATAGAAATGGAGAGAGCTGCCTTAGAAAAACCAGTGTTTTTTCTTCCCTTGAAAAAAACCTGTGAAATATTTACCACTGTTCAGTGCCGAAGAAGAATTTGACAAAGTTGTCGGATGTAAAAATGACGCATACAAAGCTAGGGATATAATAATGTTTCACATTTGTACATTATTTTCTAGTTTTAAAACCCTTCCATATTGCATTTGGTCTTCCTAAAAGAATTCTGTGAGGTAAATGTTTATTCTTATACATAGGTGAAACACCTCTGATGTTCCAGATTTTCTAGTGGCTTCTAATCTTATTTAGAGGAAAAGCCACAGCCATTACAGTAGCCTGGTTGCCCCACAGGGCCTTGACCCAGCTGCCTCTAGCCACCTTTTCTTGACCTCGTTTTCCCAACTACCCTTCTGTGATTCTGCATCAGCTATACTGGCTTTCTTAGTCTTCAAAAAGCCAGGCAGGTTCCTACCTCAGGGCCTGTGCTCATGCTGTTCCTTTTTGAGGAACGCTGACGTTTACAGGCTTAATTCCTCATTTCCTTCATGTCTTTGTCCAAGTGTTCTTTTTCATTGCGACCTTCCCTGACTGTGCTTTGAAACCTTCCTGCATTATTTTTCTCTATAATGTGCATCACCGTTTGACATATTGTATTTTAAAATTTGTTATTTTTTTCCCCTGTATATTGCTGTGTACCTCTCACCACAGAGCTTGGAACATCATGACAAGGATTTATTCACTGTTGTATGTCCAACACCTAGAATATTGCTTGGTACTTAATAAATATGTGCTAAATGATTGACTTTTACTGATAAGCAAATTGAAATTCAGGCAACTTGAGTAACGTGCTCAGGCTTATATCTATAATATAAATCTCCAGTCCTCTGTCTCCAAAGCTCATGACTTTTCACTAGAATACCCTGCCTTTTTAAAATATATGTAGGAACCTCAGTCTAAATTGTTATTTTTAGTTTATAAAGTAAAATTAGCCCTTTTCATTTTAATGGTTTTCCCTCAAGCCATCATTCCACCTTTGATGCTTTAACAGCCAATATATAGTTGGAGTGGGCATTCTCCTCTCCAACGGTGTGAGTATCTTTCTTAAAAAGACCAGTGGTGGGCCAGGCACAATGGCCCATCCCTGTAATCCCAGCACTCTGGGAGGCCGAAGTGGGGCGATTGTTCGAGCCCAGGAGTTTGAGACAAGCCTGGGCAACATAGCAAAATCCTGTCTCTACAAAAATTACAAAAAGTAGTGAGGCATGGTGGTGTGTGCCTGTAGTCCCAGCTACTTGGGAAGCTGAGGTGGGAGGATTGTATGAGTCAAGGAGGTCGAGGTAGCAGTGAGCCATGATCGTGTCACTGCACTCCAGCCTGGGCAACAGCAAGACCCTGTTTCAAAAAAAAAAAAAAAAAAAACCAAAACCAAAAAAAAAAACAAAACAAAAAATCCCCCCCAGCAGTCTATTGTAAATGGCCAAAAGAAACAAACATTCACAGATTGTTCTTTTTTTTTTTTTTTAAAGAAAGCTAGTAAGTAGTTGTACCTAATCTTATCTTTTATAGATTAAAAATAGTTAAGCTTTTCTCTGTTGTTTTTTTTTTTTTTTTTTGCATTTCACAGTAGGAAGCCATTGAAATCTGATGGCGGCAGTAGGGCTTTATTATATCATTTTTTTAAAAGCTAAAAGCATATAAAAATGGAGAAAATTGGGCTGGGCTGGGTGTGGTGCGGTGGCTCATGCCTGTAATCCCAGCACTTTGGGAAGCCAAGGTGAATGGATCACCTGAGGTCAGGAGTTCGAGACCAGACTGGCCAACATGGTGAAACCCTGTCGCTACTAAAAATACAAAAAAATTAGCCAGGCATGGTGGTGGGTGCCTGTAATCCCAGCTACTCGGTGGGCTGAGGCAGGAGAATCACTTGAACCCAGGAGGCAGAGGTTGCAGTGAGCCGAGATTGTGCCATTGCACTTCGTTCAGCCTGGGTGACAAGAGGGAGACTCCATCTCAAAAAGAAAAAAAAAAAAAAAGGAGGAAATAAACTGTTCTATTGAACTTTTTAGAAAACTTGACATAATTTTTTTTCTTGGTATCATGTATCATGAATGCCAGTAATCTCCAGAATTAGCAACACAAAACTAAACGTCTCCACGTTATCTTTCCTGAGTATTGTTGTTTCTTTGATGATTGCTCCCCTCCCCGTTCATTTTCGGAAGAACCAAAATAGTGACATCTGCACCGAGTTATTGTGATATAAAACAGCTCAGAGGATCTAAAACTAAAAACACTTTTTAGATATGAATGAAAATTTTTTTAATAAGTCTTTGGGAAATCCTTGCTTTTGCCTAATATGGTAAAGGTAGTTGTCAAAAGTAACTACATATATATTTTATAGTTTACAGCAAAACGAATACCCTGCATTCTGCCTGGAAATCTTCTAACCAGCAGTTTTACTTAGCTCCAAAACGATTTATAGTTGACCTTCATAATCACAGATGCCCAACAGTATTTGTCCATATCTTTCTTATGAATAACATTCTGCTTGAAGTCTGGTTGTTTGTGTATTTGTCTTATCTCTCCTAGAGATTGCTGAGTCCTCAAGAATAAGAACAAGAACTTACTCATGTCTGTATCTTCCACAGGGCTAGTGCTTTCTAGGTACTAAGTGTTTAAGTGTTTAAATGAATTTATTAAGGGGAAAATAGCATTTCACATTGTCAAATTGTAAATTAGTAGGATTTGCATGAAATTATTTTATGTTACTTGAACCTTTTGTAAGTTGTTAATTCAGATGTAATGTGGATTACATCTCTCCTGTAATGTGGATTACATCTCTCCTGTAATGTGGATTACATTCTATACTTTCTTTACTCTTGCCTGCTCCCCAGGTACCCTTTGATCTTTCCTACTCAACCAGCCTGGACCCTGGTCCATTAAAGTATTTCCACAATTAGACCATATCTATTTCTTAACTAAGAGTTTCTACTTTGAATTCTCCTTCTGCATTTTAGAAATTAGGGGAATTCTGTCCTTATTGTAGATTACTTATGGATTATTATTAGATTATTATTAGATGTCACATTTGTCATGTATATCCCCGTGTGATTATGTTACAATAAAAATCAAATCAATACAAATTTGCGTGCCTCAATTTTCTTGGCTGTAAACTGGGAATTTTCCTCTCTAAAACTTTTGTGAGTATGAAGTATGTCAAAACTTTTGTGAGCATAAAGTATGTAAAAGTGGCTAGGTTGAAATGGTCGTATAAATAAGACAGAGGTTAATCATCGAAAGCTGGACTTGGCTTACGTATGCCCAATTCTTTTTCGAACAGTTTGGCTAAGATATTTTAAAGGCAGCGTTACTACTAACTAAAGGAAAAACAAAACCCAAACAAGAAGTTTTAAAAGTATAGACAGATTTTTAGAGGGCACACTCTCCCATCATGTAACTAAATGTAGTCACAAATTAGTTTTGCTGGACTTGTGGATTGCTTTGTTAGTTTTTCCACTTATTTTCACCTGAGTTGGTCGGCTAGTGGCCAGTTCACTAGTTGATTATTAGTAGCCTCCCCCACACCCACATTAACACCTCGGAGAGAGGACACTCATCAGATCAGGGGCTTCTGTGTCTCATGCTACTTCCCATTCATGGCTGTGCAGTCCCCTGTTGCCTCTGTTTCTTCTTGATGCCTGGGCCTCCTTATGGTTTTTTTTTTTTTTTGTTGTTGTTGTTAAAAACCGCTTGTGATTCCAGGCTCTTATTTTAAACCTACTGAATCAGAATGTGTGAAGATGGAGTGTGTTAGTGGGTATTAGCTAACTCCCCAAACTGAGTTTTGATGATTCTGATGCAAAGCCAGATTTGGGACTGGGTCATCGGGTCGCCACGTTTGTCCTTTTTTCCACGCTGGGGCAGACATCAAAGTTTTTCTTCATTTGCAGAATAACATGAGTGCAGTAGCTGAGCCCGGTGGGTCGAATGGGCTTGGTAACCTGAGTCCTCATCTTTCCTACTCAGCCAGTGTAGTCTCTGAGTATCTAAAACTGGCCACAACTCCTTTGAGGTTTTTGAAATTGAAGCTCTGTGACAACAGAGATATCACATACATACCACACAAAATATTTCCTCCTTCCTGTGCATGTATCAGACAGTGCCTATATCAGAACTTACTTTCTTATTATGCTCAGCTAGGGCACACAGTTTGTTGGAAAGAGAGAGAAGGTGGCAGTACCTCAGTGAGTGTTCACATGTACCTCCAGGCATAGGTAGAGATAGATGATTTCTTGGAGCCTGGTCTCTGCTCGTTTTTTTCCTGCTACACAGAGCCAGGTGAGCCCTCCTGCAAAGTTTGGAGTGGCCTTCCTCAGGCCCCAGCCTACCATTTCTCCCCCAAATTCTGTTTTTCTTTCCCAACAGTACGTGGGCACTTACAATTCTGAGGACTTCACAACCCAGGCAAGTCCTGGATCCTCTCTCTCCTGGGCTGACAGTCTTCCTTTTCACCACTCCTGACCTCTGAGGCCAGCTGGGCCAAGCCTTCTCCCAGGCCACTGTCATAGGGTTCTGTGCTGATGGGAGGATTAGGGGTGGGGGTTGGTTAAAAGCCTGTATTAGAGAAGTCTTGTAGGAGCTTAAGTAATTATTGGAATTGCTGCATCCTTGTTTGATGCTACTTTCCTGCAGTTCCCTTTCTGTAACTGTCCTACAGTTCATAAGCTAATAATTCAGATGTGAATCTGGAGAAAATATGCTAGATATTGCTCATAAGGGAAAGGCAATATATGGAGGAGGAAGAATATTGTTCTAGATTGGCGGCTTATCTCATCATCACCACCAGCAACATGTTTTTCCAGTAGGATACTGGGAGACAAAGAGGGCAAAGCCTTTGGGTTTATCCACAGCATATATATAATGAGAACTAGTAGGACAAGGCATTTAATATTAGGTGCTAACTGAGGGGTATGGGAAGAAACGTAAAAACCAAGCTCTGATGTTGAAGAGAGAGTAAAGGTCCTTAGGCTGAGTGCCTGGCAACCCCTCCCTGGGGTATCCCCGAGAGGTCCACTGAGCCTGTAGAGCATTCCATCAGGATGAGTGCAGGATAGGGCCAGGGGCCTTCTAAATGGAGGGAATGACATGAGGAAAGTGCAGAGCAGGCAGCACAAACTCAGGCAGGCAGGTGGTGGTGCACATGAGCAGGAGTGCCTTGGTGTTGGAAATTGGGAGTGGTGGGGGTGGTGGAGTACATTCTGTCCTGGGTGTATGTTATGTGGAACTGTGGATCCTATGTAGACATACAGTCAGAAGTACAGGTTTTTATATGGAAGCTTTTTTAAAAACACCACCCAGGCCAAACAAAACACCTGCAGGCCATATCCAGACCCCAGGCCACTGATTTGCCACTTGTGGCATAGAGATAGAAGCAATATCTCGGCGAGGGGTCCTCCAGTGTGGCTGGAGGGTCTCAGGTTTGTGGAGAGAGTGGGGAGTGAGGCTAAGGGTCTGTTGGGGGCCAGACTGGGAAGGACTTTGACTGCTTTGCTGGGGAATCTGAAAGCTATTCTTCAGGCTGGGGCACTACTGAGGGTTGTTTGAGGAGGGCAGTGGCCATTTGGTCTGTGCTTTGGGAAGATAATCCTGATGGCAGGTGATGAGTATATTAGGCCATATGTCAAGGCACAGAAATCATTAGGTAAAGCTGTTTGGGTAGGTGATTGGGCTTAAGGGATTGGTTGGCAAAAGAAAGGTAAAGTGAAATGTTTCTGAGTTTGGCTGTCAATCTGTTACCCAGAATTGGCCCAGCTAGACATTTGTATCACTGGGTATCTTCCAGCCTATCACTTTTACTTTGATCAGAACAGCACTTTTTTTTTTTTTTAATTGTAGTAAAATATTCATAGCATAAAATTACCATTTTAACCATTAAAAAAGTTGAAAACATTTTTTTGTAGAGACAGGATCTTTCTATATTGCCCACGCTGGTCTCAGATTCCCTGGCCTTAAGCAGTCCTCTTGCCTCAGCCTCCCCAAGTGCTGGGATTACAGGCGTGAGCCACCCCCACCTTAATCATTTTTAAGTGTATGATTCAGTGACATTAAATATACTCACATTGCTGTGCAACCATCACCACTGCTGTAGTTTTGATGTTTGTCCACCTAAAATCTCATGTCCCCCATATTAGAGGTGGGCGGTGTTTGAGTCATGGGGGCAGATCTCTCATAATGACTTGGTCCCATCATTGAGACAGTTAGTTCTCTGTATTAGTTCCCACGAGAGCTGGTTGTTAAAAAGAGCCTGGCACCTCCCCATTGCCCTCTTTTGCTTCCTATCTTGCCATGTGATCTCTGCATATGCCAGCTACCCTTCAACCTACTGCCATGAGTAGAAGCAGCCTGAGGCCCTCATCAGAAGCAGATGCTGGTGCCGTGCTTCTGGTACAGACTGCAGAATCATGAGCCAAATAACACTCTTTTCTTTATAAATACACCAGCCTTAATTAGGTATTCCTTTAGAGCAACGCCAATGTACTAAAACAACCACTCTGCCTCTCTAGCACTTTTAGTCCTCACAAACTGAAATTCTGTACCCATTTAACAATAACTCCCCGCCACATCCTCCCTCTGCCTTTGGTAACCTCTGTTTTATTTCTGTGTTATATAAGTGAAATCGTGTTATATTTGTCATTTTGTGTTTTGCTTATTTCACTTTGAAAACAGCATAATTTTATAACTTATATCTTCAGGATTTGAAGTTAGATTCTTTAAATGAGAGTATGAAGCTTAAAAAATGTTTGAAAACCACTGACTCATTCTCAAATTGTTCTGTCTCTAGAACGTTAATTAGAGGGCTTGATGAATGAACGAAGCTAAGAAATAACAGACCAGCCTAATTCTTGACATCACTCATGCATTGCTTTGGTAGGATTGTGGAAACAAGTTTTTTTTAAGGTCACCTATCTGTGTGAGATGATCGTAGTGGTTCTGAGGGCAAGTCTCAGTTTCCTAGAGTAAATGTTCTCCATCAATTCCATAGCCAAAGAAGCTACTCTCAGGGCCCAGTTTTCCCTGAAGATTCAGATCTCAGATCTTCATGCCTCAAGGTGTCAAATTCTGGGACTGCATGCTTTCTGCAGTATGGAGAAAGAGTGTAATTTGATTTTGAGTTTTTGGATTGAAATTGCTGGTTGGAGACTTATGCTTTTTCTTTTTTAATTTATATAAATTTAAGGGTTACAGGTGCAATTTTGTTACATATATTGCATAGTGGTGAACTCTGGGATTTTAGTGTCACTATCACCTGAATAATATATATTGTATCCATTAAATAATTTTCTTATCATCTACCCTTCCCAGTCTCCATGGTCTGCCATTCCCTACTTTTTGTCCACGTGTACATATTATTTAGCTTCTACTTATAAGTAAGAACATGCGTATTTGACTGTTTCTGAGTTGTTTCACTTAAGATTTTTTGTTGTATTGTTTTAATTGAGACAGGGTCTCACTCTGTTGCTCAGGCTGGAACGCAGTAATGTGATCACAGCTCACTGCAGCCTTGACCTGCTGGGCTCAAGTGATTCTTCCGGGTTCAAGTGGTCCTCCCAAGTAGCTGGGACTACAGGTGTATGCCACCACACCTAGCTAATATTCTTTTTATTTTTTCTGGAGATGAGGTTTCACCATGTTGGCCAGTCTGGTCTCAAACTCCTTACCTCAGGTGATCCACCCGCCTCGGCCTCCCAAAATGCTGGGATTACAGGTGTGAGCCCCTGTGCCTAGCCCAAATGTTTTTGTTTTAATGAAGAACATAAATGGGATATTCACCCATTTACCTCATGTGCATACTTGAGTGGATTCTATATGAGGAAAAAAAATTCCTTAGGTTTAATGTAATTTTTCTGAAAAGAGTATTTAAGTGTCTTTTTAGAATTGTACATACAGGAGATAGGAATCTAAGTGTGGTTTATTGGCATAGTTATCAAAGCCTTGTATTGCTGATGCTAATAACATAATATTCAGCAACTCACAGAGATGAAAAGGATGTTAGAAGTCATAAAACTTAACCTCTAAGCCTCACTCTTCCGACCCCAGTGGTGTTAGGAAAGTTCATAATGTTGCGGGTGGTGAATGGAACATAATGAGTAGTTTATAATAGATGTTCAGTAAAGAAGTCAGAATACTGACTGATAATGTTAAAGCGGACTATGTCCACAAGAGAAGGATTAGTAGAGTAAGGGGACTAAAACCAGGAACTGTGATGGTGAGTGCAGAGGAGAAACATTTTAGAAGGTGGAACATGATACATGTCATTAACTCTCTGGACAGCTATCATGTAGTGGAATAATTGGTTTTTTTATGTAGTGCTAAGAACAAAAATGTTACTGTGGATTATTGTAGCTTCAAATGAATAAGAACTTTATGAGACTTGGATTGACATTAGGCTAAACAGGCTGCATTGAGATATGATTCTAATATTCATTGTGGTTAATGATACAAGTATAATAAAATTCTTAATTACAAGGAACATATCCCCATTTTACGCATGGCCTTTGAGGGCAAGCACTGTTTTGTCCTCCAGGCTGTACTTTGGAGGGTGCCTGCTACCTGTCAGGCTCTTGCTGATTTTTGATGAATGAAATTAAAATTATCTTAAACTCTAAATTTACATTTATCCTGCTATCCAACTTGTATTGAGTAATATATGCATCTGATCTTCCTTAAAATGTTCATTTTTTTTCTTGAAAATATATTAGTTATATCTAAAATGTCCTTGCCCCATTTTTTCTTGTTCTTTGTTTATCTCATGGATTGTTGTAAAGTGCTTACATTCAGTGTCAGCATATTAGTTGTAACCTTTTATTGCTATTGATATCTATAAGTACGTTAAGTAAATCTTCATTTTGCTGACCTCTTTGAGGATGCATGGCATCAGCAGATTCTCTCTTTCACTGGACAGGTGAGAGATTAGCAGGATCAAGTCAATTTTTCCCTTTTTGCTTTGTTTCCTTCAGAGCAGCAAGATTCATTGTCTAGCAAGAGGGAAACTGTATTAAATGGCAGAATTTGTCTTAGTGGTAATGGTTTAAAGAGTGCATGTAAATTATATAGCTAGTTTACACAGGGTCTGATAGGTACCACTGCAGGAGATTCTTTTTAAAAAGCTGTTTTAGCAAGACAATCATTTTAACTCAACCAGATTAATAGCATGATAATTAATAACACAAGAGCTTTTCAGTATAAAAATTGGCTTGTAGATAACATGAGATGGCAGTTTCCTCTTGCCTTCTGAGATTAGTGAGGCTGCTTTGCCAGATGGGTTTCCATTATTAACAAGGGAGAGAGTCTTCCAGGGCCTCAGATGACAAGTTCCTGGGGTAATTTGTTTACCTGTTAACTCTTTGAGGGAGAGCAGCAGGATCTGCCTGCCAGGGTGTGGAGAAGTTACAGGAGACAGGTGAAAGTCAGAGCATGTGGTCCTCTAAAGTATAGTTTTAGATTCTCTTCCAAAAAGGGCAGATGGGTGGTGGTAGGAACACAAGGATTCTTTCCCCTTGCAAATGATTGTTATTCTTTTATCATCTCTTCTGACCATTTTCTTTTTCTGTGCTTTGTAGGAAACTGGGTCCCTTGAAGAATCTACAGATGAGTCTGAGGTAAGGTGGTGACTCAGGAGCCCTCGGATTTGTAGCTCACCATGTTGTTCTCTTGAGTTGCGCTGCTTTGCTAAATGCAACATTTGCAGGGGCCGAGGGTGTAAAGCAGGGCCGTAGGTAACTGAGCCTTGGGGAAGAGCTTTTAATATGCCAGTTATTTTGAAAAAGATTAAATGGATTAGCTTAAAAAACAAGAAAAGGAACAAAAAGTTTTCATCTGGAACAATATTTTAACTTGAAACATGTTGGCAGTGGGAAAATTGATACAAAGTTTTAGAAATTTATCTCAACACTTTAACATCCCCCTTGCCTGCTTTTTAAAAATAGCCACTGTAGGTTTTCTTTGTTCTTTTAATGAATGTGATATGTTTATTGGTGTAATTTTTGAATCATTGAAATTGGAGTTTGCTTCTTAAAAAGGGAACTACCTTAAAAGTTGTTAGGGTGTTGTGATAAAAATAGTTTCTTAAGGAGAGTAATATATAAGGAACGACTTTTTAAAAAAATTATTTTCAAGTCTGCATAAGAAATGTTTAAGTATAATATAAGTTTTTTTTTTTTGTTTTTTGTTTTTTTTTGAGACAGAGTTTTACTCTTGTTGCCTAGGCTAGAATGCAGTGGTGCAGTCTCAGCTCATTACAACCTCCGTCTCCTGGGTTCAAGTGATTCTTTGGCCTCAGCATCTCAAGTAGCTGGGATTACAGCTGCCCGCCACCATGCCCAGAGAGTTTTTGTGTTTTTAGTAGAGACAGGATTCCACCATGTTGGCCAGGCTGGTCTCCAACTCTTGACCTCAGGTGATCCGCCTGCCTCAGCATCCCAAAGTGCTGGGATTATAGACATGAGCCACCGTGCCTGGCCCAAGCATAATGTAATTGGCTTATCAGTTTTCTAGATGGACTCAGAAGAAGTACATTTTTCCTTTTAATATTTTGTTTCACTCAGAGGAATGAAAATGTACCTGTGATAACCTGCTGGAAATACACACTGACATGACTCTAGCCATGATAATCTATTACATTTGGGTTGATATTGCATAAGCTTATGTGATTTTTGTTGCTTTTCCAAGGAAAAGTTGGGTTTGTGCATGTTTCTGTAGAGAACAGCTTATATATCAGGGATGACCAATCTTTTGGCTTCCCTGGGTCACATTGGAAGAAGAAGAATTGTCTTGGGCCAGACAAAATATACTAACAATAGTTGATGAACTAAAAAGAATTGCAACAAAAAATCAAACAATGTTTTAAGAAAGTTTATGAATTTGTGTTGGGCTTCATTTAAAGCCATCCTAGGCCACATGCGGCCTGTGGGCCATGGGCTATATATTATGTCATTGCGTAGTCATGGTTTCTAACATTTTCATTGATAAGGACTTCCATTACTGTGGGGCTCCTGGTAAGGCATTTCTGAGTTTACTTATAGATAGGGTGTATTTGTTAATTTCTCATAGAGTATTGAAAAGCATTTTAGGTTACCTTATTTTAGAAATCTCTGGTTAACTAAGATTCTAGTGTTCCTAGAATCATTGGTACGGAATCATACAGTGTTGGAACTCTGTCCAGGAATTTCATTTTACAGGTGAGGAGGGTGTTGGCAGCCACCTAAATCTAAATCTTCCCACACATGCTCCAAATACTAAACAGCTCAACAAGGAGAGCAAATAAAAGCACACACAATCTAGGCCTTCCGGTGTAATTAGCAAACGGGGAGTAACACAAACTTCAGTGCAAGTAGGGAAATAAACATCCAAAGCCAGCAGAATCGGCTCTGGAGTTGACGCTGGAGCTGACAGTCAGATAGAGACTGGGTGGAAGTGAAGAGAGTACAGCTGAGACCCAGCCGAGGCGGAATGCACATAAAAATCATCCTTAGTGAGAAGGGGGCCCCATTCTTCGTGGGGAAATATGAACAGATGTGAGACTTGGTAGATTTGGAGAATTTAACGAAAGGAGCTTGAAAGTATGTGGGGCTTTAGGTCACAGAGTTGGATGGTGTTGCTTTTGGGAGAGATGGGGGAGGCATCCCTTAGAGGCTTGGCAGTGAAAGAAAAGGACAAAGCAGAGGAAATTAAGGGTGCCCAGAGACAAAGAACATCATCAGATCAGGAGACCTACTACTCACCACAAAAGGATGCCACTTAGAAAAGAAAATGCAGAAACCCGGTAAACCACACAGATGCCTCACCCCTTCTTCCCTAGTAGCATCTAGTACTGCTATCCAGGAAAATCCAAGTCATTTAAAAATGAATTGAAATGACAGGTAACATCCATAAAAAGCTGCTATAGGAAGAAAATAGAAATTTCAGTAGCAGAAAACAATAACATAACATTCCATCATGAGTAGAATATCTATAAACAAGCATTTGCAGATACAGTAAACTACCTTAACATATTTTTTGTTTTGTTTTGTTTTGTTTTATTTGTTTTGTTTTCTTTTTTGAGACAGTCTCACTTTGTCACCCAGGCTGGGGTGCAGTGGCATGATCTCAGCTCACTGCAACCTCGACCTCCCAGGTTCAAGCAATTCTCATGCTTCAGGCTCCTGAGTAGCTGTGATTACAGGTGTGTACCAACACGCCTGGCTCACTTTTGTATCTTTAGTAGAGACAGGGTTTTGCCATGTTGGCCAAGCTGGTGTCAAACTCCTGGCCTCAAGTGATCTGCCTGCCTCGGCCTCCCAAAGTGTTGGGATTACAGGCATGAGCCACTGTGCCTGCCCACAGTAAAGTACCTTAAATCAGATATTTAAAAACTGTATTAGAAATGGACAAAGAAACTAGGAAGTTAGGAATGAGAGTTGGCCAAACTGAGGAGAGAAATGGAAGGAAAAGGTAGTTATTTTAAGGTTGAAGAAAGTGAGACCCAAATGTGGCCTGATTGTCTAATGTCCTACAGCTGATGAGTCGGAGAAAGGGATTCCAACTCTGGGCTCTTTCCATTGTCTTGCTGTCTAGCCTCCAGTGCCTGCTGCTTTGGATAGTGCTAAAGGACTGGAGGTGGACCCTCGTTTGTCACTTGGCCATACCTTGTGCTTTTTGTGTGACCTGGGCATAGCACTTAACCTCCTGTATTCTTCAGTTTCCTTGTGTGAAAAATGGGGCTTGTTGCTTGCCTTGTATGGTTGCTGTGAAGATTACATATGATTAATATTCATAAAGCATCTTGTATAGAGCCTAGCACATGGGAAGCACTTGCTAAATACTAATGACCTTCAGTTTATATTTTAGATATTGTCATGGTGGCTCATTTTCCAACTTGGTGCTTCAACCTGAGGGCTTAGAGAGATTCCTCCCCTACTTCCCCCCGCCCGACCTCAGTGCCCCCCGCTGCCACTAGCTCTATGAAAGCAGTTACTCTCCTAGATACTACTGATTCTACTGAGTTTATGGACCAGCAAAGTAGTCAGAATGTTGACAGCCCAGGTTTAGGCCTTGTAAGTGTAGTAAACCTGTTTGCAGTTGAGCCTTTGAAGACTTTGGAGTTTTTTTACTCAGTTTGAATCACTTTCCAGTTCCAGGAGCGATATTTTGAGACACCACTCAGCCTGCCAGAGAATCCTCCTTCATCCATTTCTCTTTGTTCTCTATTATCTCTTCTCATTATGTTTTGTAACTGTTAAACTTTTTTTGAAGGACAGGCATTTTCCTTATATAGTTCTACCTTTTCCTTATTCAAGTGCTAGGATAATTTCCATTTCCATAAAGAATAATGTGTAGTGTTTTCAACCATGTAACAGTTTATATATCATTTTATGAAATGTTGCATTTCATGTAAACTGTGCTTTTATAGTGTATCAGGAAGACTTTTAAGTTTATCTGAAGGTCTTATTTTGATATATGTTTGGGAAAAGAATACTGTCTACCTAAAACTGGCCATATGTTTTTCTTTACTCTTGAAAACTGCAACCAAATGAAATGAAATTGTTGAGTTAGTATTATTAATGTAAAGGAAAGTGGTGTATATGCCAATATATAATACTTTAAAAATTTTAATATATTTTGCAGTTAAAGTAGAAATGCAAAATCATATTACAACCAAGATAGTTAAGCATGTCATTTAATAGGCTACATAGTTAAGGGTCCTGCATTTATGGTAATAATTAGTTGTTGCAAAATTCTGTAGACTAACTAAACTGGTCCTTCCAGCTAGGATTTTTTGAAAAATATGCAGTGTACTGTTTATTTCACCTTGATATTATGAGCCAGATTATTTCTTAGATGCTGTTTTATTTTGAAGAGCATAACAAAGAAGTACATTATCTTCAAAAGGATTTCACTCCTATTGTGAAGCACTAAGATCTTTTCAATACTTACGGATGATTGCTCTTGTGTAAATGGTAGCATAGTGAGGTGGGAGCACAGAGGAGTGGGTGAGTGGTCAGGAATGGCTTCAGTTGGAGTCTTCAAGAGTGAATATGCCTGGAACCTTGGGAGGTGAGTCTGGGCAGCGAAGCTGGGTGTCTTTGGGAAGGAGGGAATGTATGTGCAGAGACTGAGTCATGGAAGACTACGTATGTATGCATGTTCAGCCAACTATGAGGCACTCAATGTGGCTGTAGTGTAGGAGGAGGGTGGGGGCAATGAGGCTGGTGAAGGAAATTGGTGCGGTTGTGAAGCCCCTAATGTATCAAACCAGGAAGTGTGGACTTGATTCTGCGGCCATCAGGGAGCCACCCCAAAGCTTGATTGTTGAGGGTAGGGAGGGGTTGTTGAGGGTATTGTTGGTGACAGATGAACTGGAAGGAGATAGCAGGAAGATCATTCGTGAGGTTCTCATGGAAGTCCCCATAAGAGATAGGAGGAATGTAGGGGCCTGGGCAAGGCAGTAGCAGAAGACAAAGAGGAACTGACTCCAAGAAGTTGCTTCTTGAGTCCAGTCAACAGGAAATATAGGGTAGTGTGGAAGAGATGAGCCAGATGGGAAGTCAGGAAGATTCCGGTGTCTACTTCAGCCTTGTTACAGGAAAGTGAATCCAGTATAAACAGTGAGAGAAAAAAGATGTTCTAATCCTGAATTCTGAACCTAAAGATTGATTTCTTTTTGTTTAGATTATTCTTTTGTTCAAAGTGGTACATTGCAATCCATTGGTGACCTCTTTTATATGGTTTTGTTCAGGCTGAAACAAATAATATGCTTTTGTATTAAATATATTTTCAAACAAAAGCAAATAAATTAATTTCTGGGATTTTATTTTATTTTTTAAGTCCTACAAGTTACTGCTTGTTAGAGGCAGGCCTGAGCCCTCTTTGGAGCAAAGGTGTAATGGAACAAGTATTGTGTGAGAAGTCTACTCTGATGATGATGATTATTACAAAAATGAACAGTTATTTGGTATGGAAAACAGTGCTGGGCACTTTGGTATGCTCTTCAGGTACCTTAATCTGCCCTGTGACTTGGCCATGATGATCGCTTCTGGTTTACAGTTAAAGACACATACTTCAAGTTTTCGGAAACTTGCAAGGCTACCCAGTTGGTAAATGGATTTGGATCCCGTAGTTTGACTCCAGGGCTCTAGCCGCTAGTTATACTGCCTTTAACTTCCTTGTGACTCTCTGATTTTAGGCTAAATTCTTCTATGTACCTTTATAGAATTTGACAGGATTAAAAAAAAACTTTGGAATTTTCCCTATGTATAAAAATGAAATTTTGGGGTAATATTACAGATTTTGATTTGTTCAACTTGTAGGAAAATATACCAATTTCAGAATTGCTTTCTATTCTAGAGAATAGAGAATAGTTAATTTATATATCATATTAATTGTTTAATAAAGTTCCTGTTTTACCACAAAATATTTGCTGTTTATTTACAAAACAATTATAAAAATATTTATGAAATAATGTTAACTATAAGTGAGACCTCCTTAAATGTACTCATTTCTATATTTAGAAATTTAGCTATAAGAGCATTCATTTGCTTTGTATAATACAAAAATTTGGAAAAGGCTAAATATCCAGAAATAAGAAATTGATTAATAAAGGTTTATTCATATAATCCATTTAATGGATTGTTATTCTGCCACTAACTTGATTAATGGCATTAATATTTAAGTAAAGAAAATATTCATATGTCCTTTTTCATGCTATCTTTATAATTTAAAAAGCTTTTTATAAAAATGACATTAAGAACAGGAGTTGACAGGTGTTTTCTGTAAAGTTCTAGGTAGTAAATATTTAAAAGCTTTGCAGACAGAGGCAATATGGCACATATTATGTAGGTATGTAACTGTAAAAGTGTAAACATGCTTCATTTACGGGCTGTACAAAAATGATGCTTGACTGGAATTGATCTGCAGGCTGTAGTTTGCTGATTCCCAATTTAGGATGTATACTGGTTTCTCTCCATCCCACAAAATCCATATATAAGCAAAGGAAAAAAGCATACAAGACCATATTATCAGTGGGACATGTGCTTTTTATTTTATTTACTATCATTATTTGCCTTCATTTTCTACATTTTCTACAATAAATATGCATCACTTATATACTTAGCAAAATAATCTTTTTTTTTTTTTAGCAAAACATATTCATCTTTATACATATTATAGGTGTCTTCTGTATTGATATTTGGGTTGCAGAGCTGTGGAACCCAGAATGAAATGGTATGTCTTTCCTTCCCCATCTCAAACTCTCTAACAAGGGAGTTAGGAGAAAGATTTGATTTATTTCTTAGCCAATTTTATTGTATTCAAGATTTTCTGTTAATATAAAGCCAAACTTGTTTGTTGTTCTACTACACTTTTTTTCCTTGAGATATTAAGTTAAAAAAACATTTTGAAATAACTGTATATTCACAATGTAGTTAAGAAATAACACAGAGGTGGGAGGTCAAGGTGGGAGGATCACTTGAGGCCAGGAGTTTGAGACCAGCTGGGGCAGCACAGTGAGACCCTGTCTCTACAAAAAATTTAAAAATTAACTTGCCTGTAGTCCTGGTTACTTGGGAGGCTGACATGGGAGGATCACTTGAGCTCAGGAGGTTGAGGCTGCATTGAACCATGATTATGCCACTGCACTCCAGACTGGACAGCAGAGCAAGACCCTATCTCTAAAAGAAAAAAAAAAAAGAGGAAAAACACAAAGATATTCTGAATACCCTTCACCCACTTTCCAAAGGGTAACATCTTACATAACTCTAGTACAATATCCCACCAGGAAGTGGATACTGATACAAGGTACAGACCTTATTTGGATTTCACCCGTATTACATGCACTCATTTGTGTGTGCATGAGTTTGTGTGTACTTAGTTCTGTGCAGTTTTATCATGGGAAGATTCATGTAGCCATCACTCCACTGCTGTGAAAATACAGGACAGTTTCATCATAAGGTTCCCTGTGCTATCTTTTTGTGGTCACAGCCACTCCTTGCCTCATGTCCAACTCCTGGCAACTAGTAATCTGTTCTCCATCTGTATAATTTTGTCATGTTATACATACTATATGCATAGAACCATATAGAGTATAACCTTTGGAAATTGGCTTTTTTTGGTGCTCTGCTAGTCTTTTAACTAGTTGTAGGTAGACCACTCACATTTAAAGTAATGATATGTTAAGGCTTAAGTCTGCCATTTTTTGGTTTTCTGTCTGTATCCTCCATTTTTCATTTCTCTTGTTTCTCTTTCCTTTCTTTCCTGTGCATTACTTGAGCATGTTTTAGGATTCCATCTTAATTTATAATACTTTTTAGTTACTTTGTATAATTTTCCTAGTGGTTACTCTAGGTATTAAAATATATGTACATAACTTGTCACAGTCTACTGGTGTCCACAGCATTTTGCCACTTCCAGTGAAGTGTAGAAACCTTACTTCCATTTAGTCCCTTTATCCTCCTTGCTTTTTAAGTGCAATTGTTTAAGTATTTACTTTACATACTTTGAGCGCCACATCAGTTGGTATTGTATTTTTTGGCTCCAACTATCAAATGTCATTTAAGAAACTCATGAAAAGAATAATCTATTATATTTACCCCTATTTTTACTCATCTCTGTGTTCTCTTCTCCTTTTTGAAGTTCTAAGCCCTTTTTTCTGTTATCTTCTATCTCCTATCTTCTCCTCCTTTCTGTATAGAAAACTCCCATTAGCTACTCTTTAAGGATAGGCTTGCAAGTGACAAATTCTTAGTTATTTGAAATTTTTTAATATGAGAGTACCCTTTATCTTCCCTTCAGTTTTGAGGTGGTTTTTGTTTTTGTTTTGTTTTTTTTAACCAGATACAGCATTTGTGGTTGGCAATTCTTTTCTTTAAGGACATAAGATATGTTGTGCCACTTCCCTCTGGCTTCTGTCATTTCAAGTGAGAAATCCATTTTCATTTGAATTGGTGCTTCCCATAAGTAATGTGCTGTTTCCTAGCTGTTTTCAAGATTTTTTTTTTAACTTTAGTGTTTACAAATTTAATTATAAGGTCTTTGGGCATGAGTTTCTTTTATTTTTCTTATTTGGGGTTTGCTCAGCTTCTGAGATCTGTAGGTTTATGCCCTTCACCAAATTGTGAAAATTTTCAACCATTTTTTCTCCAAATACTTTTTCAGTCCCATTCACTGTCCCTGTGGAACTGTAGTAACGTGAATGTTGGCCCTTTTGTTATTTTTTTCACAGGCCCCTGAGAAATTCATTTTTTTTTTTTTTTAATTATACTTTAAGTTCTGGGTTACATGTGCAGAACATGCAGTTTTGCTACATAGGTATACAAGAGCCATGGTGGTTTGCTGCACCCATTAACCTGTCACCTACATTAGGTATTTCTCCTAATGTTATCCCTCCCTTAGTCCTCCACTCCCCACAGGCCCCAGTGTGTGATGTTCCCCTCCCTGTGTCCATGTTTCTCATTGTTCAACTCCTGCTTATGAGGGAGAACATGCAGTGTTTGGTTTTCTGATCTTGTGACAGCTTCCTGGGAATGATGGTTTCCTGCTTCATCCATGTCCCTGCAGAGGACATGAACTCATCCTTTTTTAAGGCTGCATTGTATTCCATGGTGTATATGTGCCACATTTTCTTAATGCAGTCATCATTGATGGACATTTGGGTTGGTTCCGAGTTTTTGCTATTGTGAATAGTGCCACAATAAACATATGTGTGCTTGTGTCTTTATAGTAGAATTATTTATAATCCTTTGGGTATATGCCCAGTAATGGGATTGCTGGGTCAAATGGTATTTCTAGTTCTAGATTCTTGAGGAATTGCCACACTGTCTTCCACACTGGCTGAACTAATTTACTCTCCCACCAACAGTGTAAAAGTGTTCCTATTTCTCCATATCCTCTCCAGCATCTGTTGTTTCTTGACTTTTTAATGATTGCCCTTCTAACTGGCTTGAGCTGATGTCTCATTGTGATTTTGATTTGCATTTCTCTAATGACCAGTGATGATGAGCATTTCTTCGTATGTCTGTTGGCTGCATAAATGTCTTCTTTTGAGAAGTGTCTGTTCATATCCTTTGCCCATTTTTTTGATGACGTTGTTTGCTTTTTTTCTTGTAAATTTCAGTTCTTTATAGATTCTGGATATTAGCCCTTTGTCAGATGGATAGATCACAAAAATTTTCTCCCATTCTCTAGGTTGCCTATTCACTCTGATGATAGTTTCTTTTGCTGTGCAGAAGCTCTTTAGTTTAATTAGATCCCACTTGTCAAGTTAGGCTTTTGCTGCCATTGCTTTTGATGTTTTAGACATAAAATCTTTGCCTATGCCTGTGTCCTGAATGGTATTGCCCAGGTTTTCTTCTAGGATCTTTATGGTCCTAGGTCTTATGTTTAAGTCTTTGATCCATCTTGAGTTAATTTTTGTATAAGGTGTAAGGAAGCGGTCCAAGTTTCAGTTTTCTGCATATGGCTAACCAGTTTTCCCAACACTATAAATAAATTAGGGAATATTTTCCCCATTGCTTGTTTTCATCAGGTTTGTCAAACATCAGATGGTGGTAGATGTGTGGTATTATTTCTGAGGCTTCCATTCTGTTCCATTGGTCTATATATCTGTTTTGGTACCGGTGCTATGCTGTTTCGGCTACTGTAGGCTCGTAGTAAAGTTTGAAGTCAGGCAGTGTGATGCCTCCAGCTTTGTTCTTCTTGCCCAGGATTGTCTTGGCTATGCAGGCTCTTTTTTGGTTCCACATGAAGTTTAAATTAGTTTTTTCCAATTCTGCGAAGAAAGTCAGTGGTAGCTTGATGGGGATAGCATCGAATCTATAAATTACTTTGGGCAGTAAGGCCATTTTCACGATATTGATTCCTCCTATCCATGAGCATGAATGTTTTTCCATTTGTTTGTGTCCTCTCTTATTTCCTTAAGCAGTTGTTTGTGGTTCTCCTTGAAGAGGTCCTTCACATCCCTTGTAAGTTGTATTCCTAGGTATTTTACTCTTAGTAGCAATTGTGAATGGGAGTTCACTCATGATTTGGCTCTCTGTTTGTCTGTTCTTGGTGTATAGTTATGCTTGTGATTTTTGCACATTGATTTTGTATCGTGAGACTTTCCTGAAGTTGCTTATCAGCTTAAGGAGATTTTGCGCTGAGACGATGGGGTTTTCTAAATATACAATCATGTCATCTGCAAACAGAGACAATTTGGCTTCCTCTCTTCCTATTTGAATACCCTTTATTTCCTTCTCTTGCCTGATTGCCCTAGCCAGAACTTTCAATACTATTTTGAATAGGAGTGGTGAGAAAGGGCATCCTTGTCTTGTACCGGTTTTCAAAGGGAATGCTTCCAGTTTTTGCCCATTCCGTATGATATTGGCTGTGGGTTTGTCATAAATAGCTCTTATTATGTTGAGATACGTTCCATTGATACCTAACTTATTGAGAGTTTTTAGCATGAAAGGCTGTTGAATTTTGTAGAAAGCCTTTTCTGCATCTATTGAGATAATCATGTGGTTTTTGTCGTTGGTTCTGTTTATGTGATGGATTACGTTTATTGATTTGCATATGTTGAACCAGTCTTGCATCCCAGCGATGAAGCCAGCTTTATCTTGGTGGATAAGCTTTTTGATGTACTACTAGATTCGGTTGGCCAGTATTTTATTGAGGGTTTTTGCATCAATGTTCATCAGGGATATTCGTCTAAAATTCTCTTTTTTTGTTGTGTCTCTGCCAGGCTTTGGTATCAGGATGATGTTGGCCTCATAAAATGAGTTAGGGAGAATTTCCTGTTTTTCTCTTGATAGGAATAGTTTCAGAAGGAATGGTACCAGCTCCTCTTTGTACCTCTGATAGAATTCGGCTGTGAATCTGTCTTGTCCTGGATTTTTTTTTTTGGTTGATAGGCTATGATTGCCTCAATTTCAGAACCTATTATTGGTCTATTCAGAGATTCAACTTCTTCCTTGTTTAGTCTTGGGAGGGTGTATGTGTCCAGGAATTTATCCATTTCTTCTAGATTTTCTAGTTTATTTGCATAGAGGTGTTTATAGTATTCTCTGATGGTAGTTTGTATTTCTGTGGGATTGGTGGTGATATCTCCTTTATCATTTTTTATTGTGTCTATTTGATTCTTCTCTCTTTTCTTCTTTATTAGTCTTGCTAGTGGTCTGTATATTTTGTTGATCTTTTCAAAACACCAGCTCCTGGATTCATTGATTTTTTTTTTTTTTTGAAGGGTTTTTTTTGTGTCTCTATCTCCTTCAGTTCTGCTCTGATCTTAGTTATTTCTTGTCTTCTGCCAGCTGTTGAATTTTTTTGCTCCTGCTTCGCTAGTTCTTTTAATTGTGATGTTAGGGTGTTGATTTTAGATCTCTCCTGCTTTCTCTTGTGGGCATTTAGTGCTATAGATTTCCCTCTACACATTGCTTTAAATGTGTCCCAGAGATTCTGGTACATTGTGTCTTTGTTCTCATTGGTTTCAAATAAATGTATTTATTTCTAACTTCATTTCGTTGTTTACCCAGTAGTCATTCAGGAGCAGGTTGTTCAGTTTCCATGTAGTTGTGCGGTTTTGAGTGAGATTCTTAATCCCGAGTTCTAATTTGATTGCACTGTGGTCTGAGAGACAGTTTGTTGCGATATCTGTTCTTTTACATTTGCTGAGGAGTGTTTTATTTCCAATTATGTGGTCAATTTTAGAATAAGTGCAGTGTGGTGCTGAGAAGAATGTATATTCTGTTGATTTGGGGTGGAGAATTCTGTAGATGTCTATTAGGTCTACTTGCTCCAGAGCTGAGTTCAAGTCCTGGATGTCCTTGTTAATTTTCTGTCTTGTTGATCTGTCTGATATTAACATTGGGGTGTTAAAGTCTCCCATTATTACTGTGTGGGAATCTAAGTCTCTTTGTAGGTCTCTTAGAACTTGCTTTATGAATCTGGGTGCTCCTGTATTGGGTGCATGTATATTTAGGATAGTTAACTCTTCTTGTTGAATTGATCCCTTTACCATTATATAATACCCTTCTTTGATCTTTGTTGGTTTAAAGTCTGTTTTATCACAGACCAGGATTGCAACCCCTGCTTTTTTTGGTGCTTTTCGTTTGCTTGCTAGATCTTCCTCCATCCCTTTATTTTGAGCCTATGTGTGTCTTTGCACGTAAGATGGTTCTCCTGAATACAGCACACCAATGGGTCTTGGCTATCCAGTTTGCCAGTCTGTGTCTTTTAATTGGGACATTTAGCCCATTTACATTTGAGGTTAATATTGTTATGTGTGAATTTGATCCTGTCATTATGATGCTAGCTGGTTATTTCGCCCATTAATTGATGCAGTTTCTTCATAGCGTCAATGGTCTTTACAATTTGGCATGTTTTTGCAGTGGCTGGTACTGGTTGTTCCTATCCATGTTTACTGCTTCCTTCAGGAGCTCTTGTAACATAGGCCTGGTGGTGACAAAATCTCTCAGCATTTCCTTATCTGTAAAGGATTTTATTTCTCCTTCACTTATGAAGCTTAGTTTGGCTGGATATGAAATTCTGGGTTGAAAATTCTTAAAAGAATGTTGAATATTGGCCCCCACTCTATTCTGGCTTGTAGAGTTTCTGCTGAGAGATCTGCTGTCAGTCTGATGGGCTTCCTTTTTTGGGTGACCTGACCTTTCTCTCTGTTTGCCCATAACATTTTTTCCTTCATTTCATACTTGGTGAATCGGTTAATTATGTGTCTTGGGGTTGCTCTTCTTGAGGAGTATCTTTGTGGTGTTCTCTGTATTTCCTGAATGTGAATGTTGGCCTATCTTGCTAGGTTGGGGAAATTCTCCTGGATAATATCCTGAAGAGTGTTTTCTAACTTGGTTCCATTCTCCCTGCGACTTTCAGGTACACCAATCAAATGTAGATTTGTTCTTTTCACATAGTCCCGTATTTCTTGGAGGCTTTGTTTTTTTTTTTTTTCCACTCTTTTTTCTCTAATCTTGTCTTCTCACTTTATTTCATTAATTTGATCTTCAGTCACTGATATCCTTTCTTCCACTTGATTGAATCGGCTATTGAAGCTTGTGTATGCTTCACCAAGTTCTCGTACTGTGGTTTTCAGCTCCATCAGGTCATTTAAGCTCTTCTCTACACTGGTTATTCTAGTTAGCCATTTGTCTAACCTTTATTGAAGGTTTTTAGCTTACCTGAGATGGGTTAGAACATGCTCCTTTAGTTTGGAGAAGTTTATTATTACCGACCTTCTGAAACCTACTTGTGTCAACTTGTCAAACTCATTCTCTGTCCAGTTTTGTTCACTTGCTGGCGAGGAGTTGTGTTCCTTTGGAGGAGAAGAGGCGTTCTGGTTTTTGGAATTTTCTGCCTTTCTGCTCTGGTTTCTCCCCATCTTTGTGGTTTTATCTACCTTTGGTCTTTGATGTTGGTGACCTACGTATGGGGTTTTGGTGTGGATGTCCTTTTTGTTGATGATGTTGCTATTCCTTTCTGTTTGTTAGTTTTCCTTCTAACCAAAAGGCTGGTTAACAGAAAGGGTTAACTCAGCTGCAGGTCTGTTGGAGTTTGCTGGAGGTCTACTCCAGACTCTGTTTGCCTAGGTATCACCAGCGGAGGCTGCAGAACAGCAAATATTTCTTCCTGATCCTTCCTCTGGAAGCTTTGTCCCAGAGAGGCACCTGCCTGTATGAGGCATCTGTTGGCCCCTAATGGGAGGTGTCTCCCAGTCAGGCTACCCAGGAGGCAGTCTGTCCGTTATTGGAGCTCGAATGCCATGCTGGGAGAACCATTGCTCCCTTAGAGCTGTCAGGCAGGGACATTTAAGTCTGGAGAAGCTGTCTGCTGCCTTTTGTTCAGACATACCCTGCCCCCAGAGGTGGAATCTAGAAAGGCAGTAGGCCTTACTGAACTGCAGTGGGTTCTGCCCAGTGCAAGCTTCCCTGCTGCTTTGTTTACACTGTGAGCATAGAACCGCCTACTCAAGCCTCAGTAATGGCAGACGCCCCTCCCCCCACCAAGCTCCTGCATCCCAGGTTAATCTCAGATTTCTGCTTTAGCAGCGAGAAAAGCTCCATGGGCATGGTACCCGCTGAGCCAGGCACAGGAGGGGATCTCCTTGTCTGCTGGTTGCGAAGACCATGGGAAAAGCGCAGTTATTTGGGCAGGATTATGCCGTTCCTCCAGGTACAGTCACTCACGACTTCCATTGGCTAGGAAAGGGAAATCCCCCGACCCCTTTTGCTTCCTGGGTGAGGTGACGCCCCACTTCTTCTGCTTACCCTCCATGGGCTGCACCCACTGTCCAACCAGTCCCGATGAGATGAACCAGGTGTCTCAGTTGGAAATGCAGAAATCACACATCTTCTGTGTTGATCTCGCTGGGAGCTGTAGACTGGAGCTGTTCCTGTTTGGCCATCTTGGAAGTGTCGACTCTTCATTTTTAAAAGCTGGTTTTCTCTCTCTCATTCAGAGGGTATGCATTCTCTTGATTTATCCTCAGATTCAGTGGTTCTGTCCTGAGTCATCTCCACACTGCTATTGAGCCCATCGAGCGAGTTATGTCTTTTGGTTATTGTATTTTCTAGTTCTAAAATTTTCCTTTTTTTTAAAAAAAATTCTGTTTCTTTGCTGAGATGTCCTATTGTTTCATTTGCTTCAAGAGAATTTATAACTACAACAATTTTCTAATGGCTACTTTTATATTTCCAACACTGGATTTGTCTCATGATAAACATTTTAATGCAAGATAATATTTAAATCATGAAGAATCGATTGCTTCAATATTTCCTATATGCCTCATGTTGTGCTGAGTACTTTATGTGGATTATCTCATTTAATATGGACCACAGTCCTATCAGGTAGTATATCTGGTGGGAGAGGCTAGTTATGCTGAAGTAACAGACAGTTTCTAAATTGTAGTATCTTAACACAACATTTATTTCTAAGTAGAATTAGTAGTGCAGGGAGAGGAAATTGAGCTATAAATAATACAGAAATGTGATCATTTTCTGTAGTTTTTTTTTCTATTTATGGAACATAAACAATGTGCTATGGAATACATTGGTGATAGAACTGGAGACTAAAGCAGGTCTGCTTCATGGAGATAAGTATTTTTTTTTTTAAATCCTGCATCTTGGCTGATCACGAGGTCAGGAGATCGAGACCATCCTGGCTCATATGGTGAAACCCCGTCTCTACTAAAAATGTAAAAAATTAGTCGGGCGTGGTGGCATGCACCTGTAATCCCAGCTACTTGGGAGACTGAGGCAGGGGAATTGCCTGAACCTGGGAGGTGGAGGCTGCAGTGAGCCGAGATTGCACCACTGCACTCCAGCCTGCGCGACAGAGTGAGACTCCTTCTCAAAAAACAAAACAAAACAAAAACAAAAACAAAATCCTGTGTCTCTGAATAGGTTCTTGGTGTATTATATAAGTGTATCCCACCTTTCTCAGAAGAGTTTAGAGTATTGTACAAAGAACTTTGCAATATAAACCTCAAGTTATTAGCCTAACATTTCAAGATTATAGTTGAACAGCAGAGAGAAAAATAAGAAGGGAAAAAACAGGCTAAAGAGGAGTGTCAAGGAAAGAGAAGAGCACTAAATAGCAAGTGAAATGTTTTGAGGTCTGAGGTCTGTTTCGTACCAGATGAGGGTTCCAGAGACCTTTGATTTGTGAACGCAACTGAATAGCTAAACTAGGCTTATTCTGCCTATAGTTTGTTCCATTGAAGCAAAGATTGTATGTGTGTTTTATTACTCAGAGCCCAGGCCAAGGCAGGTAATTACAGAACAGTTAATTGGTGTAGGCCAGGTACAGTGGCTTACACTTGTAATCACAGCACATTGGGAACCTGAGGTGGGAGCATTGCTTGAGGTCAGGAGTTCAAGACCAGCCTGGGTAACACAGTGATCCTTCCTCTCTACAAAAAAAGCAAATTAAAAAAAAATATATTGTGTCACCTCTGTCTTTACGATTTTTGTTAACATTATTAAATAAGCATTGCCTTATTTATTAAACATTATAAATATATAACGTTATTAAATAAGCATTGCCCCCTAAACAGATGTGTATTTAGTTCTGGTTTAATTCTTCCAAATACCAGTTAGGAGTTCTTAAATATGTTAGATATATAAATTTTAATAAAACCAAGTGGACTGACAAATAATTGGAATTATTAAAATAAACCTGTATGCTATTTAGTTGAATGAGAAATTAATTTTAAAATAAAATGCAATTTCTAGGTGTATCAGCCACAAAGAGAATTCTTTTTCAGTTTTGTTAAAATGAAAACCAGTCATTGTGAGAAATCAGGAGATAGCTTTTTAAATCAGGAAATGTATCACACAAAAGTCATTTATTTATCTCACCTGGTGGGTAGAACATTTATGAATCATTTATTGAAAATTAAATTGATTCTTTACGTGTATTAATTTTAATAAACAGATTTATGGCAACTAGTAACAAAAATGGTAATGCACCCTGTTATGAGATTGATTGCTGAGAAAAATGGAGCATAGGGTTATAGTGTCCACATAGCTTCCACAAAGCACTTGGCTTACAAACTTGATATTTCATTTAATGAGCTATTAATATTAACAGGTTCTGCTGATTATTGCATCATTCAGGCATGGATAAACATTCCCTTTGAAGCATATATTATAAAAATTATATGTTTGAAAACTTAGTAGATACTTTCTGGGGGCAAGATTTTTGAATCTTTATTACTTCCCTTTCTTAGAGATTGAAGAAATGAAAACAAGTCCCCTGGTGTGATATATATTTGAGCAGAATGTATAATTTCACTACCTAGAAGAAAATTTATTTTAGGCAGTCCAAGATTGACTGGTTGATCATTTTATTCATTCAACAAATATTTATTGATGACTTTTATATCTTGGATGCTAGGATACACAAGTATTTCATGAGGAAGGGAGACAGTAAACAAAAAAACTTAAATATGTAATAAACCAAGTGAAATAACACTAGGTAAGGGGACTACGGAGTGGTCTGAGGAGTTGCTGTTTTATGCTGGGTGGTTAGGGAAGGCCTGTCTGTTCAGGTGACATTTGAGTAAATATCTGAGGAAAAAGTCTCATAGGTAAAAGGAAGAGCAGACACTGTGCCCAGAGGTAGGGGTCATGCTTTGTGTCTTCTAGAATGTGAATGTGACTGGAGCAGAGTGGTGGGAAATGGTGTCCAAGAAGTAATGGGCAGCTAAGAATGTTGACCCTACAGGTCAATTTCTTGTCTTTGTTATTTTATTTTTTGTTTGTTTTTGAGAAGGAGTCTCACTCTGTCATCCAGGCTGGAGTGCAGTGGCCGATCTTAGCTCACTGCAACCTCCGCCTCCTGGGTTCAAGCGATTCTCCTGCCTCAGCCTCCCGAGTAGCTAGGACTACAGGTGTATGTGACCATGTCCACCTAATTTTTGTAGTAGTAGAGATGGAGTTTCACCATGTTGGCCAGGCTGGTCTCGAACTCCTGACCTCAAGTAATCCGTCTGCTTCGGCCTCCCAAAGTGCTGGGATTACAGGAATGAGCCACTGCGCCCGGCCCTTGTCTTTGTTTTTTACTGTAAGCTGGAAAACATTGGAGTTCTTTGTTTTAGTGGGATCACTCTGGATGCTGTTTTAAAAAATGTCTAAGGAGGATAATAAGTAGGAATAGGGGAGACCAGTGGGGAGGCTTTGTTAAAACTCTGGGCTAGAGGTGATGAAGGCTGTAGTTGCTTTTTGTTGTTAAAGTATAGCCAGTAGATTTCCTGACTAAAATGTGGGTGTGTAAGTGAAAGGGAACAGTCAAGGATGAGCAGCTGGAATGATGGGGTTGCTGTAACTGAGGTAGGGGAGGACTCTGGCTAGAGTTAGTTTTGGTGCTCAGGGTAAAGGTGGTGGTGGTAGGGTAGGTTGGAAGTTCTACTTTGCATATTTTGAGTTGGAGATGTCAGTTAGACATCGAAGTGGAATTGTCTAATAGACCTGAAAAAGAGTAGTTCAGATCTGGACTGGAGGCAGGAATTTGTGACTCAGTATTTAGATGGTGTTCAAAACCATGAAACTAGATGAGATCATTTAGGACATGAGGACAGATAAAGAGGCCTGATGCCTGGACCCTGAGGGGTGCTACCACATTTTAGAGATCTGGTAGATGAAGGGAAATCAGCAAAGGAAACAGAGAAGAGGTAACCAGTGAGGCAGGAAGAGAACCAGGAGAGAGTGGTGCCCCAGAAGCCAAGGGAGGAACACATCTCTGGATGAAGGGCACCATCATTGTGTCAAATGCTGCTGAGAGGAGGAATGAGATGAGGTCTAGGGATTCACTGCTGGATCTGCACAAGTGAGGCCACTGGTGATTCTAAGAGCAGTTGTGGTGACCTGTGGTGGTGGGCCTTGACTGGAAGGAGCTCAGGAGAGATTGAGTTGGCACAATGTCTTTGCGATGCCCTGAGAAATTCTTGTACTGTGTAAATGGTGCAATCTAGAATGCTTGTATGGGATGCATTTGTTGAGTGACTGTTAAAGAAGATAGTGTGTATTTGGCACCTTGTTTGCCATTAAAAGGTATTCAGAAAGCGTGCTGCTATTTTATTATTTTTTGTTCATATGTATGCCAGGCACTTTCATGAGGGTAGGGACCCTGTCCCCAGTATCTAGTAGAACTGCTTGTCAGTGAATAAATGAATTGATTTTATTAATCCTCTCAACAATTATGTCAAGCTGGTGTTGTGTCCTTATTTTGGGGTTGGTGAAACTAGGGCTTTGAGAAGGCCTTTGTCAAACAGAAATAAGGACCACTCCTTGCCTCCTGACTCAACCCGAGAATTGTTTTATCCCATGCCGTGTCCTCACAGGGATCAATATTTAATTTAGGAGCAAGCAAATGAGAAGTTTTTTTATTTAGCTTTGGATTTGGCTCAGGGTTTCCAACTCTTTCGCTCACCATCATTTTTATCCTCTCTGATCCTTGTATTATTCTCCGTAACAGGCAGAATAATGGTTCCCCAAAGATGTCTACATCCTAATCCCTGGAACCTGTGAATATGTCGTGTTACACAGCAAGGGAGAATTAAGGTTGCTAATCAGCTGACTTGAGAGTGAGATTATCTGGGCAGGACCAGTATAATCCTAAGGGTCTTTATAAATGGAAGAGGGAGGCAGGAGAAAAGGCTGTGATGTGGGAACGATTCAACCTGCCTTTGCTAGCTTTGAACGGGGAAGAAGGGCCCACAGCCAAGGATTGCCGGCGCTTTTGAAAATTGGAAAAGGAGAGGAAAGGGATTCTCCCCCAAGTTTCCAGGGGAGGGCAGCACTGCTGACACCCTGATTTTAGCCCAGTGAGATCTGTGTCGGACTTCTAACCTACAGCATTGTACGACAACAAATTTGTGTTGTTTCACGCTAAGTTTGTGATTTTTTTTTACAGCAGTGATAGGAAACTAATACAGTAAATAATTTGATTGAATGACCTTGTCTCCTTAACACTTTTCATTTGGCTGCATTTCAGAATTTTGGGAGTCAAATACAGCAAGGAAAACATACAGAAAATGGTTGTGACGGAACTGCTAATACTGTGGGGAACTGCATTTATAAAAATGTGTCTTTTCTGATGATCGTTCAAGAGTGTGTTTAAACGATCATTTCACTTGACAATTAGGACCTGATTCTATGCTGTCAAGGCTTTAAGGCATTCCTGTCTCTGCAGGCTCAAGGAATGCTATAACAAATCTAAATAGCACGAAGATTTCTTTCATCTATGAGCTATTTCAGTTTCAGTGCAGCCGTTTTTAAATACAGAGATTCACAGGCATCCATGTCATCACAGTCGTTTACTTTAGAATATGACTGTTTTCCCCAAAGACCTTGGTAGATTAAATACGTCTCTCAGAATCGTATCAGCGAGGGATGGGAGTGGGGAAACCTGTGATAGAGCTTAAGGATTTAGTCTGTTGTCATCATTTCCATCACCAGTGTTTGGGCAGTTTTGAGGGATTTGGGCTGTAATGGGCTACTTTTAGTCCTTACAGGCATCCAGGAGAGGTTCTTGGCTTAAATAGGAGATGGTAGTATTTCCTTTTACATTCCTAATAGCAAGATTCACACTTAGATGTGTGTGAAAAAAATTTTTTTTAATTGGTGTGGTAAAATAAAAAGTAATGTATCTTCATCTTTTAATAGTTTAAAACAATGAGGTAATTAGATGAGAAGTGTTACTGTTTGGTTTTATGGTCTGGTCATGTGATAGGAAGTAACTTAGAAGGGAGGCTATGAGTTCTGCAGTGTGAAGTTGGGGTTGTAATACACCTCATGGCCGTATTTTTAGTATTTGACATTCACTGGGTATTACCAGATACTGGGCTTTGTGCTTGATGTACATTTATTACATTTAATTCTTACAAAAATCCTCTGAGGTACAGGTTATCATTTCCCTTTCACAGAAGGCATGGTAACTGAGGTTTTAAGTAACTTGTACAGTGTATATGCACTGCATATGGTAGAACTGGCAAAATAAAAATTTTAGTTTATTTTGTGAGTGGCTCTTGATTATGAATTTCAGTAGGATTTTGGATAATTCTCTCCTTTTTTCTTAAAAAAAAAAAATGGCATTAGTGACCTTTATTAAGATACTTGATTGTCCTTACATCTCATACCTTTTTCAGCAGGGGTCTCCTACCCGCCAGTCCATGTGCGCAGCGAGGGAGCGAGCATTACCACCTGAGATCCACCTCCTGTCAGATCAGCCGCAGCATGAGATTCTCACAGGAGCATGAACCATACTGTGATCTGTGCATGCAAAGGATCTAGGTTGCACTCCTTATGAGAATCTAATGCCTGATGATCTGAGGTGGAACAGTTTCATCCCCAAACCAAGACCATCACCACCACCCCCACCCTGGTGGAAAAATTGTCTTCCACGAAACCAGTCCCTGGTGCTCAGAAGGTTGGGGACCACTGTCTTATAGCAGCTTCTGGATTTTTTTTTTTCCTGTTGTTTGAATACTTCCTCCAAAAATACGATTTAGTGTGGGAATTTGTGAGATGACTCTTCTGAGCCTTCGTGAAGTGCACTTTGGGTTAATCCACAGAGGAAGCAGACCCTAACAACCATCTCTGCTTGTTAGGAGGAAGGGAGAAAATGGAGGAGTGAATGCAGCTGGCCAGTCCTCACCCCTGTGAGGCTGGACCGTTGCTGCCCATTTCTGTAGTGAAGGGGGCAGCAAAACCAGACACGCTGGGGAGAGGCCTTTGCTGGATCTGCCAGCTTTCCTTGACCCTCGTCCTCACTGTTGCCCCTGGCTCCCCACTGTGGGTCGTTTCAGTGCCTCCATAGTTTCTTACTTGGGCATGTTAATTTCTGGAATCTCTCTTTCCTCTCATTTTTATCGTGTCTTCAGGGCTGAGTTGGGGGTAGGAGGCCAGCAGCACAGGTCAGCTCTCTGTCTTGGCAGAAGCTGTGTTGTGTTCTTTCTAGTCATACTGTCTTCAAATAAGACCATACCAACAGGGATCTATTTATAACGTTTTCCATCTTCTTGTCTTTTGCCTTGGCTAAAACTTCTAAATTGGTTTTGAAAAAAGCAGAAGTGATTGTTGGCACCTGTGCGTTGTTTCCTGCTCATGATGGGAATGTTTCTCTTACTTCATTGTTCCGTATCATGTTGACTTCTGATTTCAAACGGTCATTCTTGGCTCCTCATTCTTAGCTCTTCGGTAAAGAAACTTTTTTATTTACTGAAAGCTTTTTTAAGATCAGAAACAAGTGTTGAACTTTATAAATGCTGTCTGCAGTATCTGTCAAGATGGCCCTGTGTTTTTTTTTTCTCTGACTTACCAAATGATGTCAGATTTCCTAATGTTCAGTCTTTGTGTTTTTGCAATATTTAATCTTCATTGTTTTCTATTAATATATGCTGGGTTTGATTTATGATATTTGGACTTTCTACATTTAAATTCCTACATGTGATGACAGAATTATATGTATATTTTTTGTTGTTTTTGGTGTACTCTTTGGGAGTTTTGATATCAGGGTTATCAAAATGAATTTGTAAGTTTTTATATTTCCCTCTTATGGGGCAGCTTAAATAAGTTGGAAATTTTCCATTCTTTGAAGGTTTTTAATAGAACTTGCTTTGCACTAGAACAGTCTGAGCCATGTACCTTTCTGCATGAGATAGATAGTACTTTAATGGCTTTTATTTTCTCACTGTTTGTTTGTGTGTGCCATATTCAATTTGTCTTTAAAACGTACTAAGGCTTGGACTTACTAATTTTTTTTTCTCTGGTTTATTAATTCATTTTAGCTTTACTTTTGTTAGTTTTCTCTGGTGCCTGCAGTGCCCACCTTCCTGCTATTAGAGGTCCTTTGGTCCTGCGCTGCTTAAGGCTGGACTCCCAGACCATGGAGGGCACTGCCCAGGTGATAGAGGTTTAGAGTCTCAGCCTGTGGAAGAAAGATGTAGAAAGATGGTGGTCAGGGCTAAAATGTGTGAGGATTGGAGATACAGTGGGCAGAGGCTGCAAGCATAGTTCTTCTGGAAAAGAGTAGCTAAGGGGTAGGGCAGGGGTCAGCTCTGTGAGGCTGGGGCAGGCTCAACCCCCGTCTTGGGCACAGAAGGTTGGTGAGAGAACTAGAAATCATCTGAATACCTTTTGCTCAGGTGGGTTATGTTTCTGGAAACAAATCAGGATATGTCAGGAATTTAGATTCAACAAATTTGTCAGTTTCTCCTTGATTTTGGTAATCATTTTAATGCTTACTGCTATAGTGAGTTTTTGTCTAATTTTTCTGGGAAATTATTGAGAAACTGGAAGAGGCTTTGGTAGGGGTGGTTAGCAAGATGCTTCTTTGCACTTGGCTTGTGGGATGTGCAATTGGAAATGCTTGAGAGATATTTAATCTCCTCTCAAACAAAATAATTTGAAGAACTTCAGCATTGTCCTTTTTCGTATAACAACATAGATTTATTAGAAATAAGTGTTAAGTTTTTCCGACAACTGAGCTTGCAGGACCTCTATTTGCTTCTACTGCTAGAAGATGGTATAGTTCCACTTCTGTAAATTTTCTATAATTCTAGTTTACAGTATTGCAAAATTGCCAGCCCTTTCCTTCTGTTTGGTGCCTCTACCTCCTTACTCCCCCTTTTACCCCTCCCTCTCTGTGTCTGTGAAGTAACACATAGTTTAGATGATCTCTGAGGTTCCTTTGGTTAATATTCTATGATTTGGATTTTCCTGTGTGGAAATCTAAATGAGAATGTCTTAGAAAAAAGCTGCTTACCAAACCTGGTCTGCTGTTACTACATACGTTTGTTTTCACTGGTCTTTATTAGGTACCCACAGTTCTGTTAGGTGAAGTTCAGAACAATGAAAAGGCATAAACTCTGCTTCTAAGGATCTTGTGATCACCAAGGGATATTGGCAAGAAAGGAAAAGAGGGTTATGTTGGCTTTAGTGGCGGAAATTGTCCACCTGAATGGCATAGCTTGAAGATTGGTGAGGTTATTCCATATGGCTAGAAGGAAATGAAAAGCTTATTTGCTTTTCTCATTTTTTTCCCCTTTTCTATATATTCTTATCGCTTTCCCAATATAAACTAAATGATGGGAGTTGATCCTGTTTACGGTATGTGGCTTAGGGCATGGGAACCTTCACCTTATTTTTTCCTCCTTGAATTGAACATGAAATTCTAATACTACAGGGCACGGGAGAGACCAGGGTTTACGAAGACTGCATATCTTGTGAATCTTAAGTAGAGCTCCTCAATTATTAGGGGCTCAACTTTTTCTCAGTTTTCTGGTCACTGTGTTACGGTAAAGGAAAGCAGCTTTGAGAGATGAAAATCTTAGCTCAGTAGATACAAAGTGTTGAAAAGGATGTTGAACGATTTATTTTTATAATAAATATGTTTGTTTTAGAAAATTTAGAAAATATTGGCACTAGCTCACAACAGTGATTTTTTCATTTGCTATCTTCAATAGTTACAGCAAGCTGGTGATGTGATTTCTATGGTCATCCCTATTCTACAGAGGAAGAAACTGACCTTAGGGAAATTACCATTTTGGTTTTTATTCTTCTTATCTTCCCCCCATATATGCATATACATTTCTTAAATAATATTTGGATCATACAAAGCAGGTTTTATGACCTATTCTTTCACTTAGCAAGACATTGTGAGAACATTTCTTTTTGTTATTAAATTGTCTTTGAAAACAGATTTGAATGTACATGTAATGTTTTTTCTTGTGAAATTTACTTAATCCAGAATTTTTCAACCTTGGGGCTACTGGCACTTTGGGCTGGATAATTTTTTGTTCTGGGAGAGTGTCTTGTGCATTGTAGGTTGTTTAGCATAATCCCTGGCCTCTACCTGCTAGATGTCAGTGGCACCTTTCCCCCACCCAACTGTGACAACAAAAATGACTCTAGACATTGCCAAGTAAATGTCCCTGGGGGACACAAATCACCTCTGGTTGAGAACTACTCATTTAACTGTATGTATTTTATGCTTTAAATAAGAATATGTGGGTATGGTAAACTCATGGTGAATTTTCTGTTTGAAAAAGTAGACCCATGCCATCCAGATTACATTTATCAGCTCCTAATTTCAGCTACTTTAAAAATTAATATTTTTTTCCTTAATAGCAATTTTGCTTGTAAGTTGAAAATTTAACAACATTATTTGCATTCATATAAGAATGTAATTGCCTATCTCTCTGCAGTCTGATGGAAAGGCATGCCGGGAGCTTTGACCACAGTTACTTTACTGTAGATGAATTCCATTATCTTCATGTCACTTTCTTAAAAAGTTTGGTCATTGAGGCAACTATAATACCTGGTGTTATTAATGGAAACCAGAAGTTACTCTTTCAGCTTATTTATGTAGTTTTCTTGATACATTTTGACACTTTAGAAGGATCTATAAAGCCATCTTTCCTATCAGATAGTCATCTGTGTGTGTAAATAAAATGATATTTCTTTAATAGAACTATAGCATACAGTATTAGTAGTTACAGTTGTCCTTTTAAGGAACTAGCATTCTTTCTTGGGGTGAGGTGGGGTGGGCAGTACAAAGCTAATTGAAGACTTTACTCTTTGATTAATTTTGAACTTTACCTTCGATTCTTTTTTAGGCATTCTTTTTTTCTCATCTTGGATCTTTTCTACACTTTATGGAAAACTTTAATACGAATGTGACAAATTTGGAGATGTTCCATATTATGCATGTACTTTTAGTGATAATGTTATAGTTTCAAATAAATGTAAATATCCAATAACATGTAGCTCCTGTCTATGTTGCCTTTTGTGCATGTTGATAATATGTTAATATCCTGTGGTAGTGACTACAACTGTTCCTTAAAATATTGTTATATGTTGGCTGTGCATGGTGGCTCACGCCTGTAATCCCAGCCCTTTGGGAGGCTGAGGTGGGCAGATCACGAGATCAGGAGATCAAGACCATCCTGGCTAACGCTGTGAAACCCCATCTCTACTAAAGATATAAAAAATTAGCCAGGCATGGTGGCGGGTGCCTGTAGTCCCAGCTACTTGGGAGGCTGAGGCAGGAGAATGATGTGAACCCAGGAGGCGGATTTTGCAGTGAACCGATATCGGGCCTCTGCACTCCGGCCTGGGCGACAGAGCGAGACTCCGTCTCAAAACAAACAAACAAACAAACTATATATATATATATAGTTATATGTTTTTGAATCTCAAGATGTGATTTGATTGACTTGTATTAATTTTAATTATGCTCTTAAAAAATTTGTATTTAATATCAACTATGTTTTATCTTTCTATTCTCTCCATCCTCTAATAAATAGTAATAGCAAAGACATATTTTAGTTTAGGGCTTCTACAAATTGAATTATTTGTAAAGAGAGAATATTTTAAAATGCAAATTTCCTAAAATTCAAATGTTTTGATACAGGATTTTGATAGCTGTTTTTATATGTTAAGCTTGTAAGGTCCACTACCAATTTTGGATATTTCAATTCCCCATAGGTAATTAGAGTTCTAGAAAGAATGTTCTAGAGGAAGAAAACCTGTATTTTATAGCTTCATCCCCAGGGTTGGTTATCGATTTTCTTTTTATTAATAGTTGGTTTTTTACTGTGGAAGTTCAAACTGCCTGAAAGTTTTTTGTGTGTGTGTGTGTGAATTTCTTTTGAGGATATTAGTGTTTCCCTATTGTATCTAGCTTTAAAACATTGGATATTTATTAAAAGGATTTGCCCCTAGTCAGATGTAGTTGATGACATGAAACCAACTAAACCATTCATCTTATTAAAATTCCTGGAGGTTCAGCTGAGGTCTTTCTCAGGTGAAGTTGGAGAGGATGAAGGTCATCTCCACAGAGTGCGATGTGAATAGTCCAGGAGTGCTCCACTGGTGGTGTTTTCTACCAGCCTAATTTGGGCTTTGTAAGAGATCGTACCTTTCTCCAACCAGTATATTGAGTATCATTTTATTTTGTAAAAACAAAACAAAATTGGATTTTAATAAAGAAATGTTATCCAGAGATGACATTTTAAGTTCTGTATAAGTAGTAACAGTGGAAAATGTAATGATCTTTCTCTTAACCCCTAGAATTAATGTGACAGACATTTTTAAAAAGTAAAATTCAAGTCTTCATTTGGTCTGTGACAGTGATACCATATAAAATGTACTAATATGTGAAAAATACGACGTTTAAACAAGGTGAAGAATGTAGAATCCATTCTACACAATTATTTTTGGTTGTAAACAACGCAAAAATCAATTTCTTGTACACAAATTTTAAATTATTAGGTGAAAAGAAACATAAAATATTCTTATTGGTATACAAGACCAAGTTAGGTAAATAGGACTTCCTCCATGAAAATGTACCCGATGGTAACACTGTAACAACATTACTAAACAGTTTTTCAGGGAGAAGTCTTTAATTTGTTATCCTTAAAAGTAATTTCCCTCCTCCTAAGTCCAAAACTCAGGAAGATTGACCATGATGTGACATTTATTTTTAGATAGTGTTTAGAATTCTGTAGGATGGTATAAAGGACTTGTCTTTAATTAAAAGTGCTCTACACTTAGTAAAAATCTATGCGAGTTGAGGAATTGATTCTTTTTAAAAGAAAGCCGCAAATTTTTCTTGTATGGGTAAATGTCACTCTGTTTGTATCTCTGCTTAGCTGCAAGTCAGGACTTGTACTGTTCCACTAGGTTGTCATAGAAACGCAGTTAACTGTCATCTCAACTCAGACTGTTGATGGTTTTATTTGTAGGTTTGTAGGATTATTAAAATTTAACAAAAATTATTGATTTGCTTTTTATTAACACTGGGTTGTTTACCATGGAAGTCCAAACTGCATGGAAACCTTTTTTCTATTATTATTTTTTTTAGTTAAAGAGAAACTCTATATTCTATTAGATTTTTAAATGTTTTTTATTTAAAGTGTGATGTGGAGTCTACAGTAGCAGAATAACCTCCATGAATTATATTTTTGAATCACTTTCTATTTTCTTTGTTTACAGCAAGGAGAAAAAAAAAAAAACTTAAAAATTCACCTTTACCCTGCTTTTAACTTAACGTAAAAGATACTTGTCAGAAAAGCGTGAAAGGGTACATCAAATGCCTAATATTGGAGTCTTCATTTTATTTATGGTTTTTGAAACCCAGTAAGGATGCTTCACTGAGCTGTGAAAGTATTTATTTTTGTATATTTACGTGTGAGAAATTATTTAGTTTTCACTTATAAGTAAGACAGGAAAACCTTATTTACAGTGACTTTATCTAATGGTCCGTGGATGAGTGCTTTTATGCAAAATAGTCAAGAGGCTAGAATTAACTTTTCACATTGGATGCACATTTGATGTCCCGACTTGAGCAACATGTGGCATCTTATTTTAAAGACTAACACTCAGGATTCAATTTGTATTTAACATGTTTACTTCAGAATGCACACATCATCTGTGCTACATTTAATATTAACTTTGTAATGATTTCTCTTTCTTGCTTGTAGATATGTAAATAGAAGTGTCTGTTGTTTTTTGTAGTTTTCTTTTTTCAGTTTTTTTAGTCTTGGCTAATTAGCTATTTTATATTTTCTGTTAAAAACAGGGCAATTTTGGTGTGTAACAGCTCCTTGGTTTGGGTAGATTATCACTACCTTTTCATAGAAATGTGTAGGCCCTGTGGATAACTGTGCTTATACTTCCCTTTTGTTGCCATTAGTTCTTCAAGTTATTCTTGGAAAGTTAATAATAGGTATATCATCTTTGTTTTTAATACTTGCATACGAAATAAACAGCTAATAGCTTATGTATAACTAGGGAATTAAATTTAAGACAGCTCATCAGTAGACACGAAATACTGATTTTAACTGAGCTTATGGCTCTTAAACTGTCATTACTGTTCTTGTAGCTAGTCTGCATGATGGCCTCCAGTGATCCTCGCCTCCTATTCATGCTCTGTGTCTGCGCCTCCCACACTGAATCATGGCTGACCCGTATGATTGAAAGGATATTGTAGAAATGACAGCATTCCATCTGAGGCCGTATAAAACATAGAAGGGGCTTCCACTTTGTTTTCTCTTGGATCACTCTTGCTTCATGGACCCCTCCATGGGGCTGCTTGATCAGAACATGGCAAGTGACTTCCTCCAGAATGAGTGATCCAAGAGTGTTGGCAACTTCTGCCAACAGTGAGGACCAACTTGCCAGCCATTTGATTGAGCCATCTTGGAAGTAGATCCTCCAACCCCAGTCAGGCCTTCCGATAGTTGCAGCCCTAGCTGACATCTTGTCTGCAACCCTGTGAGAGGTCCTCAGTGAACCACTCAGCTAAGCCGCTTCTGAATTGCTTACCCATAGAAACTGTAAAATAATACATATTTATTGTTGTTTTAAATCAGTACATTTTGGTGACCAGGAGTGTGGCACATGCTTGTAGTCTCAGCTACTTGGAAGGCTGAGGCGAGAAGATCTCTTGAACCTATGAGTTTGAGTCCAGCCTGGGCAACATAATGAGTCTCTATCTTTATAGAAAATAATAATAAAATAAATAAATCAGCAAGTGTTGGCATAGTTTGTTACACAGCAATAACTAGCTAATGCACCTGCTGAATAAACATATTTTAAAATGTTTTCTAATAATCACATAGTTTTTAATTATTTCTAGGTTTAGAATAGGCTTCTGTTGTGGTTTGTAGAGTCATTTTCATAGGAGATTTTGGAGTGTGTTATAGAAGGTATTGACTTTAGAGCACTCAGCTGAATTTGAATTTTAGCTTCTCCTCTACTCACTGTATGTCTTGAGGAAATTACTTAAAATCTCTCATCACCAGTTTTTGCTGAAAATCTGTAAAATGGGACAATTATACTTAACTCTCAGTAGGGTTTGTTTTTTTTTTTCCTTTAAATCAGGTTGAAATGAGATATCTGATATTAAGTCTCTAGCATGATGCTTGATATAGTCCATCATTTCCATTAATCCACAGATTAAACCCTTTCCATGTGAAGATGTAATCCCTTGCCCCAGAGGTGAAGACTTCTGTAAGAATTTGAGTTTGCAGTCTCTGTCTAGTCTGTCCTCTCCGTCTTATAATCTTCCGTAGGCAGAGCACTTACTACTCTACAAGTCGTTTTTCTTTTGCCTAATTTTCTTTTTACTGTGATGCATCTTAGGTGTGACTTTATATTTATCCTGCTTATTGCAGAGCTTCTTGAGTTTGTAGGTTGATGTCTTATCAGTTTTGGAAAATTCTGTTATTATCTCTTTAAATGTTGCTCTTGTTCCTTTCCATTTTTCCTTATCCTTCTGGGACAGTAATGAAAAGTATGTTAGAGCTTTTCACTGTGTTCTAAATGCCTAATAGATTCCCTTATATATTTTCCTTCCATTTATTCTTCTCTGGGGTTCCCTTTGAATATTTTTTTTACTCATTTCACTTATTTTGTCTTCTGTTTTACTAATCTTCTATTAAACCATCTATTGACTTCTTAATTCAGTTAACATTTTCAGTGTAAAATTTTTCATTTGATTCCTTTTTTTTTTTTTTTACTGATTAGAATTCTGTTGAAAATTTCTATCTTTTCATCAGCTCTCTGTCTTTTTCTGTTTTTTTTTTTTTTTGAACATGTAGTTGTAGTTATTTTAAAGCCCTTTACTGCTAACTTCAATGTCTAGGTCACCCATTTGTTTATTTTTATGGTCTTTTTTCATTTTGATTTTTGGTTATTTGGTCCTGTCTTGTGGCATACCTGGTAATATTTTATTGAATCCTTAGTACTGTACATGAAAAATTGTAGAGGCCTCGGTAGTTTTCTTTCTCCAGAGAGGAGTCACCCTTTCCTTCACTAGACAGGTATGTTGGGGGTTATATACCTCACTCCAATCAAAGATTGAACTGAATCAGAGCTCTATGGGAATTAAGTTTTTGTGTCCTGTAGGGACCAGGGGTTCTGACTAAGACTGTGATATTCACCAGGATCCAATTTCCCAATGCCTCTTGAACTCTTATTCTTATCTTCTTAACACATCGAGGCAGCTGGTTTGCATTTTTCTTTCTGTTCAGCTTTTTAGCTTCATCCTGTGCAGTTTTAGAAACTGACAGTTGTCTTACAGGGAGAAGTAACTGTGTAACAAGCTTGTGTCTCTGCCTGTTTTCCACTGATATCTTGGCCCCTCAGGCCTCTCTCCAGTTTTGTCACTCTGTCCCCACAAGTGCCAGAAGGTGTGCTGCTTGCCCTACCCCCAGCAGTGGCTGTCTTCCCAGGCAGAGCTTGGGTTCTCAGCCTCTTGTCCTACACCCAGAATTAGTAAATGCCTCCAGGAAGAAAGTGGCTGAAGAATGCCAGCTCAATTCTTTGCTGCCCTGGAATCTTGACCCTTCTAGTTGAGGTTGCCTCAGCAGCCCTTTGATGCCTTGGATAGATGATGTTGTATATTCCATCAAGACTTTCTGGTTATTTGTGGTGGGAGCACTGATGTCCTCAGGCTACTGTAATATTAGCTGGAGGGTGAAGACTATGCAATTATGGTGGTTTATATGGTGTTTTGACACTACAAGCCATGATAATTCCATAGTCTTCACCCTCTAGCTAATGTCAATGAGTAGATTATTTTTATGGACTTCTGTTTTGGCTAGCTTTATGCCATCACAGTTTTCTGTATATAAATGTTTTGTTTCTCATTACTTATTGATGTAAAATAAAATCTTACTCTGAATCATAGTAACTTTTACAACTCTCCTTGATTTATTAATTCATGGCCATTATAGTAAATATTGATTACTAACTTTCTTCCATAACGGTGAGGATTAAGAATATTTTATGAAGCCATACCAAATTGTAAGGTTCAACATGTAAAGTTAGTGACAGTATAACACTAAGTCTGTATACTCTTGTTTTCAACTTTTGAATTTATTTTACCAGTGAAGTTGTAGCAATTAATATGCCTAGGCAAAATGAAATATGAAGATCTTAAACTTTAGCTGTAGTTGGAATTATTAACATCGTTGAAGGAACCATCTCTAATTCTCTCGTAAGAAGTGTATTTTGAGGTTTTCAAAACAAGTAAGTGTATGATGGCAGTCATTTTTCTTTGCCGTTTGTGCAGGAGGAAGAGAGCGAAGAGGAACCCAAGCTAAAGTATGAAAGACTTTCCAATGGGGTAACTGAAATTCTTCAGAAGGATGCAGCTAGCTGCATGACAGTCCATGACAAGGTAAGGTAGCACTTTCAGAGGATTCTTCTGTAAATTGTTTCTATTGTAAATTTGCTTGTGCTTTGGAGTCCTGATGCTTTTGGTGGTGGCTTTTTACAGTGATCCTGTCTCCTTGCCGCTACTCTCTTCCTCCTTGACAACAAAAAACGAACAAAAAAATCCAAATATTTTATATGTGTGTACAAGCCCATTCACAC
Organism: Piliocolobus tephrosceles; assembly: GCF_002776525.5. Lineage (NCBI taxonomy): Eukaryota > Metazoa > Chordata > Mammalia > Primates > Cercopithecidae > Piliocolobus > Piliocolobus tephrosceles. The sequence continues at coordinate 27,504,435 of NC_045441.1, read as the reverse complement.
ACATACAACACACTCCAAGACTGTATTAAGTAGAATGTAGACAGTGATCAAAGTCAAAGATTTATATGAAATGATTTTTGGAAACTCTATCTCTCACTTAATTCCTTAAATTATAAGGGTTCCATTAGGAACCTGTTAAGATTAGAAACAATGTGAAGGTCAGTGCTTTTATAGGGGTACAAGGGATTATATTGTAGGCGTTATGAATAGTAGAAGTGCCCCAAATTACTACTTATATCAATGAATGAATTTATTCCACATCTGGGTCCTTTCTATAACAAAGCTCCCCCCAACTTTCTGAGTCCAGGGTAAGTACTGGATAGCACCCTTAGCCTACTCTTGGACCAAAACGGTTTGTGTCATAGTCAGAATATTGGGGGGCATGGAGCTTCACCCATTGCTGTCTTCTTCCCTATGACCTTGTAAGTTTTAGTCCTTCCACAAAAAGCAAACTGCTCTTGTCTGATCCATCTCCTGGCTTTATCCTGTGTTACTAGAAGTGTGGCTCATCCTCCCCCTTGCTTCCCACCCAGTTCCTTTTTACCTCAAATTTTGTTTAATTGTAAATAGAGTCCTGTACCCACAACACTTTATTAGAGTGTGTGCCTTCTTTCTCATGTTTTACCAGCAGCCTTCTCCTTTGAGGTGTCTGCCATTTGGCTGCAATGCAATCGACCCCTTTTCATTGCTGCCATTGTCCAACTTGTGGTCCCTTTTCTTCACTCATTGAAGACTGCCTTTGCCGTTCTTCAACCAAATTTCATTCCAGTGACCCTTACCTCTTCCCTGTTTCATCTCCCCACTGATAAGGCCACACTTTGGATGGTGTCAGCACTGGAACTTGAGGATCTTAGCCTCTGTGATACTCTTTGTTGATCCCTGTTATTCTTCAACCTTTTGTGCTCATTTTCCCACAAACTGTATGACTTTATGGAGTCCTGATCTCTAATCCATTCATACTTTTTCTTTTACGTTTCTGTGCCTGTGAAATGATTGATTATCCTAACTTTATCTTACCAGCATCTTCAATTCTCTTACATCCCTGTCTTCCCATTGTGCACCTCAGCCATACTCTCAACCCTGAATTAGTGCTTTCGTGACAAGGAGAGCCATGTGCTGGTACAGACTCACACACCTAGGTAAATTTGTCACTAAAAAGTATTCTGAATTATTTGTCCTTTGTCAGTTTCTTTAGTCCTCAGTCCCTCTTCTGAACCACTGTCCCTTCTTTCTTAGAGGATGATGCCATTTCTATGTAAGAAGATTGAAATTGTCCGGTGTGAACAGCCTCAATTCCTGACCTCTTTTCACACCCATTCTTACCCACGGGAGATTTTCTTTCTTTCTTTTTTTTTTTTTTTTTTGAGATGGAGTTTCACTGTTGTTGCCCAACCTGGAGTACAATGGCGCAGTCTCGGCTCACTGCAACCTCCGTCTCCCAGGTTCAAGCAATTCTCCTGCCTCAGCTTCCTAAGTAGCTGGGATTACAGGCACCCGCCACTATACCTGGCAAATTTTTATAGTTTTAGTAGAGACAGGGTTTCACCATATTGGTCAGGCTGGTCTTGAACTCCTGACCTCAAATGTTCCACCCACCTCAGCCTCCCAAGGTGCTGGGATTACAGGCGTGAGCCACCACACCTGGCCACTTCCAGGAGATTTTCTTTCTCCTATTCATGAATCTTTTTGTCCACTTTTGTTCTTCACTTTATCACGTTTCCTCCTTTGTTTCCCAGCAATGCATACTATGTCATAGAGCATACCTAATTCTACTTTCAGGTAACCAGGAATCTACCTTGTGTCTATATAGATTTGCCTATTTTTGTGTATTTCATGTAAGTGCAGTCAACATTATTTGATCTCTTGTGTCTGGTTTCTTTCACTTAATGTAATGATTTTGAGGTTCATTCGTGATGTAGCACGTATCAGTACTTCATTCCTTTTTATTGCTGAATAGTATTCTATTGTATGGGTATGCTATGTTTTGTCTATCCATTCACCAGCTGATGGACATTTTGCTGATTCTGAATTATGGATCTCACCTTTCTTCTCAAAACTTCTTTATCGTGACACCATTCTTTTCCTATTTTCTTGATCGTTTGTGACATTCCTTTCTGTTTCTTTCACTTTCCTTTCTTTGCCTCCACTTTTCCTTTACATGTTGGCTTTCCTAGGATTTGGTCCATTATCCACATTTCTTCTTAATTTGTACTTTATCTTGGTTTTAAATCTCAGGATTTCTGTGACCACCTGCACACTGACCTTCACTGGAATAGCATGCATATTTACTTATGGACCTCTTAAGCATCTTTATCTGCTGTTGTCTTTTTACCTGAACCTCTCAGCATGTCCATAATGAATTCATTTTCATTTCCCTCTAAACTTGCATCTATCTTTATTCTTTATCCCATTTGGTGGCATCACCACCTCCTTTGTCACCTAAGCCACAGATGAATCCTTCTCCCCTTTCAGCTATTTCCTAAGTCCTGGTGATTTTCTTACTACTCTTGCTCTGGCTTAGGCTCTTATCTTCTCCTGCCTCTACATAGTAAATAAAAGAATCTCTTGTGCCTCTAATTTTTCTACTTTAAACCCATCTGTCACCTGGTTGCCAGAATGATCTGCTGAAAATACAGATTTTAAAACTCTTGTATGATTTTGCATCAACTACGAAATAAGACCTGAGCTCATTAATGTTGTATCTAACGCTCTCTAAGCTCTTGCTCCCTGTCTGTTATTGGCTTGTGTCTTACCACTTTCTGCCATAAGTGTGGTGCTCTGGCTGCCACATTTGGCTGTTTCTACTCACACCCCATTCTGCTTGATCCACACACATCCAGAGCCCTTCTCTTCTGTTCACGTATTCTTTATTTTTTCCTGGGAACTAATGCACATACTGCGAACTTGTCTATTTTACTTCAGATTTGCTTTCACCCTAGTCTGTTCATAACATTTTACTAAAGTAATCTTCCAGAAACCTCAACCTGATCATGTAATCCTCCTTCTTAGAATTCTTTATTGGCTTCCTGATGACTTAATTATTTGGGCCTTTCCACCCTGATTTCCTCTACTTTCCTCCCTTTCATCTCTCCATAAATATTTGAATGCCTCTTATTAGCTGACCTTTCCAACCTTATCACCTGTCTCTTCCCCGGGCACGAATTAGATGTGTCATCCATAATTTCTTGACTTTGTCTTGCATTTTATGTGTCTCCGTGCCTTTGAACAAGTTGTATCCACTCTGCCTAAAATTGTTTTTACTACAAGCCTACCCTGTCTGCCTTAGTGTCTATTTTCTAATTTCTTTTTTAAAGTTCAGCACAGCTGTCATATACTGTGTTCCATAGGGTCTTAGAGATACTTCCATTTTAAGCATTCTCTTTAAATTTAATTGTAATTAATCAATTTTTATGTCTTTCCCTCATTATACCATAATCCTTTTAAGTCACACTTGGTTATTATCTAAGCATATTATAGTGTTTTTTGTGTATTTGTTGAATGATCCAGTGAATGAATGAAATGGAGAACAAAGTTTGCCTGCCTAGAGGTCAAACTTTATTAGCATTGTACTTAAACCAACTTTGCCAAAGAGCCTGATGGTTGGGAACTGTAATCAATGCTAACTTTTAGAACATGCACTCTTGGCCGGGCGCGGTGGCTCAAGCCTGTAATCCCAGCACTTTGGGAGGCCGAGACGGGCGGATCACGAGGTCAGGAGATCGAGACCATCCTGGCTAACACGGTGAAACCCTGTCTCTACTAAAAATACAAAAAACTAGCCGGGCGAGGTGGCGGGCGCCTGTAGTCCCAGCTACTTCGGAGGCTGAGGCAGGAGAATGGCGTAAACCCGGGAGGCGGAGCTTGCAGTGAGCTGAGATCCGGCCACTGCACTCCAGCCGGGCAACAGAGCAAGACTCCGTCTCAAAAAAAAAAAAAAAAAAAAAAAGAACATGCACTCTTTATCTAAAGTCCATGTTTCTGTTTAAGAGGATTCTGATCCAGTTGACTGTTTTAGCTTTTAATTCTGGCCCTAATTCTGCTACTCATCGACTGTTTCCCGGGAAGTCTCATCAACTTTCTGAACTTATTTCCTCGTGTGTAATTGAAGGCACTCCCTGCTGTAATGCTTTGAATACTATAAAACACTATGTGAAGGCAGATGATATTAGACAGTTGACCAGATTTAAAATGGTCTACTTATTGTTTCCTTTGCGATGTCCAAAGGACTGCTTACCACCTTTTCTACTTGTTTCCTTACATAAAGTCCAATCTTTATGGATGTACATATGTCAGTTACTTAAGTTACTTACATGAAGTTTAAGGTAAAAGCAGTTGTGCTTGGTGAATGATGCCCAATCTGGTAGTATAGAAAATGAGTCAAGTTTCTGTAATTAAACATGAGAGGGTCTAGTGAAATTATATTTATTCTTTGCCCATCCTGAATTTTAGGTAATTCAGGTTAAAAAAAAAAAGAAACAAAAACAAAACTCAGTAGTTACAGAAGTTCAAGGCTTTTAATGGCTGGAATGTGGGTAAAATTGGAGAATTTGTATTTATGTTGTCACATTTGTGGCCATTTTGCATTTTTTGTTTTATTTTAAGTAGTGGAAAGTATTAGTAAATGATGAAAATATGACTCATCCATAATATTGGTAGTTAAATAACTATAATTGGCTTGTTAAACTTTTTTTGAAGAGTATATATTTCTAAAAGTGGATAGCACTGATTTATCTAATCTAATAATGAAATGTTTTCCTCAACACAAGATAGCTTGTCATAAGAATCACTGAATCTTTTTTTTCAAAATGTTGTAACATAGTTTTAGTTTTAGGATGAGACTGTAAAGTCATAATAATTATTTTATGTTTTCTTTCTATTTTAAAGATTAAATGAATGAAATTAGTAATTTAGAAAAAAGAAGGGAAGGAATTAATACTTGGGTAAATTACGTAAAACTTGTAACTTCCATAAAATAAAATGTAATTAGAAGTTCAAAAGTGGCCTTTGCAGCGGTGTCAGAGAATGACAGCATTAAAGCGTTTTAAAGATCCAAGCTCCCTTCTCCCTTAGTTTCCTAACAAACTAAATATAGTATTTATGAGGAGAATCAATATCGTGAAATACTTGGGGTGCAGTGAGCTTTTAAGACCCATTCTTTTACCACAGATAGCCTCAGAATGGAGTATTGTTTGTTTTCAATTCTTATCATATGTGGTGTTTTTCTATTTAAATATCGTCAGTGTCACTGTAGCGGTAAAATTACAATCATTCGAGTCCTCTATTTCTGATTAGAACATTCTTTTGCTTTGGAGGAAGCACTCCTGTTTGTTTTAACTATTCAGACTAATTTCCCCCCAGAATTACCTATTCCCCTTTCCCTTCCAGCGCCCAAGCATTCTCTTTTCACCAGGCTTGCTGTCTGCCCTGGATGACTAATCGTCATGGCACCTGGTGCATTCAGGCAGGCCTGTGCAGCGGAATCGTCATACCTAGTTATGTCTGCACACCTGATGTTTTATTAACCAGTATTGATTTTTCTACCCTGGGGACTTTTTTCTTCCTGAAAAAAGGCAACCTTGCAGGAGTGAAAGGCATTGCAGGGGATGAATTTCTAATGAACTCCTTCTTTCCCTTTTTGTGACTCGTCTTTAATGTAGCTTCGTATTTTAAGTGCCTGAACTGAAATTTCATTTTAAGCAATTCCATTTTGATAAATCCTTTTAAATCTTGACTTTCTGTAAGGTTGTTTTTTAAAGATTGTGCTGCTTGACTGAAACACTTAGTAGTGCCTGTAAATTTGAGCATTTCATTATGGGTTGCAAGGAAGCATGCTCACATGCAATGAAATACAGAGAATTTTGAACTGTTTGAGTAATGCTGAAATAAATAAAAAGGGAGAAAAGTCTCATGTCATATTATAGGTAGTCCTACAGTTTCTTCTGGTTTATTTAAGGTTAGTTCAGATAATAAAGAAACAGTAGGAGTTACAATATAAAATGAATATGTAGCTCAACAGTTATTTTATGACACAAAAGGGGTTTTTATTTTGCATGATAATATAAACACTAACACTCAACCTTATACATTAACTTTTATAGAAGCATCCTAAAGCTAACTGATGGTATGAGTACACCTGAGATTTTCGGTTTCTCAATATGGTATGGATTTTCCATTTGAAAAAATAATTTGTTGTTTGTGTATGTGTGCAGCTTAAGCAATAGCACTGATTTACACATTTGCCATAAATTAGGGGGAGTTTCTGAATCATTCTCTTCTCACTTTGAGTTCAACTGTAGGTTGGTTGTGTTTTCACCGCTCCACTTTTAATTTACTGCCTCAGTCCATCAGGCATTGTGTATAGACTGCATACACACCATTAGTTGTCAGTAGATGAGGGTCCTCATGAGTCATTCTGACAGCTGGCTTGCACTATCACAATAAAATAGGCCCTGTTCTGTTATTTCCCTGAAGCTGGAAACAAGCCTTCTCCAAGGAATGCATATCTTCTGAGACATTGCAGATCATTTATGCGTTAAGCATCTTGTCTTTAAAAATGGTTTTATTACTACTTGTGTATTAATAGTATTATTAGTTAATTAACTGGCCCCTTTGTTCTTCTTACAGTTTTTGGCATTGGGCACACATTATGGCAAAGTTTATTTACTTGATGTCCAGGGGAACATCACTCAGAAGTTTGATGTAGTAAGTATTCTGTATAAAATAATGTATGAGCTAAACTTCATGTTAAGTATTTGTGTTTTAGAATATTGGTTTACCAGTTTGTTTTAATAGCATAAAGAGGATCTTTATTAATTCAGTCAGAGTGCTAAGAGTATAAATTTGAACTTTATAATATATTCTAAAAACTTAAAGGTGAACTTATAAAGAAAGGGGTCTAGATGCATGCATTATGTATTTTGACCGGGTATCTTTTATATGCAAACTCCATGTAAAAATCTATACGTCTATTTAATTGCAAATTCTTAATTATAGTCATCTATTTGGCTTTAATTTTGGGCATTTAGAATACTTCTGTGTTCTTTTAAAATTGTGACAATGTACAATGTCTAGATGAATTGTTGTTAAAAGAAAAATTGCTGCGTTGTTAGTGAATAATAGTGCAAATTTACGTACTCTGAAAGTTTGTGGAATCCTTAAAGTATGAACCCCCTCATTTAGTGACTAATGTCAGTTGTAAGTACATGCCTTGTCTTCTTATTGAGATGCCAAATGTAATTAAAAGTTGATTGATCACATTGCTGGATCAGTTTATCTCTTCTAAATATACAAAGAAAATATTTTATGTGACTCTTTTGATGCTTGGACTCTTAGGGGATTATATTGACTGAAAGCAAAGAACCAGGCTTTCTTTTTTAATTGTGATTTGGAATCATTGAGGATGAAGATACTATTGAATTTGAAGCTTGATTTTGGTGTGTAAGGTGTACCTTAAAGGTGTCAAGAACTTCCATGGTTGTGTAAATATGACACAACCGTTTGGTATGAAAAAGGTGCTCATTTCGGGGGACAATTACTACTGTTTTGAAGAAAGCATCAGCACTTGTCAAAAGATCCATCTATTGATGTAGTTTAGAAAGGAGATTACAGTTTCTAAAGCTGACACGTTGTGTGGGAAAGGAAAAGGGATGCCTTGTTTTGCTGAAAAGAAATGGAACCCTGGAATGAGGACAATCTTTGGAGCAACACAGACAGGGAATTATGTGCTCTAATCATACTGATGCATCAGGCAAATCCCTTTGAGGCAAGAGGAATATACTTTTGACTCTCCCTCATCTTCCCCCGGACACTGGACATGCATCTTGATGACCAAAGCATTTAGTCTTTCAGTTGCCATCCATTAAAATGTGTACCTGATACTGGGCCAGGGCTTTTGTGGTGTTGTGAATGCGCCCTCACCTTTAAAAAGATTGGCTGTATAGTTTCTTAAATTTCCTGCTCCCATTAAATGAGTCCCTGACACTCTGCTTCTGTCTTTTTCATATTGAATAGAAATTGCAGTGTTTGCTTGCTAAGGTTCATGGGCATATACTACTGGTTCCATTGCCAAAAGTCAGTCCTTGTAATCTGTTTCATATAAGCCTTCAGTTATATCTTCTCTCATGTCTGTTTTATGTCGAGTATATCCTATATCCATCCTCTTTCAGGTAATTTATGGTATCATCCATGAATTTGTCCAAATCTTTCTTCAGTTCTTTTTTCAGTCCTGACTATATGACATCTTTGAAAATTAAGCTCTCTATAGCTTTGCACGTTTTATTTGGCAAGGGAGGAAGATAGTTTGGTGCTATTTTTGTGTGTTTGTTTACCTTACTGAAGAAGTTGATAGTGGACATGCGTTTTTGAAAGTTCTCCTTAGGCCATGGCTTCTTTGTGATCATTGACAGAAATCTACTGCAGCCAAGCGTATGTCTGACTAACGACCTGGCAGTTTGCACTCCTAAGTACATATTCAATAAAAATACATGCAATGCATATGTCCACACAAAAAACAGTTGGTTAATAATAGTTTAATTCATAGTAGCCTCAAACTAGAAACAGCTCAAATGTCCGTCAATAGTAGAATGGATAATTGTGGTGCGTTCTTAGCAAATTAAAAAGAACAAACTATTGATAGATTAATTTCATAGACTTAATGTTCAGCCAAAGAAGCCAGACCCAAATGTGTTTGTGTGGTATAATAGCTTTTATATGGTGGTCAAGAAAAAGCAAAACTAAATTATAGCAATAGAGTTCAAATAATGGTTTGACCTGGGAGGGAGCATAGAAGAGTCTTCTGGAGGGCTGAAAATACTGTCTTGGTGGTTTTCTTGTGATCTACATATGTAAAAATCACTAAACTATCATTTGAGGTCTTTGTACTTTATATAAATTGTTCCTCAATAACACACACATACTTGCACAAACACCTATACATGTGTGCATGTCTTTGGTTGAGCTTGAGCAGTGCTCAAATTATCCTTGTTTGTTGAAGCAACCCCTTTCTGCTACTTAATTCTGAATAATACTAAACTTCCTAGGTTGATACCCTGTTCAGAGATCGTTTTGTACATCAATCATGACACTGAGGTTATTCCCATGGCTATATATTCTACAGTTACATAAGAAGGTTGACAGGATTCTGTTTTATACAGCCATCTTTTGTTGATGAAGAATGACAACTGCTAGAGTGATACTTTATTATGCATATTAATACTCAGATTTCAGAATATTTGAAAGAATATTCAGCATATGTTAATTCAAACACTTTAGCCATAAATGTTTTTTTGAGATTATTTCTAGATATAGCTTTATGTTAACTCAAAACTTAATTGCTAAAGCAATTTTACTTAACTCACAGAGTAAAATAACGTGACTTCAGAATTCTTACAGAATCTTAGATTCCTTCTAAATTCCCACAATATTTATGCCCATATAACCACATTAATCATAGTATAATCATGCGTCGCTTAACAGTGGGATGCATTCTGAGAAATGTGGCATTAGGCAATTTTGTTATTGTGTGGACATCATAGCCTCTGCTTACACAGATCTAGATGGTACAGCCTACTATACACTTAGGCTGTATGGTATAGCCTGTTGCTCCTAGACTACAAACCTGTACAGCATATTATTGTCCTGAATACCATAGGCAATTGGAACACAATGGCAAGTATTTGTGCCTTTAAACATACCTAAATATAGAAATGATACCATAAAAATATGGTATAAAAGATGACAAATGAATGATACATCTGTATAAGGGACTTACCTTGAATGGAACTTATAGGACTGGAAGTTGTTCTGGGTGAGTCAGTGAAGGAGTAGTGAGTGAACGTGGAGGCTTAGGACAGTACTGCTGTAGACATTATTAACCTGGTACACTTGGGCTAAACTCAATTTATTTAAACATTTTCTTTCTCCACTAATATATTAAGCTTAGCTTACTGTAACTTTTTTTACTTTATAAGCTTTTTAATTTTAAAACTTTTGACTTTATAATAGCACAGCTTAAAGCAAGCACATTGTACAGCTGTACAAAATATTTCTTTATGTATTTATTTTATAAGCTCTTTTCTATTTAGTCTTTTTTTTTCTTTTTTACTTTTAAAATTTTTTGTTAAAAATGAAGATACAACCACACACATTAGCCTAGGCCTACCCAGGGTCAGGATCATCAATAGCACTGTCTTCCACCTCCACATTTTATCCTGCTGGAAGGCCTTCAGGGGCAGTACTGCACATGGAGCTGTCATCTCCTGTGATAACAATGCCTTCTTCCTGATACCTCCAGAAGGACCTGTGTGAGGCTGTTTTACAGGTAACTTCTTTTTTTATAAGTAGGAGGAATATATTCTAAATGCCGATAAGAAGTATAGTATAGTAAATACATAAGCCAGCAACACAGTCATTTATTGTCATTATAAAATATTATGTAGTACATAATTGTGTGTGCTATACTTTGTATGAGTGGCAGCTCACAAGGTTTGTTTACACTAGCATCATCACAGACACGTGAGTAATGAATGTGTTGTGCTGTGGTGTTACTAGACTGCAGTGACACAGAGTGATAGAAAGTTTCCAGCTCCATTATAATGTTTTTTCATTTAAATGTTTAGGAAAAGATAGCTTGTAAAACATTACAGTCTTATGGGACCACTGTAGTCTATGATGTAAACCAAAAATAAATTTCTAAGCTTCTCAGTCTACTGAATGAACTCCTCCTCTCAGGATTCGTGGAAAATTGGTTCAGGCCACAATGGGAACGGGGATTCAGACATGCCTCATTATATTTGGAATTCTTTTTGGAATTCAGGCACAACTGCCCAGCATTAACATTAAGACAGAGATCTTAAGACTGACAAAACAGAACTCTTTGTAGTGTGAAAGGAAATAAGATACCAAATTCCAACCTGACTCTAATATAGCATCACGTGACAGATAGCAGGCCCTGAAAGAAGTCCAAGTATTTTACTCTAATATATATTTCTTTGACATATATTGAAAGAGCTGTGCAAAGCTGTCTCTTTTGGGGAAAATTTACATTCTGTAGAGAATCCCGTTCCCTTTCCGGGTCTTTTTCTGATCCTGAAGAGAGTAGCTTCAAGGTCTGAATAGGAAACATTTGTCATGTATTACCTCTAAGGGTGCCACCTATGAGACTTCTTCTGCATAGTAAGAACCTTGGTCTTCACAATTCCCTGTCTTAACTCAGATATGCCTTTCTGCTGATTCTTTCTGGTGATAACTCTTTCAAGCAGTTGCCAATTAGAACATCTTTGAATCTATCTATGACTTGTAAACATCTCTCTTTCCTCTCATCTCTTCTTTGAGTTGTCCCAAACCATTGGTTTTTCTGGACCAAACCAATGTGTACCTCACATGTGTTGATTAATGTTTTAGGTCTCCCTAAAACATGTAAAATCAAGCTGTAACCCAGCCACCTTGGACACATGTTCTGAGGATCCCTTGAGCTTTGTTATGGGTCATGGTCCTTACATTTGGCTCAGAATAAATCTCTTAGAGTATTTTACAATTTGACTTTTTAGTCAACAGTGGATGTATGTGGTCTCTTGTTGACCAAAATATTGTTAGGAAGTGCATGATTGTAGTTACTTCTTCTTTAATAGCCTCCAATTTATTTAAGCATTTTAATTAAAAACTTGTTAATTAAGGGTACTTAATTTGAAGCAGTGATCAAATTATTATGCCATGTCTCTGTTAAATATTTAGGAGCATTATGCCATGTGTTTTAAATATTTATTCCTTTAAGTGTGCTAGTGAGAGAGCAAAGAACTTGCTGATCAAACATAAATTTCTACTGTTTACCTTTATGTGTTTTTCTTTCTTTGCTAGAAATAGAAAATGATGAGGTTTTGCTGTAAGGCACTATGGTAAGAGACATTATATAAATATTTATATAATGGATGATTATGAAAAAAAGGGGATTAAAACAAAACAGGAGCTTAGTGGGCATTTTGTGTTAAGATAAATATCACATTTTTGAAATTAATCTCTTGAGGCAGAGGTGGGATGATGATTCACCTTGTCAGCTAGCAGAATCTATTAGTATTTCTATTCCTGTTTTTGATTTGAGATTAAACTAACAGACTGTATTCCTTAGTTGCTCACACCTTTCATGTTCATGTGCTAGTAAAAACACAGACCTCTGTCCATGTAATGGTTGTGTCTCTGAGAACATTTCAGAGTTCTTTGTTACTTCCCACATCAAGTCCTAACTATCTAGCTAAGCATTCCAGACCCTGGTCATTTGGTGAAACCTACCTTTCTAATCTTAGTTTTAATTTCTTCCCCTCTAGTAATTTTTATCTGTTCACCACCTTCTAAATATTGCCGTGGGCATGCTTGTTTCTAAGCTTTTGTCTCTAGAATGCACTTTTCTCTCTAGAATGCACTTCTGTGAATCTCCATTCTTTCTGCAAAGTACCTCCCCTGGATTGTAGCCCTGAGGTGTCTTCTTCCTCTAAACTCCTGTATTATTACTATTTCACTTGTAGTGTGGCCCCTCATAGTGTCAGTACCAGCCTCACATTCATATTTGAAGTCTTGGAGGATAGTTGTCATGTCTCCTGGTATAACCCTCTCCTCTTCCTCACCTTTCTCTTTTCTCTGGTGCTGTTTGGTATCCAGTAAGTATATATTGGCTGGTAATATTGTTTTGAAACAAAGCCATGGAACTGGTGATTTTCTGTTACTACCTTTCAGGAGGGCCTCTGGGAGCCAGTTCTCTGTTCTCCTCTGTATTATTCCACCTTCACTTGCCCATTGGATGTATAATTAGAAATTTCATACTGAGAGCTACTGCAGACTGAATTGTTCCCCACCTCCTAATTCATGTGTTGAAGTCCTAATCCCCAGTGTGATGGTATTTAGAATTGGAGACTTGGGGGGTAATTAAATTTAGATGAGGGCCAGGCATGGTGTAAACTCGGGAGGCTAAGGCAGGAGGATCACTTGAGCCCTGGAGTTCCAGGCTGCAGTGAGTTATGATTGCACCACTGGAGTTCCAGGCTGCAGTGAGTTATGATTGCACCACTGCACTCTCTAGCCTGGGTGACAGAGCAAGACTCTATCTCTTAAAAACAAAAACTAGTTGAAAACAATTTAGATGAAGTCATGAGGGTAGAGTCCTCAAGATGAGATTAGTGACCATATAAGAAGAGACAGGAGAGACCTTCCCTTCCTCCGCCTTCCTGCTGGCCTTGTAAGGACACATCGAGAAGGCTCTCTGCAAGCCAGGAAGAGAACTCTCACCAGAATGTGACCATACTGGCAGATTGAGGACCTCCAGCCTCCAAAACTAAGAGAATTTCTGTTGTTTAAGCCACTGTATGATATTTTGTTGTGGCAGTTCAAGCTGACTAATATAAGATCAGAGTCTTAAATCTTACTTTTGGAAAGTAACCCTTATATTTAGCAGTATTTAAGTTTTTAATATATACTTATACCTTTTCTAGTTGCTATGGATAATGTGTAAAGTCATCAAAGTGTAGAAAGCTAAAGAGACTTTAAAAGATCATTCCAGGTGTAAAAGGTACGAGGGAAAGAAGTGTGATGTAAATTAGGCTTGAGTTGTTCTGGTTATGTATTTCCATGCCCACTACTCTTCCACCCTTATCTCCTTGTACATTCAAGACCTCCCTTATGTAGTGAGACGGTCTTATTACGGCACTTCCCTAACCTAAGTTTCAAAACATGTTTTTGTGACTGGTTCCTCATCTATGAGTGATGATGGTTTCATTTTTCTCCCTGGACTTTGGGACTCAACCATCTTTTGGACTGTGCTCCTGACCTTTTGTTGCTTTCTTTGACTTAGAAGAATTTATTTCTAATATAAATCAGCTACTCTTTTCTCTTTCCTCTGGATTAATATATGAGTGTTTGGAGGATCACCCATCTCTCTTTTCATGTTTCAGCAAAAGAAATGATCATCTTCTTTCTCTCCTCTCTCTTTGACAGTATAATCCTGAAGATTCAGTGTTCCTTTAAGCTGCTTAAATTGCATTTTTAATATTCACAACACAAACACCTTTTTTTTTGAGACAGAGTTTCAGTCTGTCACCAGGCTGGAGTGCAGTGGCGTGATCTCGGCTCACTGCAACCTCTGCCTCCCAGGTTCAAGCAATTCTTCTGCCTTAGCCTCCCTGAATAGCTGGGACTACAGGTGTGTGCCACCATGCCCAGCTAATTTTCATATTTTTAGTAGAGACAGGGTTTCACCATGTTGGCTAGGATGGTCTCGATCTCTTGACCTCATGATCTACCCGCCTCGGCCTCCCAAAGTGCTGGGATTACAGGTGTGAGCCACCACACCCAGCCCACTTTTTTTTTTATCCTTTACATGGCTTAACCATCTCCTTCTTTGTGTTACCTCCACTTTCCTTTTTTTTCCCTCCACTTCTTGAACATACGGTACTTTTGTCACAATTACTTGCCTCAATGTCATTTTCCCCATAGAATGCTAATTTCCTGAGGACCGTTTGTGTAATTTATCTCTGCATCATCAGTGCTCAGCATAAAAGCTAGTGAACTGATAGAAATAAGAAATTGATGGAAGTTGGCTGAACTAATCCATAGTTCCAAATTTGCAAAGTTTCACATATTTAGACTATTTTCCATATAATCAAGGTTTTTTTATACCTTCCTCTCCCATAATCAGGACTATTGTGTGTACATTATAGGAAATTATTTGGGCATGACCATCTCTTTGACAGTTAATACAGATGCCCTACATTCATTATTCCCCTAAACAGCCTAACTGTTTTGGGCTTATTCATAATGTGGCCAGTGTGATATTGGGTGACTATTCATTGAAAGAATCTTTGGAGCAGATCTATAAACTTGAGCTACGTATCCTTGAACAAAGAATCATGCTCTACTCTTGGTCTAATGGTACTCACTTATCGACCTGAAGCACATACCATCTGTATGGTATGCTGTTCTAGATGTGACATCATTAACTGACAAGCAGGGCATGTATCTTTTTGATATGATCAAAGTGGTTCATTGTTGGCTCAAATGTGCCAGTGCCTGTAATACTTGTTTAAGACTGATTGACAGGTCTCAGATTCTTGTGTGTTTAAAGAACTTGTTTTCTATATTTGAACTCCATATTTTGAGTGATAAGAGATGTGTCAAAGGATTTGAGAATTACTTAAATGGAAATCATTCTAACTTCTGATAAATGATGCCAAGGCAAGTCATATTTCCAGTTGTCTGCATTAAAAAATAATCTCAAGTTTGTGGGTTAAGTATTTATAGATAGCTCGATAATTTTGATGCATTAAAAAATAATCTCAAGTTTGTGGGTTAAGTATTTATAGATAGCTCAATAATTTTGATGGCTTCTGTGCACCAAAGTGGCTAAGAAAACATGGTCAGAATTAAGGATGTTTCTCTCTTTTAGAGTAAAGTGGCATACTTATAGAATGTTTTAATGTCTGACCCTTTAGTGGTAACTTCATTTAGGCAAATATCCCTTAAATAGCTAAAATTGAAAATGCTCCTTCACTGAATGAAATTACCCTGGTATTTCACATATTTCAAAGTCAGGGTTGAAGTAATTTTAACTTTGTGGAACATGACTCTGAATTAGGTAGTAGACTGGGGCTTAGTTGTCTGAAGCCTTTGGATTTCATTCTTTAGTACAGGGTACTCTCAGTTCTGGTGCTTCTTTCTTTGGGGTTCAAGGCCATCATTGCAAAGTAAGAGCTTTAAAAGGATTATGAATAAGATGTAGACCTAGGGGGGAATCTCCACCTTTGCAAGTGGGAGATGGGGAACCTGTAGAAAGTAAAATTTGAGGTGAATCTGGAAAGATGCATGCGCATTTTCTGGGTTGTTACAGTGGAGTAAAGATAGTGATAACATTCTTCTTATGAAACAGGGAATCACCAAAGGGTGGGGAATATTTACCATGGACTTTTTATCTTCATATATATTGTGTTAATTATCTAGTAGTATCTTGAGAATAAGGGAGTGGAGAGGAAAGAATGGATGGTGAGATGCAATAGGAGCAAATTATTTGGCAGGTTTCGCCAAAGGACCAAAGGAAAAAGAATGGAGTGATTTCAGGGGAGTGTCTTTGTGGTGACTGACTTTGGAGTTGAGAGTATTTAGAGAACTAAATGAACCAGAAGGATGATGGTAAATCAGATGTCAGGGACTAGAAAGCAGGGGCTTTGTATGTGGATAAGGTTTGAGTGTCTGTGCATATGGTTTAACAACAAATAATTTATACCTTGAGTTTGTTTTGTTAATAATAGACTTCTTAGTCTCTGGGAACCATGACAGGGTATATTTCAAAATGATAGTGTATACTTCTTTCTTAAACAAGTTCTGTTTTTCTGTTTGAGTAGCTTTGTTTGAGTCACCTTCTCTAGAACTTATTTATTTGGCTGTAATTCCTAATGTTTTTCATTTAATAGGATTATGATATATTAGGATAGATGAATACTTAATGGATATTTTTCATCTATCCACTCAAGACATGAAGTTCTTGTTACTCACACAACAGGTTGGTTTGATTGCTGGGCTAGGTCCCAGTGACCACAACCAAGGAGATTTAGTAAGATATAGTATTTAATAAAGGGATTTTATTGCTTGTAACAATAAAACTATCCCTGGTGGAGAACACCAGGGATAGTTCTCAAAGCAGTGTCTACCAAAGCTGGGGACTGGGTCAGCTTTTATAAGCATAGGGTAATGAGGTGTGATCTGATTGGATCTTGCAATGAGGTGATGCTGGGAGGCCTGATCTGACAGGATTCTGCCTTGAGGTAATGCTAGAGCTCCATCTGATTGGATCCTGGATCCTGTTGTGTGGTGTTCACTTCTTAATTCATCCTGCTCTTAGATTCCCCCTGTGGTTGCATGCTTGGTTCATCTGGGCATGCTCAGGTTACATGAGCTAAGGGTCCATGGCAAATGAAAACGCACAACTTTATTACCCAGAAGTTGAATCATATTGTTCTGGTGCGACTATACTTTCACAACATTCTTGTCATTTGGTTGCCCAATCTTTATTTTATATTTCTATTAAGATGAATTTCATTATTTCCATGGGCAGCTATTAAATCTTAACACTTTGACTTTTTTTTAAGTTTAATTTATAGTAAGGAAAAAAACATATTAAAACTAATTAAAATGGAATAATTCATACCACAAAATATACCTTTAGAATGGCTAAAATTACAAAGACGAATCATACCAAGTATTGGTGAGCATGTGGAGGAACTAGAATTCTCATACACTGCTAGTGGATGTACGATAGTATAACAACTTTGGAAAACAGTTTGGCAAAATTTTGAAACATGAAACATACACCTATCATACAGTCCAGCCTTTCAAATTTAGGAAATGAACAAATATACACCTACAAAGATTTCTATATGAATATTCATATCAGTTTTATTTGTAATAATCTCAAAGTGGAAACAGTATATGTGTCCATTTGCAGATGAATGGGTAGACAAAATGTAGTATATCCAAACAATAGCCATTCAACTCACAATAAAAAGGAATGAACTATTGATACGTGTTAAGTATGGATGAATCTCAGCTCTATAGTGTTAAGTAAAAGAAGGCAGATTCAAAAGGCTACATATTATAATATTTGCATTTAGATAACATTCTAGAAAATGCAAACAAATCTGTAGTCACAGAAAGCAGATCAGTGGTTGCCTGGGGTTTCATCTCAGAGGAAAAGAACTGAATGCCCTGTGGGATAGTCTAAAAATCTGATTTCATTTTACTGATATGGAAAAAAGATTAATATATTACTCTGGGCTCTCTTCGTTGCTCAGTGGCAGACATGTGTGTGAGTCCTACCCTAATCATATAGAAGGAGTTTCTTACAGAAAAAAGCAGGTTTGTTACTGCTTTAAGCTGCCCAGGAACCAACTTTTCAGTGTCCCGTACACATAGTGAGTGATGTGAAATCTTTGGGTGGGGTTGGGATATTGTTACTGGCTCTTTCCTTCGAATAAATTCTATGGAAATCACCTGGACAGATGCTGTAAACATTTTTAGGGTTCTTTTGCAGATTGCTATATTTCCCTGCAGTTAGGTTACATGGAAATATGTTCCCACCAGCAGCCTGTTTATCATTATATCTCATCACCAACATTGGCTGTTATTATTTGAAAATTCATTGCCACTTGGATTTCTAGAAAATGGGAATTTATCAATTTAGTTTGTATTTTTCTGGTTACTAATGAGGCTGTTTACTCTTGAGAATTGTTAGTTTATATACTTTGCCAGTATACGTGTAAAGTTCTAAATTGATTTGTAATTAAAAAGTTCATTGTTTATAAGCAGAAATAACATTGATCGGGGTGGCTCATGTGATGACTCAAAATCAGAAGAATTAAGTCGCTACCAAGTCAAATTTAACACTTACCAGTCTTCCTATTATTAAATAAAATCCTATGATTTGCTTTTAGGAAAACATTCAATTTCACACTGAATTAATATTTTAAATCTGAACTTTTTTTAATTTGCTTGTGCACTTGTTTTGATCTTTAAGTTATTTAAAAGCTTAATGAGAAGGTGTTTGTACCAAGTCTTAAGAGTATATATATTTTTGTTAAAATGTTACTTACATAAGGAACTCTTACAGATCCATAAGGAAAACCCAAACAACTCAGAATGAAATTGGGCAAATGACATGAACAGGCGGTTCTCAGAAGAACACCAAATGCTCAGTAGCCGTGTGAAAATATCCTTGATTTCTATAGTAATCACAGAATAATAAGGGAAATGTGAAGTAAGACAATATGGTACCATTGTATACCCATCAACTTGGCAAAGCATTTAAAAGTCTGATCAATACCAGATCCTGGTGCTGGGCCAGGGAACTGGGAGCTGTTCTCCAGGTTGGAAGGTATAGAAAGTCTGGACACAACTTCTCATTTGAAGAGTGACAAATGTCTGCTAGTCTGTGGGCTTATCTTTCAGTTTCCCATTTATGGTGTTGTAGGTTCAGAAATTTTTTCATTTTAATGCAGTAAATATGTATCAGTCTTCTCATTTATAGTTTGTGTTTTTTGTGTCTTCTAAGGGAAAATTGTATTTGCTCCTACAAAGTTGTAAAGATATGATACGGAAGGTGGCTAAGGAAGTGCTGGGAAGAGAAGAGCATGTCTCTGGCTAGGGCTCCACTCCCGGGCCTATATCTAAGGACCTAGGTGAGGACAGGAATTCCTGTTTTCCTGCCCAAACGTTGCATTTCCGGAGATCACCCTGTCCTGCCACCACCGCCCACCAACAACCTGTGCCTATAAAAACCCTGACTCCCTAGTGGGCAGAGACAAAAGCAACTGGACATCCAGAGGAACTCATCAGCAGAAGAACACACAAGTGGGACGCTGAGAGGAGCACATTGGTTGAAGAGCATGCCAACAGGCACCAGCAGACACCGGCACCCTGGCCTGGGAGGTTGGAGGAGAGCCTGGGCTGCTGAGCGGCCAGACTTCAGGAGAAAACCATCTCCCTTTTGGCATCCCCATCTGCTGAGAGCTACTTTCACTCAATAAAACCTTGTACTAATTCTCCAAGCCCGGGTGTGATCCGATTCTTCCGGTACACCAAGGCAAGAAACCCTAGGATACAGAAAGCCCTTTATCCTTGCGATAAAGCAGGGGGTCTGATTGAGCTGACTAACACAAGCCACCTACAGATGGCTAAACTAAAAGAGCATTCTGTAACCCACCCCCACTGGGGCGTCAGAAGCTGTAAACATTCACCCCTAGATGCTGCCATGGGGTCAGGAGCACCACAGCCCGCCTGTCTGCATACTCCTCCTAGGGGTTTGAGTAATGAGGCACCAAAGAAGTGAGCCACATTGCCGTCACATGCCCTGTGAAGGAGATAAGGGAACTTTTCTTGTTTCAATATTCTCTGTATGTCCTTCTAAAGTTTTAAAGTTTTGCTTTTTACATTATCTTCCCTTTTCCTCAAGAAAAAAATTCTCCCTGGACTGTGAGAAGAATTTATTCCTTGATATTGTGACAGATACTGAAGTTCTTATCTTGCCAAAAAAAAAAATTACATGAAAATGAGTCCCCTGAACCTACTGATTTCTCATTTTCTTTCCTTAGCACCTGTCCAGCCCTTGACCCTGTTGCCTTAGTGGAATCTACTATCCCAGATTGGATATAGAAAGAGCAGTGTTGTTGGAATGATTAGAGAAGAAACTCTGGCGGGGCAGTAATGTCCAGCAGAAGGATAGTTGGCGGGTTCTGAGGTGGCAGCACTGCATGCAGGCCAGGCTTGGGGTCTGACGCCAGCCAGCCATCCCTGCCCCACGTTCATTAGCTTGATGTGTTACCACACTTTCTTCATCTGTAAAGTGTGGATCATAGTCATACCTCTCATTTAGATGATGGTTTTGAGAATTATATGAATGAATACATGTAAAATATGTAACACAAGGCTTAGTAAACGTTAGTCATTATCAGAAGGTAGATCAAGCTAAGAGTCCAATTGAACGTGTTTACTACACTTCCTGAAGAACTGTTATTTTTGACTTTATTCATATGGTTAGCTTTAATAATGTTCAATTGTATATAGGGTAGGGAAACCAAAAGGGAGGTAGGGAAGAAAGAAGGAAAAACGAAGGGAAAAAAAGAGAAGCTTCTGCGACACACCCATTCTTACACCCATTTTACTGCCTCTCCATCCCTCAGCTCCTGTGTTTATTTGGGAGGAGTAGGTCACATGACACAAGTAGTATTTTAAGAACATTATTAAGCTTGAGTAATTAAGTGTGTGAAGTCAATCCCAGTGCAGGTCTAGTGAGTTGACTTCAGAAATGTCTTTTCGACATAGCAACATTGCAACATGGCTTGTAAGATGCTTCTTTTGAAAAGTTTTGAGAGACTACTTGGAAAATGATTTAATGGAGATTGATAAAGCAATGTTTTCACACTGGAGGGAATTATAACAATAATTTCTGTGGTGGAAGTAGAGCCGAATTTGTGAAGTGTTAAGTGGTCTTTCTTCATCATATGTTGGAAAAATAAATTAGGCATTTTCTCTTTGATTAATAACTTGGTCTCAATTATTTAAATTATTTGTACTCCCCACCCTTTTTAGATAAGTGACTTTTACTGACGTGGAAAACAAGGGCTTTACTCTCTCAAACGTTTAAATTTTAGATAAATAGAATGCATTAGCATTGCTGCAGCCATTATTAAATCAAAAATAAAAGTGAGAAAAATAAGAACACACCTTTACTCCTAAAAGATTTTCCCTTCATCGTTGATGGTATCATTTACGTGTATATTGAGAACTTAAACAGGGATATTAATGGGCCCTGCTGAGATGTTGGTAAAGCTCTGCAGCCTTCATGGATCTGCTATATATTTGGCTTTCTTTAGCTGCTTTTATTAGTGGAGTTTGTCCTCAAAGGCGTGGCATAACAGATCCTTAGGATTAGGATAGCCTAAGGATCTGAGTCTAAGGATCTGAGACTTAATTTTACAGAATATTAACATACTTATAATTTCCTTTTTAGTTATATGGTCTCAGGGATGACAACCCCGTTTCTGTTGCCTTACTCTTAGAGAAAAAAATTTATTACACTCCTAGGGAATGTTCTCTGGGAAAAAAGGAAAAATTTTGTTTTCTGGAACTGTAGTGTTAGATGCCCTGTGGACTAGGAATCTTAAGGATATGGCCAACTACTGGAGGATGCTGTATTTTTTTTTTTTTTTTTTTTACCAAACTCATTTGGATACTAAAACATCAGTGTTTATTTCTAGGCTAAATTATCATTTAAAATAGTTCAGATCAATTGGGTTGTATGATGTATGAAAATGTCTATTTTGTGAATCACAGTTGGAATGGAAGGGATTGTTCCTTCTCCACTGAGTTCTGGCTCCACAGACAACACTAAACTATTCCCAGCAAGGTCCTGCCAGTGGGACGGCCCTTTTCATTATTAGACAGCTTATCTTTTTTAAGTCCTTGTTTCTTTTTCTGTGTGGTCTACTAGGCCAGACAAGGTGAAGTCTCCTACTGTTTTTTAATCTAAATACCAGCCCAAGAAAAAGCCACTCTTTGCCTAGTTGCAACGACTGTGTTTCCAGACTCCTGATGAATATTATCTCTTTAGAAGGCCTGTTCTCTTCTACCCTCAGTGTTTTCTTCCATCTCTGTGACGTTTTATCCTCTATCATCTGCCTCCATTATTCCCCATATATCCTCCTGATGCTTCTTTTAACGTGTTCTTTCCTTTGCTGGTTCTTTATATTGCCATCATCCTTGTTCACGTCTTTATTGAATCTCACCTGGGTTATTGCAGTAAAACCCAACTGATCTCCCTGCCTTGTGTTTCCCCTAATCCCTCTTTCACACAGCTGCCCAAGTAATCTTCCTAAAGTAGTGCTGGGATTTTGTTATTCCCCTCCCTGAAAACACTCGACTGACTCCTTGATGCCTGTGGAATAAAACAGCTCTTCTGGGCGGCACTCAGGACTTCTGCTTTCTGTCATAACAGTGGTCCCCTGCATTGCACCTACACTGTATCCAGACTTCGTCCTTTGGCTCTCGTTGGAATGCACTTTCTTGTCTTTGCTTATGCAAATTATTGGTGTCATCTTCTCTGTGACACGGTCCTTGATGACTCCATGCAGAAGAATATGTGTTTGGTATTCATTTAGTAATTGCTACTTACTCCTTCAGCAAACAGTCTCCAAGGATGTGCTAGGGATATAAGATAAATAAAACACAGACCCTGTTCTCAAGTCACTTGTGGAACAAACAATGGTTTGTAATGTAATGTGTTAAAGTATAAAATAGAGTTGTGTTCAAAGTACTGGGGTCACAGACTCTGTACACATCTTGTATTCGGGCCATGTTTTTTTTTTTTTTTAATTCTCTTTATATCATGTTGGGTGTTTGGTACTATTAGTTGTTTTATTGTTAAATGCGGTTATTAATGAATTCTTCTGCATTATTCCCTTGCAGTAATCCGGTGACTTGGTCATTCTGTGTTTCTCTATCACTCTTTCTTTTGTATCTTTGTTGGATATATGTACAAGCAAGGAAAATATTTACTTGGTTTAAGAACAAATAATTTTTTAAATCATATTTCACACATTGTATGTCACCATTTTGAAAACTTAGTTGTCTTTCATTTGAGGTTACTTATAGATGGAAAAAAAGTTTATTCTTTTTAACAATGATACTCTTTTCAACAATGATATTCCTGTAAAGTGGATTGTTTCACAGTGGTATCAGAACCAAGTGTAGGGTTTGGTTTATGGCAGGTGCTTGGCAATTCTTCATTGACAGTGTGAGTACTAGAAAGAGAAACTTTGTTGGCTCCTTATGTCATTGCTCAGACTGGTTTTGATTTACATAAAAGGTCCTATTAGTTTTCTCTCTTCCCTGCCAAATTTAGTATTGTAAACAACCATTCAAGACATCTTCAGGAGACCACAGTGCAACTTGTCCAAGGTGTTGATCTGAACTGTTAGGGAAATTTAACTTTCTCTTAGTAGTGGTAGGATGTGGCCATTGCACACTCTGGGGAAAATGAGCTCCAACTCTAGATTTACTGTTCATCCACCTCACTGTACAGGACAACTTTAGGATTTGTAGCATCCCAGAAGGTGACTATCTTCAACCTGAACGTATTTCAGTGATTTGTAAGCTTAATAAGGACAAGGATCACATTTGTTTTGTGTACCACTGTGTATTTGGTATCCAGCACAGTCCCTGGCATGAGAATAAAACAGATAATTTGTACCAAAAGCCTCTTTTTTTCTTTTTATTGAAGTAATGTTTTGAATATTTCCCAGATTGTGAATAACTATCTTGAGTACATAGTCAGTGTCTGGTGCCATGTGCAAGCCAGGCTTCTGCTGTTGTCCATGGGCATGTGGCAGGCACGGGCAGAAGATGAAGTTTAACAAAAAGAAAACAGCTCAAGGAATCAGCAGTATGCCAGCATTTTAGGAGGCAAACCCTTCAAATCCTCCCTGTGCTTTTAAAGGTTGTTAGGATTTAGCCAACGTCTATCTAATAAGTCTTCTGTAGGCGGAAAGGCTGTTCTGTGCCCCTGCCTGTGTTGAGGTTCTACCGTCCTGATGGGTGCAACAGCAGGGTGAATATCTGAGCCTTTTACCTGTCAGCCATGCACACAGGGCTGTTGGTCTCAGGCACAGAGTAGGGACAGCAGCCTAGGGCTTTAGGGGTCAAATGAAGTTGCAAATGGTCATTGCCTATGGTCTCATAAGTTTACAGCATATAAATGCTCTTGTCGGGGAGGTGGTTAAAAACTCTTGATTAGAGGAAAAGTTAAGGAAAAGAGTAGGGATATTTTAATGAATAAGCAGAGACTGATTTATAAGCATTCTCATAAATACAGAAAATTTAAGCTCCATTATTAAACAGGAATGACGTGGATGGGCAAAATTATTTTCTTTCCAAACA
The DNA here is from genome assembly GCF_002776525.5 of Piliocolobus tephrosceles. Taxonomy (NCBI): domain Eukaryota; kingdom Metazoa; phylum Chordata; class Mammalia; order Primates; family Cercopithecidae; genus Piliocolobus; species Piliocolobus tephrosceles. The sequence continues at coordinate 27,479,976 of NC_045441.1, read as the reverse complement.
AGATGACTCTTCCTCAGAATTTCTTTCCATTCTTCACATTCTCAGATGATTTTTATTTTTTTAAGATTATTTCCAAGATGTTAGAGTTTGATCAAGGATGTTTATATTCTAATAGAGTAATTTGATTTTTAGATCATTAGAATGGAATTTTAAGTGGCTAAAGTTTCCTAACAAGTTTCCTAACAAATTTACTTTTTTCAGTCTATGTTAGAAGTTAGAGAATATTAGGGCTATACGGAGATACATATAAATGGTGCAGTCGTATATCTTAAAGTAATCATTTTATATTATTCACTTTCATTTTGTAGCATCAGGGCACAGCTCTGATGAACCATAAAGCCACTTGAAGCACTGCAGCTATTGTGAAATCACTGGGAAGGAATCGTCTGCAGTTCAATCGACTGTGATATTTGGGAAACATTTGTGCACTCTTATATTAGGAGTATAACACTCATCATCTCAAATAGTAGACATGTTATTGTTTCATATTATTAAAATAGCAGTATTGGTATGACTAATTTTTAGCTACTATATAGCTTAAATAAATACCTTTCGCTTAGAAAGCAGCATTGCTTATATATATAAATAGAGGTGAACTTTTTAAAGTATACATTTATAGTAGATAATCAGTAGTTGTTTTTGGAATAAAAGGATATTTCAACCACATTTTCATGCAGTATATTAAATATAACATAATCTGGCCATGCCACATTTTATCACTTACCCCTTCTGTTTATAAATTGCTGCCTTTTGAACTTCCTAATTATTTCTCAAGTTGGAATGAATTGTCACTGAGAAAGCATTATTTCCTCGTCTGTAAAAACAGCAGCTTCTGTTAAAATCTGGATTGTCTTGAAAGAGCTTCAATATAATATAGTCATTCAGTTTTAATTGGGGAGTTATACCTGATATAAATGATGAATTGATGGGTGCTGACGAGTTGATGGGTGCAGCACACCAACATGGCACATGTATACATATGTAACCTGCACGTTATGCACATGTACCCTAGAACTTAAAGTATAATAAAAAAAAAAAAATTAAAAAAAAAAAAATAAAAAAATAAAAGTGTAGAGTCATCTTTAAAACCTCATAAGAAGACTTTTTTGCATATTCATATTAATTCTGAAATATAATTAGTGTCACGGGGACATGATCGCCACATGTGGACTGTCAGCTCTTCATCAGCTACTCCAATCTGATCAAATCTTTTCAGTTGAGTATTGAAAACCTTGGGTCCCAAAAGAACCAGGGGCATGTCAGAAGTTAACTCTTTCCATTGAACTTAATTGAGGCTTTATCATCCTTTAAATTTTTTCTTATTTTTAAGAAAATAACATTTTAACAAAACTCTGCCTCTGCTTTTATTCCGCTCTGTAGTTGTCTTTTTCTGGAGCTTTTGTTTATTTATGTATTTGCCTGTTTTCTCGTTACATGAGATGTGCTTCAGACTCCGAATGATTGTGGTTCTTGTTCTCTTGGGAGCTTCATGAGCTTTTCTATGCCAGATGCTGAGTTTAAAGTAGATTTCTGCTCTCTTGGGCTCACAATTAAGTGCCAGAGATAGGCAGCAAAGTGAGTTATTGTTCTGAAACAGAAATGCTTGGATAGAGACTGATGTGGGAACACACAGAGGGGTATGCCATCCTGCAGAAAGGAAGTTAGGGGCCTTCCCATAGGAGGTGATGCTTGCATTGAATCTTTTAGAAAGAGCAGGAATTAGCCAAGTGGTGGGCGACAGAGGCTGTGCATGGCCTATTCTAAGCCGAATATATAGAGTTAAAGAAAACATTTAAAAAAACCGGGATGTTTAGAATCTTGTGAATCTTTAGGATCTGGCTGGAAATGAGCCTGAAGAGATAGGTGGAGCCACACAATGAAAAATGGCTTTATCAGTAGGACGACTGTTATTTTACTATTCAAATGAGGATGAAAGGGCAGCTCTTAATAATTATACCTGGGCAGCAGTGACAGACACTGACAAGGGCAAACTGAGATGTATGGTTATTCTGTTTAAAAGCCATATTAAGGAATTTACTTTTAACAGAGTAGCAACATGGGTAATTTGCTTTTAGAAGACTAACTTTGGGATTCGCAGTGTGGAAAATGGGGTGTTGGAGAAGACGAGTGTGTGTCAGGGGATGTGCTTGTGGGACTTATTTGGGGAAGTGGTGTGAATTAAGAGACCGTCTGCTATAGCAATGGGAAAAGGATGGATTTGAGAGGTATTAAGAGAGAGAGAAGGATAGGACTTAGTGACTTTTGATTGCTTGTTGGGGGTGTGAGGGAGAAAAATTTCTCTGGGATGACTCTTAGTACTCTGGCTTAGATAGCTAAGTGGACTGAGGGTCATTAGGTGAAATTGAGAATACAGAAGAAGGCACTGGTTCTGGAATTGACAATTTGACATAGAGCTGTAGAGTGGTTGTTAATGTGAATATGCAGCTCTAAAGAGAGGCCTGAGCTGGATTCAAAATACTGCTGTTTAAGAGGCAGGGTGAGGATCTACAACCTGGAAGGGTGACTGAGAAGTTGTGAGTAGAGGCTGGGTGCGGTGGCTCACGCCTGTAATCCCAGCACTTTGGGAGGCCAAGGTGGGTGGATCACCTGAGGTTAGGAGTTCAAGACCAGCCTGACCAACATAGTGAAACCCTATCTCTATTAAAAATACAAAAATTAGCTGAGTGTGGTCACGCATTCCTCTAATCCCAGCTACTTGGGAGGCTGAGGCAGGAGAATTGCTTGAACCCAGGAGATGGAGGTTGCAGTAGGCCAAGATCACACTATTGCACTCCAGCCCGGGCAGCAAGAGCAAAACTCCGTCTCAAAACAACAACAACAACAACAACAACAACAACAACAATAACAACAACAAAAATTGTGAGTAGAAAGGCAGGAAGGAAATGAAGAGAAGTGGGTGTAACGGAAGCCAGTGGAGAAGAGTTTCAGATGCCAGAAAGTCATGGGGACTGAAGGACATCCACTGACTTTGAAGCTAAGAAGGCTTTGGCAGCCTTTCCCCCTGCAATTTTGGTGGTGTCATTCAGGTAGAAGACCCATTTCTTGTCTGCTAGTAAATGGACATACGGAATGAAAGGAAATAAGCAGCCATTCCTTTGTATACCTTGGATGATTGGTTCCTTGGAAGTATCTTTTCTCATCAATTGGCAAAAATGGTAACTTGAGCAAGAGAATAGTGAAACATGTGTATATATATTTTCCACGTCCACGCTCATGAGGAATGAAGTACATCTAAGGCTGGCCAGCCAGGCTTCTTTGTTGGTTGAATGACTGTGACGCAATTTAAACAGTATTTGTAATACAAAAATTGGTTCTTTTTTATTTTGTAGTCTGGTTCTGGATTCTTCCTAGATACTTATTCAATTCTAAGTGTAGTTATTAAAAAATCTATAACCCTCAAACTGTAAATATTTTAAATTGGTTTTGAATGAGAACAAAAGGGGGAAGGAAGATGAGTTGCTGCCAACACAGTGGTGACTCTCAGCTGCTCAGGGGCAGAAGGGCGAGGTCACCTGAGAAACTTGTGTACTTCAAGTGCAGGAGCGGTGAACTGGACCAGGGAACGGGTGGGTCTGGTCCTTTTCGCTATCTTCTCCCAGGATGAAAACATTAAATGGTTTTACTATTTCCATGAAGGAAGTCATCTCTTCTCACTTTTAAGCGAAAGCCAGCAGTCTGCCTGGTAATTAATATGATATTTCCATTTGCTAAGGGGACTGAAATTTTCAGCATCTTAATTTTTGTTTCTTTCATTTTACATTTAATGTTTACTTTTGCATTACTTTGTTTTAATTCTGAACTAGTTTTTCATTATAGGTTTAGTAATCATTGTTTCTGTTTTTTATGTTGAACATTTAAAAATCTTCATTTACTTAACATTTATAACATATCCAGAATTTAATATTGCTGTGACGTCAGACTGGGAGTGTATTCATTATTTTTTCTTGTAGGATTTTTGTTCAGTCTCTTTCCTAATATTTGTGATGATTTTTCACTTGAGAGCTAAAGCATTCTCCCCCATTTCCCTAAGGGGAAGCATATTGTAATAACTGTCATTAAATAATTTCCCCACAAACAGTGTGCAACAGGTTCATGTTTTTATAGCCTATTTTTTGGTGGGAAGGAGTACTGATGTGCTAGGTAAGAATGATGGATTTTGCTTTTGTCATTGGGCCCATAAATAACAAAAATATAACAGAAAATAAAAACATAACAATAGTTTACTTATTTTTTTACTCAACTGTTTATATAGCTCATTGTTGTCAATGCTGAGGGAAAAGAAAGTTGGAAGGAAGCAGTGGGTCAGCAGCGTCAGTGTCACAAAGCAGTCAAGGATGAGAAGGCTGAAAGAATTCCCCGTTTGCTTCAGCCTCTGAAGTTCTTGGCAACCTTAGGGAGAGCAGTTGGTGATGGAAGGGTGGACAGCAGCTAGCTACCATGCTACTCAGGAGTGACAGTGATGGGAGGCCCCGGAGCACTGAGTGGATGGCTCTCCTAGGGAACTGGCTGGAGCCCTTCTATCTTCCCTTTTGCATTTACTGAACCTATATTGTGAGACTTTCAAGAAAGCTTCATGAAAGTTCTCCAACTTCAGGATTGCTTGTTTGATTAATATATTCTCCATCTTGAATCAAAGAAGGTTTAGTGCTGGAGAGGAAATCTTAGAGCAACTGAAAAGATTGGAGAGTTTATAGTTAAAGAATATATTGTTCTGGCCAGGCGAGGTGGCTCACACCTGTAAATCCAGCACTTTGGGAGGCCGATGCGGGAGGATCACCTGAGGTCAGGAGTTCGACACCAGCCTGGCTAACATGGTGAAACCCCGTCTGTACTAAAACTACAAAAAAGTTAGCCAGACTTGGTGGTGCACACCTGTAGTCCCAGCTACTCAGGAGGCTGAGGCAGAAGAATCACTTCAACCAGGAGGCAGAGGTTACAGTGAGCCGAGATCACATCACTGCACTCCAGCCTGAGCGACAGAGTGAGACTCTTGTTTCCAAGAAAAAAAAAAAAAAGAATATACTGTTCTGGTTTTAAAATAAGTCAATGAGAAAATACGTATTTGTATTTGTTTTTGTTTTGTTTCGTTTTGTTTTGTAGGTGTATAGAAAACTTGCTATTAGGTGTGTTTTTCATAGGCTTCTTAAATCCAGGTGGAGGTCTTGCTTCCCTCCCGGGTGCATCATCAGTGGAGAGTAAAATAAGCAGTAAAATGAGCTTTTCCCAAGTATGAAAGAACAGACGTTTGCTTTTCACACATGGAGTGTATAAGTGTGGCGTGCTTGCTAACTGTGACTAAAGAGCATGAAGCTGCATAGGCAACCATGTGGATGTTGGGATTGCTAACTAGTGGGTCTCTGAGAGAACGAAAATGAAATCCTGTCTTCTATTTCTTATTCATTCCTCTCTGTGTCCATGGGGATGCAGCATTTTTGAAGGAATCAATTATCCATTTGTTAGTCAGAGGAGCCTTACAAATTATACATTAGCAGATTGATTTCTTGGGTTCACTGTTGGGGGACTGATAGCTTAAGGTGGGATGATGAGGAGTGTCAAGGGAAAAGAAGTTGCCACAAAGAACACCATTAAAAGCAGCTTTCGAAATGACCGTGAATTTATTCCTAATTGAAGAGCTGACATAATCCATACTAAGTGTATTTATTTCAAGCATCTTACATTAGGTAATTGATTATCACATGAGGTGTACATGTTGGTAATTTTGCCTTTTCTTTAAATTTAAGAACTCGAGACCACCTGTAGTGGACCTAGATTTAGAAGGTGTGTGCTGGTCCTTGCCCCCTCCTGCTTACTCGGACTTCTTTTTTTATTCCATTAAGGAAGCATTTTTGTATGTTCTATAGTGTCAGCTTGACATTATTGATTTTTGAACAAACTCACTTATATTGTCCAGAATTCCAAACATGTCTCCATTAGTAATAAAATTGTAGCTAATGGAAAATACAGCTGAGGCCATTTTTCTCTGGTCTTCTTTTCTCTGGTCACTCTCTCTTTCCTACATTTATGCCAGTATTACATCTTTGCAAACACACACCCCAAATTGTATGTTTAGATGTGATGCTTTCTGCTCATTGCTGTTATGGTGAAAGGTTTAGGAAAATCAGGCATTTTAGCTATGTAGAATCTTGTACTGGAAGGTTCCCCTCTATGTTTGGGAATATCTTGTACCCTTTCTCTCTTTCCTGTTGTTGTTGTTGTTGTTGTTTTCCTGTCGTTGCTGTTTGTTTCTTTGTTTTCAGTATATAGAAATGACAGAGACGTGTAAGGCATTTGTTTCTTTTATAGGAGGAATGATTATGGATGCCAGGCTAGTTGCATGCAACATTGACAGTTGTAATATTGAAATCCTCTTGTTTATTTGTTCTTTATTAAATGTTATGGAACTGTTATGGAAATGGAATGTGCATAGTAATGGTACTCAGTTATCACTCAAAAATATGCATGTGAGTTCTTGGAATCCTGGTTTTAAATATTATATTTAATATCTGGTTTCTTTTTGTTTTTAGATTAATGAATTTGCTACCTTGCCATATTTTAAAACTATCTTCTGATTAGAAACAAAATAAATTTTTTTTTGTAGAAATCTAGTAAAACATAGAAAGGAGTAACCCAAACAATAATAACTTAGCACTCAGATATAACCAGTGCTAATATTTGGGAGTATCTGCTTCCAGTCACATAGGTGATATACAAATACTCTAAATATAGTAATATTCAGCTAACCTGGAGTTAACCAAACTTCAAGGTTTGAGAGCACAGTTCTCCTGACAGCCAAATCTACCCAAGCCTTCTGACACACACTGCAAATTCTGGGGATTCCCAAAACCACCCTCATGTTTGATCGGTAGGAGACTCACAGAACTCACTGAAAGCTGTTGTATTAATGGTGCTTTATTACAGGGAAAGGATACAGGTCAAAAATCAGACAAAGGAAGAGAGAACATATAGGCTACAGCATGGGAGGGTTTCAAATGTAAAGCTTTCATTGTCCTCAGTATGTGCTAACCTCCTGGTATAGATGTGTGCTGACCAGAGAAGCTCCCCTGAGCCTCAGTGTTCAGGATTTTTATGTAGACTCTATTACACAGGCATGATCGATTGAGGATTATTCATGTGGTTAATCTCAGCTGCTAGGTTGACTAATACCACTCTGACCCAAAGCCCCCACCCACTACATGATTGGTCTTTTTGCTTTGTCCAGCTCCCACACTAATACGTTTGGGTATGGCAGGCCTACCCTAATGTCTGGTCTGGCCAGCCCCCTGCCTTTGACTTAAGATGTTCCTGTCGACACAGAAGCCAAGGGCAAAGACTGAACCTCTCATTGGACAAAGCCAAATACCTTAGTACATAATATCTTTTTGTTAACTTAATTCTAAGAATTATCATTTAGATGCTTTGCTTTTAGAAATTTAGATAATTTCTATTTTTTAGTATCTTACAAAAGCAACTTGTTGTGAAAAGGCCCTTGTGAAAAAATCTTTTTGCTTCTCTTTGGTCATAATAGGTAATGTATATTTTAAATAATTTTGATACACATTTTCAAATACCCCTCAGAAACATTTTCCAAATTTAAATTATTACCAGCAGTATGAGTATCCTTTTTTGTGCTTCTTTGCCAAAACTGTTTTTAAAAGTTTGCTATTTCCAAAGGTAAAATATATTGTTTTGGTTTTCTTTTTTTTTTTTTGTTAAATTGACTCTTATTCTTGTTTACTTACAATTTATGCATATTGACTGTTTACTTGGTTTGATTTTGGTGACTAAAAAATTCAAATTTATTCAAAAATCACTCCAAAGAAAATTTTAAAATGTATAATAAGGTACGAAGATGTTTGCAGTCTGCATGACATGGGGTAAATATCCTTAAATATCCTTAGCCTATAATGACTTCTTATAAATCAGTTTAAAAATTACAGATATCTCAAAAGTAAAATAGTTTCTGCTCCTGGATTCATTCTTAGAACTGATAGCTTAAGACTGCAGTTTTTACTGATGTCTTTTCTCTCCAATTCTATTTAAAGTGACCTAAGAAATGGAGAATATTTATACTTTCACTTTGAAACAGAGAAGGGAAGACTGTAGTAAATAATCAAGTACTAAATAATGTGATTGCATTGATTTTGGGGAGGCATAAATCAAGTATAATTTATAATAATTTAAAGGTAATTGCTAATAAGATAAAAGTAGATCAACAACATCTAATTCTTGGATAGAAAAGAAAAAAAATCGAGTAATATAGCAAATAATAAAAAATCAAATGGGGACACATAAAAACTGTAAAATAATGTAGTAACTAAGCCAATACTAAATGGATCAGATATTCTGTTACTATTAATTAAAGAAAAATAACCTTAGCTTTGAAGGACACATATTTTACAAAATGATGAAAGTGAAAAATAAAAATGTGAGCAAAATACACTGTAAAAAGCCAAACAGAAATCAAGTGTGTTGGCTGTAGAAATGTGACAAAAACTAGAATTTAGAGCAAAAGAACATTAACCAGCAGAAGGCATAGTATATTGATTACATTTACAAGTTAAAAGGAAGATTGAGTACAATCATTATACCCTTTGATATGCCAAATTATAGGGCATCTAATATCTGGACCAAAATTCATTTGAAATTCAAGGATAAATGAACAAAACTACAATTGGAGTAAGAAGTTTTTAAAACTTGTTTTTAATCAGTTTTGATAGATGAAGGAAGAAAACAGTAAGTATATAGAGAAATTAAATAATATAAATAGTGTGATTTAAAAATACATATTTTGAGCCTAAAATAGAGAATATGCATTATTTTTGAAATTATATCTTAGGAATAATTAGAGAAAATTATTAAATTTCTAAAAACAGATATTATACAAACCACATTCACAGACCACAATTCATTCACACTAGACTTTATTAATAACTACATTAATGGGCAAATACAGCATCACCATCCTTGGAAATGAAACAAAATGTTACTTTTCTCAAAAAGGAAATAATTATTGTAATTACACGTTAACTTTTGTCTTTCGATTTGTGGCCAGTGATAATCAAAAGCATTTTATTATATGACTGACAAATCAGTAATTACAATTATTAGGTAGTATATTAAAGTCTGGAAATTTCAAGATGGTGAACAAAATTGTTCTAAAATTAAAAAGGAAAAAATTAAGGAATAATAATAAGAAATTAATAAATAGAAAAATTTTAAAATAAAACAAATTGATGAAAATATTGTTTCTGCAAAGAGGCTACCAGTACAGCTGATATACACCTGATAATGATAATCAAAGAAAAAAAGGAAACAAAGTACTTATACCGGTAAGATATCTGTATATTTGCAAATATGAAATAGGAAAAGTAATATAGTACCTACCTTATAGAATTGCTGTGTTAAATGATGCATGTATAAAAGTCAGAGAATAGAGCCTGATGTATAATGACCATATAGTAAATATTAACTTAGTAGTAATAGTTTTACTATTTATTCTTAGTAGTATTAATATCATCAGTATTACTAAAATTGTTAAAGAACAAAAAGTAAAATAAAAGTTATTTTCATCACTAATGAATTTCAGATGTGCTATTTTTTTTTTTCTTGGAAAATATAAATGACCAGATTAGATTGAGAACATTTGAGTAGCTTGACAATTAAAGTGGAAAAAAATGAAAAAAAGATCTCGAAATTTAAGAAATAACCCATTAAAGATGTTGATCTCAGACATTTTTATGGGCTGGTTCCTTTTTATCTTTTTAAATTTTGAATGTTTATTGTGAAATGTAACTTTACATAAAATGTGTAGTAAAACAGATCGTCACCATCCAAACAGTCACAAAACTACCACTCTGTTGAGAATAAACCATGTGACCCTTCCTGATCACCGTGTTCTCTCTTCCCCTCAGAGGTATCCACTATACTGACCTTTATAGTAATAACTCTCTGACTTCTCCATTTTATTTTACAGCCTGTATGTGCACCCCCTACACACTCTGGTTTTGCCTATTTTTGTATGTTGTGTAAATGGAATCACACAATACGTGTCAGGAATGAGGAAAGGATGCTTCCTGTGATTGCTGCTCCTTGAATAAAACTATCAAACGAATATTAAGACCTCTAAGGGGAAACATATAAAACTTTATTTAGAGATACCGAAGAAGACCTAAATAAATGAAGAAATGTTCCATGTTTGCGGATTGGAAGATTCAATATTACAAAGATAACAAAGGGAGAGCTCTCAACATTTTACCATTAAGTGCAATATTTTCCTTACCATTCAGAAGATATTCTTTAAGAGGTTGAGGAATTTTTCTCCTAGTGTGCTAAAAGTTTTTTTTTTTTTTTAATACCATGAATGGATATTGAGTTTCATCAAAAACTTTCTGTATCCATTGAGATAATTCTATGATTTTTCTCATCAGTATAGAAAATTTGTGTTCATAGGTTAAATCAGCTTTGTATTTTTGGAATAAATTTGGATTTTCTCTATAAGTTGACTTTGTTAATCGTTTCTTTAGGATTTTTTCATTTATGTTTGTGGGTAAGATTTACTTGTACTTTTTCTTTCTCCTAATATTTTTGTTGAGTTTTATTAGTATAAGGTTATCCTAGTCTATTAAAATGGGTTAAGGAGCATTTCCTTTTTATTTTTTTCTCTGGAAGAATTTATGTTGAATTGGAATTTTTTATTCTTTGAACATTCTCTCATGAAGTTAATATTCTAGTTAGTGAGTTTGAAAATAAGTAAAAGATATACTAAGATAGTGGCAAGTGCTAAGGAGACAAAACAAAAGCAATGAGGAGTTATGAAATGTTTGGGTAAAATGTTGAACTTTTAGATTGGTTGGCCAGAGTCTCACTGAGAAGATGATTAGCAGCGCAGAGTAGGCAGAAAAGCATTCCAGGCATGGGATGAACAAATGCAAACGCCTTAAGGCTTGAGAAGTAGCAAAAGGTCATCAGGACTGGAGTAGAGAGAACCAGCGGGAGAGGGGATGAGGTCAGAAGTTGGAGGGAAGGCAAAGGCCAGATAATTTAGGACTGTCAGGTCATAGTAAACATTTTGGCTTTTTTCTTGAGATAGGAGGCCATTGCAGGGTTTTAAGCAAAGGAATGACTCTTATTAACCTGTTAACAGTGTCACTGTGCAGGCTTGGGATTGAGAACAGATTTCTAGGAGAGTTAGGGCAGGAGAAAGTCACTTAGGAGACAATTATGATAATCCCTACTAGAATGATGGACCAGGATAGCAGCTGTAGGGGTGGTGAAATGTGGTCCAAGTCTGAATAAATTTCATCATAAGAGGTGATAGGAATTATGAAAGATTAAATATAGAGTGGACATAAAGACAGGAATCAAAAGTGGCTTGAAAGTTTTTTCCCAGAGCAACTAGAAGAAGGCATTAACTGAGGTGGGGAAACCATCAGGAAGAGCCCTTTCCAGAGGGAATATTGGGATCTTGGTTTTGGATATGTTTTAGATGAGGTGCATATTAGGCATCCAAGTACAGATATAAAAGAAACCATCTTAGATACTGGTCTAGAATAGGGAGAGGCCCAACCTGGAGATAAAAATAAAGGGGTCATTCCATGGCCTGGAGAAAATATTATGTTTTGAGTATAGATGTAAAAAAAGAAGAGGTGCAAGGACTGAACCATGAGATGTGGAAGTCAGGAGTTATCAGTGGTGCTACATGCTCCAATTAGGTGAAGTAAGTTAGGATTGAACAAGGACCATTCTGTTTAGCAACATTGGGGTCATTTGATCTCAAAATTCACAAGAATAAATATTGGAGAAAAGCCAAAGAAAATGTGAAAAATTTTGACTGAGACTTACTAGATTTCAAAACATACTGTGTACACCCTCTATAATTAAATCAATGCTAAATTGATATGGGAATGGACAGAGACTACAACTGAAAACCCAGAATGTTATGTGAAAATTAGCTGGACGTGGTGGCACGTGCCTATAATTCCAGCTACTCGGGAGGCTGAGGCAGGAAAATCACTTGAACCCAGGAGGCGGAGGTTGCAGTAAGCTGAGATCGTGCCACTGCACTCTAGCCTGGTGACAGAGCTAGAATCCGTCTCGAAAAAAAAAAAAAGAAAATGAATTCTGAAATGTGAAAGACTTAAATGTAAGAAATAAAGTAATAACCATCATGCAAAAAAATAGGAGACTGCATATACAATGTCTGGATAAATATTATACTTCATCCCCTAAAAATAGAAAAGAGCTCTTATAGATTGACAAAACAACAAACATGTTAATAGAAAAAAAATGAGTAAGAGAGGTGAACAAGCAGTTTACAGAAGAGCAAATTAATTGGCCAATAGACTTAAGAAAAATGCCTAAGTTTATTAGTAGTCAGGGAAATGAATCAATGAATATTGATCGTTGGCAGAAAAAAAGTCAAAAAAAAAAAAAACCTTCTATTGCTAATAGAGGTACGTGGGAAAAAGGATTATTTTACCTTAGAGGTATGATTTTTTCCCCCATAATGTTGCTAATGTGATGGCACAAATGGTTTCCATTCAGTGAGAAACATGTTGTAATGGAAACTTTGGTTTATTTGCACTTGGAGTACAATTGCGTGGCATGCATAGTCCTTAGTAGCACTGTGGATTTAGACACTCACATAAATTCTTGAAGCCTCATTTTCCTCATTGTGAGATGGAGATAACCAGCCTTAGCTGACTACTTTCCTCTGGGGTTGAATAACAGATCTTGTGTATGCTAGGTCTTTGGAAATGATATAATGTGATTTACAGAATATTAGGATAGGCCATGAGCTTTTCAATACCAGAGTCCAAGAACAAATTACATAAACATGTATATAGAAAGAAAATCTACTAAGTGTAACTTGCAGTAAAGAAGAGCTTTGTAAAGAAGGCTTGATGTCTTAGCTGCTTTCATTATTGGGTCTCAGTTTTCTAAGCATAGAACAATGCTGTCCAGTAGAACTTACTGCAGTGATGATGTTCTGTGATCTGTATTCTTTCCAGTACAAGTCACATGTAGTCGTTGAACACTTGGCATGTGTTAGTGCAACAGAGGAACTGATTTATCGAATTTTAATTTAACTTTCAGTTTTAAAGGCTACATGTGGACAGTACCATATTGGAAAGGAAACCTAGGCTGCACACACTTACTAAATTATAAATTTGAGGCAGCTTACAACCAGATGCCAAAGAAATTACAGTCAGAGGTTTGTGGAGTTTATATTTTCCAAGACTAAAATCAATATTAAAAAATTGTTGTTTGATGAACCCACGATCTGAATAAGGAAACTATTAACAGAAGATGCTCAATTTGAGGAAGGAATTTATTCAAAGACTATAGAAGCTGAACATTTAGACTTCTCAGCCAGAAGTCCAGACATGCTGGCCTAGGTGCTTTCCCAGATCAGCTTTTGCTTTCTTTGTAGATCCTTGCTGCCCAGCGCAGTATTCTTCACTCCTCCCAGGTTGTAGCCCTGACTCCTCTGTTTTCTCTGTTTTGATTCCCTGCTGTGAGCTTTAGTTTATTCTTCTACAAAATAGATCAAATATCTATCTTCAAGGACCTTTACTCTTCTAACATTCTAGGAACTTTAAGGAGCTAGCTTATTTTTCATGGGGTGCATCTCAGGAGTGTCGCTCGTGTGGTGATTTAGGGATCGAGATGAGAAAGGATTTTGTAGCCAGGAGTCTCATCTCCATGTCAGAATGTCTTTCAACAGCATCAATCAGTGGGTGGCCTTTTTGGGGTCTGGGAGCCTTGGTCTGCCCTGACCTTTGCCTACTTGCTCTGATACATTTTTCACCTGAAGATCTCACATTCAACTTTGCATATTTACATTTATTTTATCAACAAGCCAAACCATTTTAAGGCTAAATATTTTTTAAAAGCTACTTTGCAAGCTTATGTTCTAGCTGTTGTAGGCTTACTTTTCTTCTCATAGTTAGTTTCTACTGTGCTTTGTGTAAGATAGTTGGAAACTGTCATTATTTAAGAAGAAAACAAAGAGTTTACTATTTTACAAAGAGCAAAGACGTTTGATTGTTGATACATATGTTCCTGAAGTTTTACACATCTTTTCGTCTTTTTCTTTTTAGAGTCCTGTGAAGATAAATCAGATTAGCTTGGATGAAAGTGGAGAGCACATGGGCGTGTGTTCAGAGGATGGCAAGGTATGGCAAGGATGTGGTCATGCTGAGAGTTCTGCTGTGGCGCCAGCCCCAGGTGATCGGAACAGCACCTTGCTTACTATATACCTGCATTAAGACAATCTTGATTATTCTTTCTGAGTATTGAACTTGCTTCTGGTTGGTCATAATTAAAATAAAATATATTTTGCATAAATGTGCCTTAGGAAAAGTAATTACAAGACTGTCAATAATGTAGTATTAAACTGATTAACAGCTGTGGCAGGGTGACGTGTCACCTTAATCATTACTACCGTGCCACTTCTACTTCAGTGACTAGTCTGCAGTTCCTGCAAGATAGTAGTTTAATGCCTTTCTGCCATAAATCCACAAAATTGGATTTTGTGGGCATGATTTCTGTGGGCCAGTGGTTTTCATTTTCACACACAAGTTATGAATGTTTCTCTTGAATTATAGAATCTTTTGATAAGCAATCATAGTTTATCAGAAGAATAAAGTGTCTTACAATGGCCACATTAAATAAATGTAAAATCAATATATGTACAGTTTTCTAAAAACCTGGTGCCTACTTCCTCAACCAAGGACATACATCATTTGTGCAGTGTATAACTAACAATTATCAGTGCTTCTTGCTGATGTTGAGCTGTGACATTTAATGGTTGTGGTGATTGATTTTCCACTTATAAGATGTCTTTTTTGTTTTTAAGTCGATGGAAATCTTTTCTAATGTTGGTTTGCAATGATAAAATTCTAATGCATAGTGTATTTAAGCTACTTTTCTAAAATAACAGTTTGAGAGAGTGCATTCAGAATCATTATAGATCTTTACATATTCCTTACTGAGTAAAGCAGATTTTCTAATCTAATTTTGTATTTTTTATGTGCCCTAAATTCAGTGGGCCATTAAGATGGGTAAATTAAAAACAGTAAAAGTTTAAAAGTGTAAAAGAGTAATATATATATATCTCAGTGTAAAAGAGATATACCCATTTAATCTGTTAACAAAAAGCAACATGAAGTCTCTTGACATACAAGAATGCATTTTATAGATCTAAGCCTAATGTTGCCCAAAGAGACTTTTGAAACAGTAATTGGAACACTAGTGCTTTTCAAAAAGCACTGTCAAATTTTACAGTACTTTCAGAAATTCTGAGATTGTCATGATTATCAGAGAGAGATGAGGGACGAGTTGGTTTGTGCAGAAATTGAGAAGAATTATACACACCGCTGAAACATTTTTTGTGTTCATGTATTTGTAAAGAAAGATAGTCTTCATTTTGTTTTCTTAAAGATGAGGTATTCCTTTTGGGCTGTTATCAATTTAATCAAACTAATTTGTTGAAAGATAGTACTCACTTTTTTAAAAAATTGGAAATGAAATTTTACTAAATACTTCATCTAGGAATTTTCAGAGCTTTAAATGTTGAAGAATTATTATTTAATGCACCTAAGTGGAATATATTAGCTACTCCATCTGGTGGATAAGATGAACCTCAGATTATCTCATGGTACCCTTCTTGTCAAACACCTTTGGTTTCCTATTTTGGTGAAATTTATAGCTGCCATATTTTGGTGTGGAACTATGATATATTTTGGGAAATGATTTTCCCATATTTTTATTAACATTGATAGAATTGAAAATAAATCTTTTAGTACACATACTTATATGTAAGCTACTCCCTTACCGTGGGTTAGTCAGTATTGTGAAAGTTGAGAAGCTAGTATAGAATGATCTGGTAAAGTGGTTAGTGATGATACAAACATAAAGACATTACACAAATACATTCCAGATGCCTAAATCTAATGCTTCTTTAAATAGGTTTTGTGGGTATTTTTTTCTTTTCTTCAGTCTGTTAAGGATCCTAGATAGATAATTATTTATTAGGTTATTTCAAGGGTAACCTTTGATATTTGCATTCAGTTTTCAAGTCCTAATTCCATCAGTTGTTTAAAATATACTGTTTATTCAGCTGGTGGTCATTTTCAATCTTTTTTTGTCATGACTTTTCTACACTTGAGTTCTGCATTTTGAGACACACACATATATCATGTGTGTGTGTGTTCAGTTTCAGTTTACTGGCATATGTTTCTAGAAAACTTTTAGGATAAGTACATACAAGGTTTATTTTGGGATCGCTTGCATATGTTGCTTTCATATGTAAACTATAATTTAGTATAAAATTCTGGGTTGGAATATTTTCTCTCAAAATTTTGGAGATGTTCCCTTTTTTCTGACATTTATTTTTGTAGACACGTCTGAAGCCAGCTTACTTTTGTTCTTTTCTAAAACCTTTACAGTTTTTTTTTTTTTTGGTCCTGCCTTGGAACTTGGACTAATAATAATAATTACAACAAGAACAACAACAGTAATAAATGGTCTGTGTAATTCAGTTTGCTAAATTATGTCTAGTTCTGGTCTCTTTTCATTAAATTTGTCTGGTGCACAATCAGTCCTTTTGATCCATACAGTGAGGTATTATTTTCATTTCAGAAAAGTTTACTTCAGTTATAATTTTGATGATTGCCTCAGTTGCATTTGTTTTCATTTCTTCAAAGAAATTCAATAGTATAAAGCTGAAGGCAATATCGCTTAGAGGCTAAGAGCATAGCTCTGTATTCCAGCTGCCTGGGCTGGCATTCCCACTCGCTGTGTGAAGTTGGGCATGTTGCTGGGCTTGGCACTGCCTCCCTCTCCTCAGCTTGGCAGTGGGAGGCCCCTGAGGAGTGTTGTGAGGTGCAGGGTATATGGTGAGCTGTCAGTTATGTATTAATTGTTTTTATTGCTAACCATTCATTTTTAATCCATTGCAGTCTGGCCTCTTCCTGTCTCCCATTCTCGTACCTGAACTTTTCAAGGCAAAAGGGTGAATGATTAAGCACTATTTACCCTTCGCTTCCTTTTGGCAGTGTATGAGTTGTGCAGAAAAGTGTTCATTCATATTGTGTGATGTCTCACACATGTACTTTGCTTTCTCATTTTTAGCTTTTTATTTCTGTGTAGTCAGGGAGAGTTTCTCTACTTGTTTATGCCCTTCGCTGATTCACTTTTCTTCCAAAGTCTGTTTTGTGTCTTACTACTTCCTGGAGTAGATTTTTATTTCATTTTGCATTTTTAATTTTTCTGAAATCTTTCCCAATTCTGTTTTCATATCAGCCTGATATATATTTAATTTTTAAAAAATTATAACTTTTTATATGCCATGGAGTGTCAGGCGGGTGTTGTCTAGTGGTTAGCAGTGGAATTATCCTGTCACTTTTTAGCTGTATGATGTCTGCTAAGTTATTTATACCTCTCTGTGCCTCAGTCCATTTCCTCCCCGGTAAAATGGGGATAACAACAGTACCTACTTATTGGGAAGATTAAATGAGTTAATATATGTAAATTACTTGGAATAGAACCTGGAACAGAAGAATCACTTATTAGTTGTGAGTTATTATTATAATCATTGTTGTCATCTTCCTGTTTTTCTGCTCCAGGTTCATAGCGGTCTGATCTTCTTATTGTGGTTGCCAAACAGTTTCTAGTTTTTCTTTGGTTTCTGGTTAATATTATTTCTTAAAACATGGTTTTTCTCCCTTTGAGTCTTTGGAATGTTCTGCAGGACTTTTTTAATAGACCTTGACTGTGCTTTTTGTTTGATTTGTTTATCCATTCCAGAACAGGGAGATCTCTTTCTGAACCTGGGTTAGCAAAGAGATTCAGTGTCTGACTTGCCCTTGTTATTGTTTTGGGCATTTTAGAATCACGCTAGTTCAGTAACAGGGACCCTAAAATGAGCTTAGTTTCCCGTAACTAGATGAAGGCAGCTCTCTAGGGGGAACTAGAGGCTTCTGTCATCACTCTCTGGTCTCTGATAGTCAGCCTGGGTGGAGAATGTGAAAACCAGCAATCTTGACCACCAGAGTCCCTCTAGCTACTACTGGAGGTATAATGACAGTTCACATGTCCACCCTATTTTGATTTTTAATGTGTTGTTTGGAAGTGGAAGTTTGAAAGAGGCTGTTACAAGGGAAGTCTAACTGGGAAGTTTGTATAGCACTCTGGCCACCTCTGTCCTAGTTTCTCTGCATCAGGGCTGTTGCCCAGTATTCTGGTTGGCAAATTACATAGAGTTTCATGCTAAAGTGGAGAATGATTACATCCCTCACTGTTTCATGAGGGTAGGTTTCCTCCATTTCAGGTAATAAAACACATACTACATACTTCTAAGGTACTCACATGGCTCTCTGGTTTGTAGCTAATGAGAAGTCCCCCAGGACTTTGCAGGAGCTTGGTTCTATGGCCAGTTGTTAGGAATTTTCTCTTTTTCTTCATTAGGTATTTTTGTTAGCAGGTTCAGAGAAGTTGTTAGGGCTTCTACAGGAGATACCATTTTCAAAAGGGTCCTCTCTCCTGTAACCTTTAATTATGTGATTCTTATCTTGGATGAGCTCTTCCCAAAAGCGAAGGGATTCACAGATAAGTGTGATTTTCACTGACAAAATGGCAAAATAAATAAAGAGGGAGAGAGAGGGGAAATAAATGAGAATTGTTTGGGATTTTATTAGCATTAGTGGTATAACCTGTGACCAGTTAGTTTGGCATGTCATAGTAGTGAAATGAACCAAAACACTGAAGGTTTTACAAAACACCCTTGTGCTGATACTGATAAAGCTTATGAGATTTGTCTTGTGAAGTTATATTTTTTAATATTGAAATAGAATATAAGAACAGTTGAGGAAAATGTTGCTCAGATAAACATAGTAATAGAAACTGACCAGAGAGTTCAATTCTTGATTTGCCACCTTCAGCAGTTACTCCTCCAGCCCCTGCTGTGGGTATGACAGTGATACTTTTGCTTCTGGCGAATTCTTAAGGATAGTGATGCATATCACTGTTACTATGAACTTGTTTGATTTTGTTCTCTTTTTGTTTATTCCTCTTTATCACTCTACTATTATGCCTTCAATGTGCATTTTTAATTTTTAAAAGGACATTTATCCTTGGCAATTCCTAATTTAATTTTCAGCATTGCATCCACAATCCCTGTATTTATCCACACATTTACTGATCTGTCAGTCTTTTTCTGCAGGCTTATGCATCATTTGTTTACATCTCACATACTTTTCTGCATAATAGAAATCGCTTTTTTTCTAAAAATTACCTTTATCCCATCTGTAAGGCAGAAGGAAGTTTATCCATTTGAATGAATAGTTGGCTTCATTTAATTTCAATTTCTGTCATAGAGTACCCTTAAATCAAAGTCTGATATTCATGTTCTTTTCAGTTTGGCACATATTTAAGGCTTTTGAATGTTTTTTGTTGTTCTATTCTACTCTTCTTACACTTTATGTAAAAAGATATCTTTCTGTTTTGCAAGTTTCAGTTTATCCTATATAAAGATAACATGTAGAAGAATAGGATTTAGAATGCCTTGGTTCTGGTTCTAACTCTTCTGCATATGATTTTTATGACCTTAGGCAAGTCATTTTTCTACAGAATCATCTGTTCAACAGGCATAATGATATTTGCTCTCAGACCTAGCATTTTTGCTATGAGGACCAAATGAGGAACAGCAGAACATTGCCAATTGTGCAGAACTTCAAAAATATCATTTCACCTCACCAGAAAGTTTGATTTTGTTTGTTTGGGGTGGGATTTGGCCATTAGTTTCCAGGGATTTTAACTGTACAAGTGTGTTTGAGAACCACTGAGGTAAAGCATGTTGAAGCATTTAGGGATGTGAGTTAGTAGCAGTAGTGTGAGATTTCACACAAGACCATGCAGTACATGACCTTATTGTACTGAAAAGAAATAGATTATGTTAGGAGAAGTTCAGCGTGCTAGTTGAGCAGGTGTTCATACTGAGGTAGCTTCACCAAGGTGGCCACTTGTTGATTCACTCCGTTAAGATTCACATTATTCAGGAGCCTTCTTCCTTTCACCTGGTTTTCTTAGATTTGTCGGGGTCCATCAAGTTAAACTTCCCCAAGTAAAGTGAAACCCTGAATGCAGTGCTTTCCTTTTCTGCTTCTTAGCCATTATTTTATAAGATGTTTGTTATATTATCCTATGCCTATATATTTCCATAAAAGTACTGACTTTATAGCCTCCGAACAGTGAGAAGCCAGATGATGGGGGGGGTGGGTGGCATATGTGTATTTGCCATGTCCAAAATACATTTCAAGACTGGCCTCAGGAAAAATGAAATTCCCTCTGTTTTACATTATATTATCACTTGTTTGTGGGACCTGAATAACAAACTTGG
Organism: Piliocolobus tephrosceles; assembly: GCF_002776525.5. Taxonomy (NCBI): domain Eukaryota; kingdom Metazoa; phylum Chordata; class Mammalia; order Primates; family Cercopithecidae; genus Piliocolobus; species Piliocolobus tephrosceles. The sequence goes on along the minus strand of NC_045441.1, from coordinate 27,459,554 downwards.
CACAAGTATATGAAAACAGTAGTTACAATATGAGTGGATGGTCCCAAAAACTGTAATTTTAATGCATGAATCCATTTCCCAAAATTATAACATAAGTGAATTTCCTGCTTGGGACTTGAAAGAATGAACCACTCAGAACTTACCAAGATTAGAATAAGAAGAAATTGAAAGTTTGAATAGTCCTATATTTATTTTTCAAATAGAATTTATAATTGGAAACCTTTTCACAAAGGAACTATCTTAGTCCATTTGTGTTGCCATAACAAAATACCTTAGACTGGGTAGTTTATAAACAATAGAAATTTATTTCTCATAGTTCTGGAGGCTGGGAAGTCTAATTTCAAGGTGCCAGCATTTGGCATCTGGTGAGGGCTGCTCTCCTTGCTTCCAAGATGGCGCCTTATTGTAACTTCACATGGCAGAAGGGGTGAATGATGTGTCCTTGTGTGGCAGAAGGCAGAAGAGCAAAAGGGCTAGCCAGTTACCTCAAGCTCTAGCTAGTTACCTCAAGCTTTCTTATAAGGGCACTAATCTCACCTATGAGGGCTCCACCTTCATAACTTAATCATCTACTAAAGGCCCTACTTCTTAATACCATCACCTTGGAGGTTAGGTTTCAACATAATGAATTTGGGGAGAACACATACATTCAGACCATAGCAAAGCCATAAGACCTAGATGGCGTCACCAATGAATTCCCACAAAAGTTATAGAAGAATAATACCACTATACTAGAGACTAGAAAGAGAGTGTGAGCATATTCAAATGTTGGGAAATAGTTCTCATTGACTCTAGTACTCTTTGTTAGCTCCAAGCTAACAAATAGATCTCATGGAATTCTCATGCTGAGAGTATAAATAACCATCACTTTGGAGGTTAGGTTTCAACGTAATGAATTTGGGGGAACACAAACATTCAAACATTCTCATGGTGAGAGTGTAATTAATTTGAAACCACTTTGTGAAATGGTTTGCCTATTAAATGTGAACATGCACATAAATTATGACTCAACAATTCCATTCTGTTATACACCCTTCATAAATATGTGTATAAGTGCACCAAAAGATTTGCAAAGTGTGTTCTTAGCAGCCTTATTCATGATAGCCACAATCTGGAAACAACCTAAGTGATCATCAGTGGACGATGGATATATGAATTTTGATGTATTCATACATTGAAATAATACACAGCAGTGGCAAAGAACCAACCTCTACTATATGCAGCAATGTGGCTAAATCTCACAAAGAAAATGTTAAATAATGAATGAAATAAATCAGTGAAATAGAATATGATTCCTTACTTATAAAATTCTAACACCAGCACAACTTATCCATGGCAATAGCTTTGAGGGTAGTGATTAGTTGGAGGGTGTTATTTACTGGAAAGGGAAACAAAGGAGCTTATTGGCTTCTATTTCTTGAACAGAATGATGGTTACTGGGATATGTTTGTGTCATAAAAATTTGTCAAGCTATGAATTTATGATTTGTATTCTTTATAGCATGTGTTTTATATTTCAGTTTTGTTTTTGTTTTGTTGTTGTTAAGTAAAGCACTCAGAAGATATACTAAGTATGAATAAAGTAGCCTGGAACAACTTTAAGGGAGACACTGATAAGCAGGAATTCTGTGTTCTCAGTAGATTCAGCATAAGGTTGTGAGTTAAGTGTGGTTCACCTAATCTCTTACCACATTGATCTACGTGGCTGGTGTGTTTTATATATGAGAGAAAGACTTTAAAAAAAGCTTCCCTTTCCTTTAAGGGATGAAAAAAATAGTTCCTTTAGGGATAGCTTATGGAAGTTTATAAAAGAATATTAATAACTTGTCCAAATCTGTTTCATTTCTTTAATGGCATGCATTTAATACAATTTATGGTGATTGAAGGGAACTCTATCCGTGGAATGCTTACAAAAGCTTAATTGCAGCAAAGTACCCTCACCCTGATGGGATTTTCTTTTTTTTTTTTTTGACACGGAGTCTCGCTCTGTCACCCAGACTGGAGTGCAGTGGCGCGGTCTTGGCTCACTGCAACCTCCGCCTCCCAGGTTCAAGCAATTCTCTTGTCTCAGCTTCCTGAGTAGCTGGGACTACAGATGCACACCACCATGCCTGGCTACTTTTCATATTTTTATTAGAGACGGGGTTTCACCATATTGGTCAGGCTGGTCTTGGAACTCCTGACCTTAGGTGATCCACCCACCTTGGCCTCCGAAAGTGCTGGGATTACAGGAATGAGCCACTGCACCTGGCCGATGGGATTGTTTTCATTAGATATTTACTAGAGGTCATAGGGCCTTAGAAATTATTAAATGTTCTACTTTTCTTATTGATAGTATGTGTTCATACTGACTCAGTAGTAACCTTCTCTGTTGCTGTCATGGTGAACTGATACAATCCATTTTCTTTGTAGGTGCAGGTATTTGGACTGTATTCTGGAGAAGAATTTCATGAGACTTTTGACTGTCCCATTAAAGTAAGTATTCAGCAAGTTTTACTTTTTCTAAGGGTTTTCTCAAGTAAGGCAATATAGATTACAGTAATTTGAACATTACCACTTCTGTATTAATTTTGTCAGTAAGTGTATGTTCAACACTTCAGATGTACTGGATACTGTTTAGACGCTATGAAAGAAGACAGAATGTGTATTTTGTTATTGTGATCTCAGTCTGTCTTCAAGGGCATTTTATTATAGTGAGTGAGATCACACACACACACACACACACACACACACACACGGTCTGTGATAAAAGACTCAAAGAGGTAGAAATAATATTAAGCATTCCAAATCTGAAAGGAATCACTTTTAGCTGTTCTTGTCAGTGATGGCTTCATTGGTAGAGTGATATTTAACTTGGCTTTAATAAATGGAGAGGGACTGATGGGAGAAGCTGGTTTTCCATGTGGAAGAACAACACAATAGAAATGGAGAGGCTAGAAAGTTCAACTTGTGTTCAGGAAATAGCAAGTGGTCCATTTTATTTGGTACATAAAAGACTGATTTGACAAGAGAATGTGGAGGAAGATTGGGCTGGCTTTACATTCTGGCTAAAGAATTTGGATTCCATTTGGTAGATAAGGAGAAATTACTGAATATTTAAGAACAAAGTAAATAAACTGAGCTGAGCTTTAAGAAAATTAATACAGTGACTGTACACAGTATTGATTGAAGGACAGATAAGAGTCAGGAGGACTAGTTGTTGATAAAAAATATGGTAGTTGGAGTGTCTATTATAGTTGTTGAAGGAAGAGGTCATTTATTTTTTTCACTTGTTTATTCAAACATTTATTGACCAGCAGGTAAAGGAGAGATAGGGTCTGATGTATGTTTTAAAAAGTTGAATTTGCTGAAGTGGAGGGTGATATAAACAGGAGAGTGACTGGGGACAAGAGACAATTTAGAAGCCTAATATAATACTCTAGGCAGGGCATTACATGATCTCAATGAAAAGAGTGATAGTGAGCGTTCAAGATGGAGTGGATGAAATTTATTTGGACAGCCTGTGCTAAATAGACTTAGGGAACCTAGTGATGGCTTGGATGAGGGTGATGAAAGATGGAAGAGCTCACTGTCAGTTCAGGTTCTCGCTTTGGGGATGGGGTGTTGGATGCCATCAGTTGCAGTAGGGTATGTTTGAGTAAGGGCATGGCTAGTTTGGTCTTGAGTTTAGATAAGTGTAGTACATCAGGTGGGGATGTTACAGAGGTTTTGGAAACATGAATATGGGCCTCAGGATGGAGATCGGCCCTTAAAACACAAGCGTGATAACTGTAGTTGAATAAGGTGAAGCTATTTTAAAAGATGTTACCCAATTTAGAGCTGTAGAGTGAGAAGAGAAGACTGATGGTGACATTTTGGAACACTCTAACTTGAAGACTCAGGCTGTGGAAGAAAAAACAGCAAAGGAGTCTAAGAAGAAGCAGTTGGAGGGACTGGAATGAATCCCGAATAATGGTGTCAGAAAAGCCAGGGGAGAGAGGGTTTCTACGAGGAGGAAGTGGTCAGCAGTATCAAATGCAGTGTGGAGATTAAATAGCGGGAAGGACTCAAACAAGGACATTCTACGTGGTAATTATGAAGTTACTGGTGACCTTGCTGAGGACTCTTTTCAGAGCAGGAGGGTCACTATACATGAAGGAGTAAATTGGAGGTGAGGAAGTAGAAACAACCAGTAGAGACTCTTCTTTCAGGAAATTTGGTAATAAAGAACAGACATCATCTGGTGGAGAGAGGGGCCATGTCCTGGGAAGGTTTCTGCCGATCATGTTTTGGTTCATGGCAAAAACCAGTAAAGAGGAAAAGATTAAAAATAAAAGAGAATGCTTGGAGCAGCACTAAGCAATGAGATCAACAGCTTAGGTAGAGAAGATAATCTTGGAAAAGAGTCCTAGACCCTCTCTGCCTGTGAAACAGGCATGAAGGAAGTGGACTGAGCCCAACTATTGCAAGTTAGGCAGTGAAGGAGGAGCACTTGTGGGCAATGAACCCGATGGCTTTATTTTCTTACATCTGAAGGGAAAGAAAAGGGTAACATAATGTGATTGAGGAGCAGAAATGTTTGGAATCAGTCACAGATCTACAGTTATGCATTACGAGAGAGCTAGGGGGAGATTTTAAGAATGTGAAACAATGGAATGTGTGAATCCTTCAATATTGGTATTGAGGATGGATTAGGAAGGTATTGAAGGGAAGAAGGGCTAACTTGGGAGGGAGGAGTGGTTAGAGCAATGAAGGGTCATATGCTAAGCCTTAAACATGACACTGTAGGAAGAGGAATCTATTCCATTGTAGGAAGGAAATATATCAATTAATACAAGTATAAAATATGTTTAAATGAAGGTTTATAGAAGTATAATTGTGTGGGATTTTGTGTGTGTGTTTACCTAAAAAAAATTCTCTATGTTAAATTAGAAAAACACAAAATTAGTTAAGTTGGTGATTTCATGGGTGGTTTGGGGATAAAGAGAGAAGGAGGTGGAGTCTGTGCAAGCTTACAGCCACAACAGATGACCACCAAAGATGGAGGTGTACTGAGTGGAGCCACGAGGACTTTTGTTTTCACCCCCTCTTCAAGATGTTAATGATGTTATGTAATCATAAAGCCCTTGCAAATGAAGGAAACAGTAACAAGGGTGGTGGGGCAACCTTAAGAGAAACCTGGGTAGCAAGGGGCTGGGGAAAGATTGGATGAGTGGGAAGCAGATGAGAACCACAGGAACAGGTTGTATGTAAAAAGGTAAGTCCTGAACGGTTAGCTCTTTGGGCCTGTAGCTCTGTTATCTCTCCATAGATGGGGTCTTGGTGTAAGTGGGCTGAATATCTGGGAGGCTGCATTGCTACTTGGTGCCGTCTATCATTGGGAGGCATCTTGGACAATGAGTTAGTTGGCTTCTTTGTTTGTTTGTTTGTTTTGTTTTCTGTAAATTGTATACAGTTAGAAATAGTTGTGACATCTTGCTGCCTTGACCGACCTCCCTTGCTGCCTCTATACAGGGGACATCCACTCATAGGAGTCCTCAGCCAGAAACTAGAACTGACTTATCCTGCTCTTTGAGCTTTGACCTGGCTTCAGAGAAGAAATCTTTTCACACAAGAAGAAAACTCAGATGTCATCAGTTGTTGTAAAATATTATTTGAATATATTATTTCCTACCAAGGTTTCAGGATAATTTTTAGATCATGCTGCTTGAACTCTATCAGGGGTTTTCATTCTGTGCTTTAGCTATGACTCCTAAACCAGAGTTGGGTCCTGCTTCTCTTGTAGATTATTGCTGTGCACCCGCATTTCGTGAGATCCAGTTGCAAGCAGTTTGTGACCGGAGGGAAGAAGGTAAGTGCTGTGTGTCTCTACCTTGGTATGTAGCCTTGAGGGGTGTTGTATGTTTACTCTACAATTTATCCTTAATTTAATGTCTGGCTATTCATTAGGAGAAATTCGAGAAAGACAGTTGTAATGAAATCTGATGATCATCATGTCTTGGGGGAGTTGTTGCTTCACTGTTTCTCACTACATTGCTTTTTTTGTTGAGATGGAGTCTCGCTCTGTCACCCAGGCCGGAGTGCAGTGGCATGATCTTGGCTCACTGCAGCCTCCACCTCCCAGGTTCAAGTGATTCTCCTGCATCAGCCTCATGAGTAGCTGGGATTACAGACACCTGCTGTCATGCCTGGATCATTTTTGTATTTTTAGTAGAAATGGGGTTTCGCCGTGTCTCTAATAAAGAAATGGCCAGGCTGGTCTCGAACTCCTGACCTCAGGTGATCTGCTCTCCTCAGCCTCCTAAAGCATTGGAATTACAGCTGTGAGCCACTGCGCCCAGCCTCTTGCTACATTTCTTTGAAGTAGATATAGGACAAGAAAATTAAGAGAGCTGTTACATCTAGAGCTTTGAAATATTTCCCCTTCCATTTAAAAATAACAAAAGCACACTTAAACTACCAATTTTTTTTTTCCTATTTTATTTTTTTCCCCTTGTAGAAAATCTCTCGAGGGCCTTAATAAACTTTTAGAACAGTTATGGCTACTCTTCACTGACATGTTAATGGCACGTTTTATTATCTCAGTGCTATTTTAAAAATAAGAGATTGGGCTGGGCATAATGGTGGCTCACTTCTATGATTCCAACACTTTGGGAGGGCAAGGTGGGAGAATCACTTGAGGCTGGGAGTTTGGAACCAGCCTGGGCAACAGAGTGAGACCCTGACTCTACAAAAAATTAAGAAATTAGCTGCATGTGGTGGTGTGCCTCTAGTCCTAGCTATTCAAGAGGCTGAGGTGGGAGGATCACTTGAACGTAGGAGTTTGAGGCTGCAGTGAGCTATAATTGCACCATTGCACTCCAGCCTGCATGAAAAAGGGAGACCCTGTCTCTTAAAAAATGTAAAGAGAAATAAGAGAGAAAAACTTTCATATATTAACATTTTTCTGTTTATAGATATAGTAAATTCTCAAATTAAAGAATCTGCTTATAGAATAAGTCAAATTAGTTTTTGTTTTCTGTTTTTATTACCTAGAGATCTTTTAAAGACTATTTTTATAATAAATGCTATCACCATACTGGAATTCCGAATATTATTTACTGTTTGGTTTGGAGCCAGTGTAAAGGAAGTAGTCTGTAGCTATTTCTGTAATAGTAGAGAGGTATGGAGTAGCTGCTTTGAGGCCCAGCTACTAAATGCTTTTAAATGTTTTATGATACTTATCTGTCATTTTCTCTTGGTTCAATAGTTAATAGAATGATAGGGCAGGAAAACCTTCTGGTCTTTCCATGACTTGTCATAATGAGTGGCAGGTTGGTAGATCCTGATTCCATTCCACGACATAAAGCCAAGATCACACCAGCTTTGATTTCTGCTAGAGAGCCCCTCCTTCCCGCATCTCACAGTCCATTGTTATTCTTAGGCTGTAGTCGCATTCACCTCATGTAAAAATGTCCAGGGGACTAAGTAGTGGGAATTATAGACCTAATCTCACATTCCCTAGCTTAGATCTGCAGCTGATCCACTCCTGAAAAAATAACTGCCTTACTTGTCTTTGTCTTTGTCAGCCTCAGGAAAGAGTAGCATTAACATTCCTCTCGTATTTCTTAACTAAACACCTTTTGGGTTAAGAAATTTTATGTGTGATTGCATTAGGGTTCTCTAGAGGGACAGAATTAATAGGATATATATATATATATAATAGTTTATTAGGGAGTATTAACTCACAAGATCACAAGGTAAGGTCCCATAATAGGCCGTCTCTGCAAGCAGAGGAGCAAGGAAGCCAGTCCAAGTCCCAAGCTGAAGAACTTGGAGTCTGATGTTCAAGGGCAGGAAGCATCCAGCATGGGAGAAAGATGTAGGCTGGGAGGCTAAGCCAGTCTAGTCTTTTCACATTCTTCTGCCTGCTTTTATTCTAGCCATCGTGGTCAGATTAGCTGATTAGGTTAGATTGTGCCCATGCAGATTGAGGGTGGGTCTGCCTCTCCCAGTCCACCAACTCAAATGTTAATCTCCTTTGGGCAACACCCTCAGACACACCCAGGAGCAATACTGTACTTCCTTCAATCCAATCAAGTTGATACCATCACAGTGATATAGCATAAGTTTACAAGGCTGAAATTTAAACCCAGGTGTTCTTAGGACTGAAGATCTGGAGGAGAGATTTTGCTGTGTTGGTTTATGTATTTTTTTTTTTTTTTGAGACAGAGTTTTGCTCTGTCATCCAGGCTACAGTGTAGTGGCGCGATCTTGGCTCACTGCAAGCTCCGCCTACCGGGTTCACACCATTCTCCTGCCTTAGCCTCTGGAGTAGCTGGGACTACAGGCGCCCGCTATAGCGGCTAATTTTTTGTATTTTTAGTAGAGATGAGGTTTCACCGTGTTAGCCAGGATGGTCTCGATCTCCTGACCTCGTGATCCACCTGCCTTGGCCTCCCAAAGTGCTGGAATTACAGGCGTGAGTCACCGTGCCTGGCCTGTGTTCTTTAATAATCAGTGTATTCGTGAAGTTTAATAATTGCTTTTCTGCTGCAGGGGATACCTGTAGTCTCATCAAGTTTGCCACATTAATTCTGCTGCATGAATGTCTTGTCTCCCTGTAGGATGTCTGGGTGAACTGTGTCAGTAACATATTCTTCATCCTTTTACTTAGCATATGATATCATTTGCAGACATCCATAGAAAGGACAGTGTGCATGCAGCAGTCTGGGTCAGAGTCAATTGAATAGATCCATGAGCAGTGCAGGAACAGCAGAGTAATCTAGCATCTAATTATTGGTGAGGTAACATGAGAAGAGCTTGGAATTTATAGAAAGTTGGACATTGGGATAAGCAATAAAATAAGTAGAATTCAAAAAGTGCTGAACAGGCAGAACATCAGGGGTTTGGTTTGTTTCTTTAGTTGTCACTGACTACTTGACAAGCTGTTCTATATTCAGTCTTCTAAGAGAGTAACTTTTTTTTCCTATTCAGTTCTCCAAAAATGCATCTGTTGACATCTCTTTCCAAGCACACACAAAAATGTTTATGTGTATATAAAATGAGAGTAAAATAAAAGCAGTTAAAGTCATCTGGTGAAAAATTGAATTAAAAATGATTTTGTTATTAACTTAGACATTCAGGACTAAAATAATTTAAAAGGAAAAACACACTGAAGAGCTTCGTATATTGTATATAAGGCTTAGTATTTGGGGCATGAGAAAAGCACGTGTGTGATAGTTTAAAGTGAGGAATCCTGTGATTACCCATGTCAGTGTAAGTAATTGGTGTTAAGCCATCTATTTTTGAGATGTTTTAAAATAGCTTTATTGGTACATAATTTGCATACCATGAGGTTCACCAGATGATGGTGTGCTGTTTAATGGTTTTAAATGTATTTACAGTGCTTTGCAACCATCAACATAATCTAACTTTAGAACACTTTCATCACCCCAAAAAGAAACCTCGTACCCATTAGCAGTCATTCCCCATCTTCCTTCCTCCCCTCCTCTCATCCCTAGGCAACCACTAATCTATTTTCTTTTTCTATAAGTTTTCCTATTCTGGTTATTTCATATAAATGGAATTGTGTAATATGTGGCCTTTTTGTCTAGTTTCTTTCCTTATTTTTCTAGGCACATCAATGTTGTGGCATGTATCCGTATTTCATTCCTTTTTATGTCCAAATAATATTTCATTGTGTAGATCTATCATGTTTTATTCATCCGTGTATCACTTCATTGACATTTGGATTGTTTCTACTTTTTGGCTATTATGAATAATGCTGCTATGAACATTTTTGTACAGCTTTTTATGGCTATGTGTTTTCATTTCTCTTGAGTATGGAATTGTTGAATCATATGGTAACTATGTTGGACATTTTGAAGAGTTGCCAAACTGTTTCCCAAAGTGATTGTTCCATATTACATTCTCATCAGAAATATACGAGGGTTTTAATTGTCTACATTCTCACCAATGTTCATTCTATTTTCTCTTTTTGATTATAATCACTCTGGTGTGTGTTAGTGATACCTCACTGTGGTTTTGACTTGCATCTAATGACTGATGACATTGACCATCTTTTCCTGTGCTTATTGGCCATTTGCATATCTTCTTTGGAAAAATGTTTATTCAGATTCTTCACTCATTTTTTAATTGGGTTTTTTTTTTATTATAGAGTTGTAAACTTTAAAAAATAAATTCTTGGCAGATATTCCTTATTAGATACATGATTCGCAAATATTTTTTCCCAGCCTATGAGTTGTTGATGGTATCCTTTGAGGCACAAAAGTTTGTAACTTGATAAAGTCACATTTATCTTAATTTTTTTTTGTACTTGTGCTATTGGTGTTGTATCTAAGAGATCATTGCCTGTTGCCTATTCCAAGGTCATGAAGATTAATGCCTGTTTCTTTTAAGACTTCTGTATTTTTTACTCTTAAATTAGGTGTATAACATATTTTGAGTTCATTGTTGTGTGTGATGTGAGACAGGAGTCCAAATGTATTCTTTTGCATGTGAATATCCAGTTGACCCAGCATCATTGTTGCAAAGACTATTCCTTTCCCATTGTCTTGGGCCCTTTGTGGAAAATTGGTTAACCACAAATGTTAGGGTTTATTTCTAGACTTTGAATTCTACCAGTCTATATAGCTGTCTTTATGCCAGTTCCCTTTTAGGTTTCAAAGCCACTAATTTTTCTGTAATTAGTTATGGGATGATAGCTGAACTACAGATGCTCCTCAATTTACAGTTGGGGTTGTCCCAATAAACCTATTGTAAGTTGAAAATATCATTAAGTCAAAAATGCATTTAATATACCTAACCTACTGAACATCACATCTTAGCCTGGCCTACCGTAATTGTAGTCAGAACACTACAGTTAGGCAAAATCATTTAGCACAAAGCCTATTTTATAATAAAGTATTGAATATATAATGTAATTTATTGAAAGCTGAAAGTGAAAAATGAGTCATTGTATGGGTACCATCATAAAGTTGAAAAATCGTTAAGTCAAATAATCATAAGTCAAAGACTATGTACTCTTAAAACTTTGGTTTGGGGTTCTTTCCCTTTAAAAAGCCATTATATATCATCATTCTTTAAGGAAAACCTGTTTTTACTCCCAGTACGATTAAAGCACCCTAAGGTAATACAAGCAAATTATTTCCACTTACTAAAGAAGATATATATATGAGATCGATCTATCTATCTATCTATCTATCTATCTATCTATCTATCTATCTATCTA
>NC_045441.1:27361986-27448333 GCF_002776525.5 Piliocolobus tephrosceles | reverse complement strand
CTATCTATCTATCTATCTATCTATCTATCTATCTATCTATCTATCTAGATGGAGGGCTGTGTGTGTGTGTATGACAAAACAAGTCTTTTAAAAGTGTGATAATAGTTTGTGATTTAGAATAATTTATTTAAAAAGCCATTATAATTTATTTTACTTATGTTAAAGGCTTTAGAAAAATGTAACTGTGTCCACAAATTAATGACTTGTAACATACAAACTTTGATTTATTTGGATCCATTAAATTTTATCATGTAAATATGTATTTAGTAAGTAGTAAAAAGTACCATTTACTTGATAAATTATAATGATCTGTTTGCATATGGTTAAATGGAGATTTTTAAAACATGTATCAGCCTGGTGTGATTTGCAGAAATCTCCAGAGAATTTCCTTTTTCTACATGTTGTGTGGTATATACTTGTAAAGATTATTGATGCTACATTCTTTTGACATTAGTGTGTTTTGTTTGTTTTGAAATAGATTTATTTAGTTGAGGTATTTTAGGATGTGTTTTTCTAATTTCATTAAGAAATATGTCTTTGATGTTAAAAACTAAAGGCATGTAGGAGGTGACATTAAGAAAAGAGGACTATTGTGAAATGATCACTTTCATTTTGAAAGTGTTCGCAAATTTTTAGCAGGAGCTGCTCTTTTTGTAACTGAGTTATAGAGGTTTATGTCTTCGACAAATGAGATAAACAACTACATTGGCTCAGTAGCTACTCAAATCCTTTCAGCTGCAATTTTAAACTAGCAGCATAAACTAGGCAGAACAATTTTGAAAAGCCCAACATATAGCAAATGGTTGTAACATTGCAATAATCATATGTCACAGATACCAAGATCCCTCCTTTGCTGAGAACAGGTGGCAGATCACATAGAGGGAAAAGAGAATAAAGACATATATCAGATAACTGGAGGTTACGACTTTCTGCCTTTAAGAAATAATTTAATCTTCAAAAAATTGGAGCAAAGACTAGCCAAAGGAAGGTGTAATGTGGAATAAAGACATTCTTAACCCTTAAGAACACTGATCTTTAGACTGACAGCCAAATAAATCCTTGGAATTATATGCCACCCTCTACAAACAATGGGTTAAAGTGGCACAGAGACTAGAAGAACTAAGTAGAAAAGTAGAGGACCACTATGAGATATTCATGAAGTCATAAGAAAATTTGAGAGAGATGTCTATTAATATTTAATAGTTGTTTAGTCTTATTACAATTTTTGATTCCTATAAAAATTATTAAAGTAATTAGAACATACTTTTCAAAATAGTACTGCAGAACATAGCAATGCAGCAGAAGAAAACCTGAAACTGTAGTTTGACAGATATTTCCTTTTTAAAGTTCTCCTTCTTAGGTGTTTAGAGATAGCTCCTTATCCACCAGGGACTAGGACTAGGAGGCTATAGTTCTGTCTGTCATAAACTTTTATTTTAGGTTTTCAAGGTATCTTCCTAGTAGTTGAATGCAATAGCTGGATTTATGGACTCCAGTGCTTGACACATGAGCATAAAAAGTTTATTCCAAATTCTGTTTTGTTTCCATCTTGAAAAAAGAAAGAAAAGAGAAAGCACATCTCTTGAAAGTGCCATTGGAGAGAGCTTTCAAACATGTGAACCAATGAATTTTTTTTGTAAGTGTAACCTTCTTGTGTAGCAAGAATTCTAATATAGGAGCATGGCAAATGAAGTTTCTATTTTAGAAATAAATCTGCCAAGTGAATCTTGTCTGGAGTTTGTTTTGTTTTTTTTTTAATTGTCCAACTTTCCCTCTCAGCAGGTAAACTTTAGCTTCATAGGACCTTTGCCTTTAAACTCTGAAATATACTTTGTAATAACTAGTTCTACTACTTTGACAAGTCATTACATTGTTGTGATGCCGTTTGCAGTGGAGTTCACTTTTAGAAATGAGATAGTCAGCTGTTTGGCGTTATGGTGGGATAGAATGAGGGGACCTAGCCGCAGGGACAAGTTGCTTTGTAAGCTGGAAAATGTCAGTCAGCAAACAAGGAAAGGACCAGAGTGAATCAAATGAGGAAAATTTGAAATGGCAAATTTTACCTGAAGGACAGAGATGGTAGTGTCAGCCAGCTTCTGTAAGCTTCCAGCAGTGATCTGCAAATCATAAATTGGATTTTGAATCCTTTTTCAAAGAGAAGTCAATACGGGAAGCTTTTTATAAAACTGTAAATATTTAAAAAATTATTATTAAGATTATTTTTAAATTTTATTTCTTTTTCCCTTGTTATCAACATTATTTTTATCTTTTTCTAGCTTAATTGAGGTATAATTGGCAAATTAAAATTTCATATATATATATAGTGTGTGTGTGTGTATTTTTAGTAGAGACTGGGTTTCACTATGTTGGCCAGTCTGGTCTCGAACTCCTGACCTCGTGATCCACCTGCCTTGGCCTCCCAAAGTGCTAGGTTTACAGGCGTGAGCCACCATGCCCAACCAAATTATAGATATTTAAGTTACAATGATAATTTGATATATACCAAATGTATTTAGTATTTATTGTGAAATGATTGCCATATTCAAGCTAATTAACATTATCGGTTGCCTCACATAGTTACCATTTTTTGGTGTGATGAGAATACTTACAATCCATTAGTAAATTTTAAGTATTTAATATAGCATGATTGAATATAGTAACCATTGTGTACATTAGATCCCCAGAATTTATTCATCTTAGAACTGAAAGTCTGTGCCCTTTTAGCCAACATCTCCACATGGCTCCCAGTCCCCTGGCTACAAATCTTTTTAGGATCTGGATAATCTGGTGAGCCTTTTCTTACCACTGCCATCCCTAAACATGAAGTGTAGGGGTGCTTCCTAATGTGTTTGTTCATCTTTGGGTCAGATTGGAGCTGGGGTTTTGATGGCTAGAAGGGTTTTGATATTAGCAGTTCCTGTCTGTCTCCTGTCCAGTGTTTGGATCTCTAGGATAATATTTCCGCAAGTTGTCAGATGCTTGATTGTAGCCTTCTACCTGAAACTTCCTTCCACATTACTTACCATTGTAGTTTTCAAGTGAATCATCTGAATATTTTTAAGAATTAAAATTAAGGCTTCCTAATTAATTCACAATTACACCACAGGCAGCCACCAATCTAATGGTTGCATGTTGAGGCATTGTAAATACATACCTTTATTTCTTCTAGGTACTGTGTTATAAGTTGTAGTTCCATTCCTAGAAGTTTATTTCATGCTGTCATCAATGTACCAAAATTGATTAAAAACCATTGATTAATAGGAAGTAAAACACAAATGTAACCTTCACAAGCATTTTTTTAGGTATTAAAAATGAAGCAATAAAACAGCTCTATTAAAGTATTTTTTGGTGAGTTTTCCTATGTATGCTAAGCTAGCTGAGGCTAAAAATAGAAATATAATACTTAAATAAAAATCATGTTCGGTCTGAAAAACAGGTGTTCTTCATTGCTGATTGCTTTTTTGATGTCATTCTGTAGGACTCCTAGAGTATTTGAATGGTATCTACAGTGGTCGGGGTGGGAGAGTCGGGTCCACAGCAACTTCATTTTCCTTTATGATTCCCATTGTCTCATATTCATCAAATGCCTGTTAAAAATATACTTTTTTCTTTAATGAGTTCAACTAACTTTTTCATATAATATTTCCATACTGATTGTAGCTTTCCCCTGAACTCGGATGTTAAAACTACCATCTCTCTTCCTGGAGTAGTCAAACCATCTTTTCCTCCTTGCTGATAATACCTTCTTTTGCGTATGGAGAGTCCTGTGCGTATTCTTAAGTATTTTGGGGAATGACCGCAAGTGTCATTGCCAGTTCAGAGACGTTCCTTTCTCTCTTTTGCTTTAAGATAAGGCTGTATAAAGCAAGGGGTCACAACTGCAGTCATTGTCAGTTGGTGTCACGGTGCAAACTAAATCAGTCATTTCACAGGAGTGTTTGGTTTGAATCTGCTTCCTGAATACAACTTTGTGTCGTGCTTCATGTTAGGTGCTGTGTGTACACAGGATCTTCATTTCAGAAATGGTGGTAGGCTTCCAAAAGCATACAGGTAGGGTGGTGTAGGTAGAATATAGTTAATAAGACCATTAGTCAGAAAAGTGGTTTAATAGGAAATGAATGTGTTTATATGTTCACATACAACACTATGGGGTAAATTTACAATCCTTTATTTGTCTTTAAGCCTTTTGGATCCCCCTCAGCCTGTACGGTTGTTTGTTTTCCTTTTAATTTTCTAATCAGTTTCAGCCAATTTTCTTGATGTTTGTAACAGTGAAAATTGGTGCAAGCTAACTGTCTAACAATAGTGAATTAGCTGTGTCAGTGCCCTGCGGCCAAAGATCACCAGGAGCACCCCATATGGTTTTAGGAAGATGTTAGAAAAATTGTAGGAATTAGGCTGGTATGAGGTGATTTCAGGGAGGTTTAAGGCATCAGGGCTTTGCTCTAGATTGGATGCTGTCATGCAGTATGAGTAATTCTACAGCTGGGCATTTTAATAAATCTTATCTAGAAGGAGAAAAGGCTAAGCCAAAGCCAAAGTCATAACTGGTAAAGAAGCAGCAGTCTGTCATTTTAGCCAAAGCGGGAGGTATTTGGTCATTGCCACGACTTGGAAAATGTTCATGTCTGGTTTGCGTTCAGACGTGATTATGGAGTGGTCTTGCTTCTGTCCTGGGCCTTCACGGTCATGGAGTGGCCTCGGCTGATACTGGTTTTCTGTGAAATTGTTTATATTCATAAGGAGAACATCAGGGCCCTGCTGTGGGTGCCAGGCTAGCTTCTGGATGTCAGCTTTTCTCTTTCTCATTTGGAATAAATAAAATTCTCAACATCTGATAGATTGCTTCTGTTGAGATTCTTTTCTAAAATATATGTATAGTTTGATTATCCTTTTTTGTAGAAATAAAATTATGTATGTAGATGTATTCATGGAAGGCTGTACACCAAATTTTTTTTTTTTTGAGACGGAGTCTCACTCTGTCGCCCGGGCTGGAGTGCAGTGGCCCGTTCTCAGCTCACTGCAAGCTCCGCCTCCCAGGTTTATGCCATTCTCCTGTCTCAGCCTCCCGAGTAGCTGGGACTACAGGCGCGCGCCACCTCGCCCGGCTAGTTTTTTGTATTTTTTAGTAGAGACGGGGTTTCACCGTGTTAGCCAGGATGGTCTCGATCTCCTGACCTCGTGATCCACCCGTCTCGGCCTCCCAAAGTGCTGGGATTACAGGCTTGAGCCACCGCGCCCGGCCCACCAAATTATTAACAGTGTTTGTGTCTGGGCAGGATTATGAATGTTCTTTCTGACCTTCATTGACTTTTATTTACTTTTTTGTAGTAAGCATGCATTATTTTTATAATATTTTATAATAACAAAAAGCAAAGGAATGTATAGGGTAATCTCAATTATTTTAGATCTTGTTTTTAACTTATGATTGTACATCATATGAAATTCCCTACATACATATTGATGTCTAAGCTCAGTGTTATTGAATAGTTGCATACTGTTGTATCTTATGGATCTATTTGATTTTCTTAGCTGTTCTGTCTTTGGACCTTTAGGTTATACCCAATGTTTGGCTGTCATAATCATGATGTGGCTTGGAATCTTTGGGCTTTCATCTGTTCCTCTGAATGTTTTCCTATCATTGATTCTTAGGATTAGATTTACTGAATCAAAGGTTATGATTATTTTTTAGGCATTGAATATGTGTTGCCAGGTAAAATTGTATTCCAGAAAACTTACACAAATTTACATCAGCTATGTGTGAGTACCTATTTTACCACATGCTCTTTGCCAATCTGATATATAAAGATACTCCATTTTTCTATTTTGTAATATATTTGAATTGTTAGTGATTTTGAACATTTTTATTTATTAGCAACTTCTGTATCTTCCTTTGTGATTTGTCTGATTGTATTCTTTGCTTAGGGCAGCTTTTAATATTACCATAGGAGCCAGAACAATGAAGGCTGTCCAATTGATATTTACTGTCAGTTTGAGCACAAATTATTGCTGCTTACTGAATAGCCTGTAGCCTTTTCTCCAATTTTGGCCAAATCTGGAATAATTATTCTTGTTCCCAGGGAGGCATTATATAGGAGTCTAAATGAGACTTTAGACCCTGAAGTGTGTAGAGAGGATAAACATATATTACCCCGTAGATGTGAGTCTGCCCCAAAACCGTCAGTTCTGCCACTTCTGTGAAAGCTATCAGCGCTGACCAGTGTGTCCAGTTAATGCCAGTTTTTCATAGAGATAGTAAGAAAGTGGATTATAATGCTCAAAATTGGGTTCATTTGACTCCATTTCTTCTGCAGATAGTGTCTTGATTTTTTTTTTCCAACTTTTGGGCTTACTTTGTTTTTGTTTGTTTTTTTTAAGTTAGAGGTTTTTTTTTTTTGTTGTTTTTTGTTGTTTTTTTTTTTTGAGACAGAGTCTCACTCTGTTGCCAAGCTGGAGTGCAGTGGTGCGATCTCGGCTCACTGCAACCTTTGCCTCCCAGGTTCAAATGATTCTTCTGCCTCAGCCTCCCGATTAGCTGTGGCTACGGGTGCACACCACCATGCCGAGCTAATTTTTGTATTTTTAGTAGAGATGGAGCTTCACCATGTTGGCCAGGATGGTCTCCATCTCTTGACCTTGTGATGCGCCTGCCTCGGCCTCCTAAAGTCCTAAAGCCACTGCGCCTGTCCTGTTTTACTTTGAATTGTGTGAAGGGTTTGTTCAAATACATAAACCCATGTTTTCAGGTAACTGTCTACATTATTCAAGACTTAGCAATTTTGCATTTCTTTTTGATATACTCACTGTGCAAGGATTTTCACCAGTCATCAATGATTGAGATTATAGATAGTTAAAGTTAGAGATATTTGTTCATTGCACAGAACATTAATTCAAGTTTAATCGCCCAGTGGATGACTTTTGTGTTATCTCTACCCTGATGATGAGGGTGTTTGATCTTGAGCCCAGCCCCGGGAAATGTATCCTCAGATAACTGCAAACTGAAAAACAGACTCAAGGTGTTTGGTGTGAACAGCCAGCTCTATTAAATTTGTGGAATCCATATGGAAGATTTTTTTTTTAAGTGGTAAAATTACTTAGAAAGTGTCCTAGTCGTTTCTGAAATCACACTTGTAATTATGTGCTTGCATTTGCAGAAACTGCAGATTAGTAGTTTAAATAGGGGCCTACCTCACATGCTGGCTTGATTGCCAAACCCACATAGGTGTGTAGGTAGATACCACATAGGTGGGTAGGTAGATCTAGCTGTCATCTCTAGTTTTTTAATGCAAAGAAAGCTGCTCCTAAATGGCACCTCCGGTGTTAGACTTATTTTGTTCTCATGGAGCCTTTAGCTTAGATTTCTTGGTTGCTGAATTGATGTTACCTTGTGTTGATACAGTATTTTTTAAATTTCAAAGCATTGGTCTGTCTATATAGGTTTCACAGAATTAACTGCAAGGGCCTGTCCAAAGCCTGTGTTGCTAATGCAGGAACAGAAAACCAAATACCACACGTTCTCACTTGTAAGTGGGAGCTAAATGATGAGAACACATGGATACATGGAGGGGAACAACACACACTGGGGCCTGTTGGAGGATGGAGGATGGGAGGAGGGAGAAGATCAGGAAAAATAACTAATGGATACTAGGCTTAATACCTGGGTGACAGAATAATCTGTACAACAAACCCCTGTGACACTAGTTTACCTATGTAAACAAACCTGCACATAAACCCCTGAAATTAAAAAACAAGTAAAAAAAAAAAGTCTTTATATACATGTTTATATTGTATCTTGATGGACATAGTAGAACTGTTGGTGGTGTTTAGAAAAGCTGCATGTTTGAAACTTTGGCACTAAGCCTAAGCACGAAGCAAGACAAAGACACTTACCTACTCCACATGGGTTCCTGGTCATTTCTGCCTCCTTGAGGATTCAAGACCCCATCTGCCGTCAGTAGCCAGCCACCATCCTAGGTCTTCTCCACACTCACTCATTTTTCTCACTTGCCTTCTTGACTTTTAAAATTTTGCTCATGATCTTTTCTAATCTTGAATATTTAAATCCTTTTGTAACAAGACTTTCCCATTGTTATGTCTTTATTTTTATTGAGACAGTTTTATTTGTTGGGTTTTACTTTTATCTATTTCTCTATTTTATTACCTGGATCTTCCACACCTTCCTGACCTAGCGCAGGTTCTTGTCTGTGAAATATTTGTTTTCTTTAAGCCCCTTGGTTCTCCCTGTAGGAACACACGTGGTGTCTAAGCCTTGACCCTGGACTGAAGCCCCTGCTGAATCTTGCCCACTTTCTTGTCTGCCTCAAAGCTAGCAGTGTGGTCAGTATTTAGGGAACCTGAAGGAGCCAAGTGATTTATCAACTTGAAAGATTACAAGATGATTAAAACAGGGCCAATCATACTCTTTTCAACTCCATCAGGGAAGAGTGAGTGACAAGTAATGATGGGCGTTAGGTGACCAGAATCGGGGACTTCATTACAGCCCGATAGGAATCTTGCCACACATGTGGGAGATTCTGGGCTCCGTGTCCTTATAGCGCTCTGTAGAGTAGGGAAACACTAGATAGATTTATCAGCACAAAACAGAGGAGAATAAAGTATACTGTGGAGGATGTGAGGGCTCATATTGAAATATAAGTACTGAGAGTGCTGACTGCCAGAATGTGGATTTATGGGAAATAAAGCCCTAAAATACTTTCTCCAACAAAAAAATAGACCTCTTGGAAACAGCTTTTCCTCTCTATGTACTTAGCTCCCATTGAGCTTAAATTGCTCTTAGTATTGTGATAATGACAATTCAGCATTACAGGGTATGGAAGATGAACCAAATAAATTAACCAGCTGCTTTTAAGGGTAGTTTTTTTTCAATGGCTTACCCCATAAAATGCTTTGTAGAACATTCGTGCTCAGTAGGTCTGTGGGCAGAAGGAAAAAATGGGTATTATTAAATGTCAGTGAAGTACGACGGCAGATAGTTTTGTGGTAGTTAAATTAGTATAGAATGTTTGTAAGAAAAGGAGTTCATCTTTTCTTAAATCACCAAAGCAAAGCTTCCCTTGGCATTCCTATCAGAAAATATGTTTCTGCTTGAAATGCACGGAGATTAGGATAAAAAAGCCAATGGAGAGTGGATCATTTGGCCATTGTCCACTTACGAAACTCTATGTCAAATCAAAGCGAATCCTGTATTAGTTTCAGAGGTATAGAAATGACTCCATAATTATTAGCGAGCATTTAAGGTTTTATACTATGTAGGATAGGAAAAGTGTACTCATGAGTAAAGAATAAAGTAGAGTGGGCCGGGCGCGGTGGCTCAAGCCTGTAATCCCAGCACTTTGGGAGGCCGAGACGGGCGGATCACGAGGTCAGGAGATCAAGACCATCCTGGCTAACACGGTGAAACCCCGTCTCTACTAAAAAGTACAAAAAACTAGCCGGGCGAGGTGGCGGGCGTCTGTAGTCCCAGCTACTTGGGAGGCTGAGGCAGGAGAATGGCGTAAACCCGGGAGGCGGAGCTTGCCGTGAGCTGAGATCCGGCCACTGCACTGCAGCCTGGGCGACAGAGCGAGACTCCGTCTCAAAAAAAAAAGAATAAAGTAGAGTGGAGAGGAAAGGCAGAAATAAATGTTTGACGGGGCCAGGCTGGTAACATCGAGGAGAGAAGCAGGCCAGGTGCCAGAGAGCCTGGAGAAGTAGGCGCTGTGGCAATCCAGAGAGCCTTCTGCAGGCTTGCAGACACATTTCAGAAATTACCGTTCAGGCCAAATGTGTGGTCAGTTCGTGTCTCTGAAATAAAGGAGCTGCAATTACTGAAACCTGAGAGAGGAAGGCTAACCTTAAAAGCAGCTTTCAAATTTTTGACAAGTTGTGTACAAATTCTATCTGCTGGCCTTGAGTGAAGGGAAATAGAGTGACATTACGTGCCTGGATATGGGATCCATAGAAGTGAGCTCTTTCTAAAAGCAAGGCTGTGTTGATTGTATGAATTAGTCATTGGGTTCTTTAAATTTGTGAGATTGGAGTAGATTCCAATATGTTCAAAATACTTTAGGAATATTACTAATTGTAAAGATAGGCTGAGTAACAAAGGTTTTGGGAAACTGCGTAACTCCTCCTGTAGCAAATGTATTGTGTATGTGGTCAGAGAAGGAAAGAATTAAGACTAGTAGACTAGGATAGTCTACTTAATATTTAATATTTATTATGCCTGTGTGTCTAGCAAAGTATAAGATGTGATCCTTTTCCCCAGCGCACTGGTTGGGGAAATGCAAGGTAAACATGCCAATCTCAGTGAACAAGATTTAATAGAGTTAGTTGTGCAGAGAGAAAACCAGTGTGACCATAAAACATATACAGAACCAATAAATTGGGGGGAAATTATTTGACTCACAAAAGAATTCTCCTAAATGATCCACTTTCCTTAGTATGTTTATGATGACCTGCTTTATTTACAGATATTTTCTTATTTTTTATCCACAAAATATAAAGTGATAGGGACTTAGGCTATTTGAAAAACATAAGAAAATAACGTGAATCCTGTCAAAACTTGTAATGTTAATTAGTTAAATTTTGTTTCATTTACAGAGGTTAATTTTTTATTCCCCTCCATTTTTGAGCACACATCAGCTGCATAGAATGGCATGTGCCTGTCTGCATTGTAGAAATAATCACTGGGAGAAGCTTCTTTGCTCTTTTGATTACATGTCAGAGCAGGGTCCACAAGATTTTTGGGAATCAATCCTGAGATGGCCTGGATTCAGAATTCATATGTCCTTCCTTTGCCTCCTCCCCTCTGCTGGAAGTTTGTCGTTTCTTGTTTTGGGAGGTAGATTAGGAGACAAAAGGAGGCCAGAGTTCAGCCACCTCTGCTTCTTCCCGTAGTTCAGAGCACACAGAGTGTAATAGAAAGAGTCCATTGGAGTGAGCTTACATTTTGGTGGGAACTGCAATAAGATGTACTTAACAGTTTTCTGAAAAAGTTAATGTTTTATTTGAAAAGTATATACAGTTTATGTAAATTCATTCTAATACATGTTCAGTATGCCTCAAACATTACTTCTTTAAGTTCCAGTTTTGAGACAGAGTTTTGCTCTTGTTTGCCAGGCTGGAGTGCAATGGCACAGTCTTGGCTCACTGCAACCTCCTCCTCCCAGGTTCAAGCGATTCTCCTGCCTCAACCCCCTGAGTAGCTGGGATTACAGGTGCCGGCCACCATGCCTGGCTAATTTTTTTTGTATTTTTACGGGGTTTCACCATGTTGGTCAGGCTGGTCTCAAACTCCCGACCTCAGGTGATCCACCCACCTCGGCCTCCCAAAGTGCTGGGATTACAGGCATGAGCCACTGCACCCAATCTCCAGTGAAGTTTTGATATTGCTTTATTGTTTCATTTTAACTATTCCCCTAAGTTTTCCAGATTCTAAAAATAAGAGAATGGATTTTCATTCCCATTAATGTAAAAATATTCATATATTTAGTGCAGAATAATTATAACATAGAAATAATATAAAATTTCAGCACTCATTTATAGAATTAGGATTACTTCGTTATGTATCTTTTAGATTTTATAATATATGTGGATATACATTCACATTTTAAGGACATTTTATTGAATACTGTAATTGTAATCTGCTTTTTTATTTAATATGCCCTTGTAGGTTTTTGTGTTAATGAAGATACATGCATAAAATAATTTAATAATGGATACATACTCATCGTGTGTGCTCCACCGTATTATGCTCCGGCATTCCTTAGTTGTTAGTCCATTTCTGGCTGTTATAAATAGCTTTACATGCATCTTTACTAAGTCGTCTGATTATTTCTTAGCGTAAGTTTCTAGGTAGCATCCTCCTGGTTTCATTTTTTTTTTTTTTTTAAAGCTTTGAGTCCATGATGCCAAATGATCCTCCAGAAAGCTGGTGTCCAAGATCACAGCTCAGTAGTTTGAAGATACCTCTTTCTCTGTACACACTCCACCGTATCCCCCGACCCCACATACCCATTCCTGACCATATCATTTTGATTCATCTTTATCAGTTCATTCTTTTTCCTTCATCTATCAGTTCTAGAAACATTGCTATACTGTTTTGAGTGTTGATTTTATAAAATGTTTTTACTATCTGGACAAATCCATTCCTCCCCCTAAATTACTTGATAAAAAAAATTCTTATTTTTTTAAATGAATTTTTAGCATTTTTAGAGTTTCTAGAAATAATCACTTTAGAATTTTCTTTGGATTTGCATTAAAATTATAGGTTAATTTAATGAGACTTAAACTCTTCAGTGAGAATTGGAGTCTTTCTATCCATGAATATAATGTGCCTTTCTGTTTATTGAGTTCTCCTTTCGTATCCCTCAGTGAAGTGTTTTTTGTTTTGTTGTGTAGCGACTTGTCATGTTCATTATTAACTTTTAAATCTAGATTTTCCGTTTTCTACAACTTTCTATCCCATAAAGTTTACGTTTATAGTATTTGTTTTCTCATTTTTCAAAGTACTCTGGTTACCATATGAATTCATCTTTTACCCAAAGATTGAGAAAATTTTTTGTATCATTTTTGTTTTGTTTTGTTCTTTCTCTTGTTCTTTGTTATTAATTTCTTAATTTTGCTATTACATGAGAATTATGATGATAAGAATTAGATCTTACTTGTAAGTTATTTTGTTTTTTTCAATGTCTTCTTATTCATATGGAGTCACAAGTTGGGGATTACTCCCTGGGTAATTTGTGTTCTTTTCAAATGCAGATTTTTTCCATAGGTGTCTGCCTCTTGTCAGAGTGCCTGCTTTCCTTCCCACCTGGGACAGCTACAGTGCTGGCTGCATGCTTGGGGACCCAACCCTTTGTATTTCAAAGTGAGACTGACCACTCCCCTTTGTTCCTGCCCCATTACACTGAGTGTGGGGGGTGTTGTAGCATTCTAGGACCTGCCTGACCAACTACTTCCCAGGCAGGCTTTTTCTGGGGGAATGAGTTAAATCATGGCCTTCACTGGGGTCTTACTATTAGCATATTTTACAAAATTTTTAGCTTAAAATTTGGAGCATATTTAACTTTTTCAACACAGGTGCAGAGTTTCTCCTCTAAGTGCTGCGTTGGTCATTTCTAGGTGGAAATTAGTGAGGGAAAGGAATTTGATGCTGTGTCCCCCCATGCTGTTCTCCTGGCCATCCAGCCAACCATTCATTGCAGCAGGTGGTTATTGAGCACTCCCTGTGCTTTGCCTATTTCCTACGATCACCTCCATCAGATCCAGGCCACAGAGAGAAGATAGACATTTTGATCTTATCAATTCATCACGTTTAATTGTTGTGGCCGGGCATGGTTGCTCACACCTGTAATCCCAGCACTATGGGAGGTCAAGACCGGTGGATCACCTGAGGTCAGGAGTTCAAGACCAGCCTGGCCAACATGGTGAAACCCCGTCTCTACTAAAAGTACAAAAATTAGCCAGCCATGGTGGTGCACACCTGTAATCCCAGCTACTCAGGAGGCTGAAGTAGGAGAATCACTAGAACCCAGGTAGTGGAGGTTGCAGTGAGCCGAGATGGTGCCACCGCACTCCAGCCTGGGTAACAGAGTGAGACTCCATCTCAAAAATAAATAAATAAAAAGAATTGTTTTTAGCTGCCTGTCTTTACTGGAGCATAATCTTCTCTGTAGCAGGAACTGTATGCTCAGCCTTTCTCCCCCTTTCCTACATTTTGAACCTGCCCTTTCAAAATACTGAACACATTCATCATCCGTCTGCATTTGGGCTGACACAGTAGCTTCCCTAGCTCTATTCTCTGCAAATGACAGAAAGAGGCTGAATCACAGTCAGGGGACACTCCCGAAGGCCTCTAACTGGGGGGTAGGGAGGCATGGTAGTAGTGAGTTCTGAATTGGAACCTGGGATGGGAGAGGACAGGGTGGGTTAGAAGGTCTCTGAGAATATATAGGATATATCTTAATGGGAAGACGGGGCTAAGTATGGTCAGAAGAATCCCTGCCTCCAGTTTCCCTGTGGAAGTTGTGAAGTCACACAACTTCAAACTGTTATAGCATTTTAAAGTAACTGTACTTTCCTTACTTGTGATGATGGACATCGTATTTAATTTTAGGGATTTTATTTTGTACTTCCTCTGCCTGTGTTAGTCTAACTAGTGAGAAAGATATACAGGAAATACAAATAAAATGTGAATTACCCTCTTTCCCCGGTTACCTGTTTCCCCTGTCTCTTTTGGGGTGGGTAGAGGACATAAAATATACCAAGGTAGACTGAAATTACTTGTAGTGGTAGGAATTTTAATAATTCTGTTATGGAATCTGTTGTCAGCATTTGCTTTTAAAGGGTAAACATGTGTTTCAGGATTGCATGCCTTAAGTTATATACTGTATAAATGTCTTTTCTTAAAGGATTTAAATGGAATATATCAAGAAAAATATTTATAGTGTTCTTAATAATGTATGACTTCCTAGAATTACATCTTTATTAATCTTAGAGGTTTTTGACCAGTTATATTTTATATTAAAATTTATCCAGCAGGTTTTTTGAATGATGGAATCTTCCCTTTAAAATAAAGACCCTAGATACTATGAAATTTCTAAAGAAGCTTAATTCCAATTTTTCTTGTTTTGTGATGTGAATTACTGTTCAAAAGTCGTCGTTCAGTTATTTGAGTTAAATGAAAAACATAGAGTGCTTCTATTACAGTTTAATCTGTGACTAATATCTTATTTTCAGTGAAAAACTTAAGAGGTTTTGATTTCCCGATTTACAAAATAAATTAGTTCCCGGACAATCATTTGAAGAACTTTTGCGATACAAATCTTTTGATTAACTAATGTGCGTTATTTTCCATGAATCTTGGTGTTTTGGTGCCACCCTGTGGCTTGGCCTTGTAGTAACTTCAGCACTCATCCATTTTGAACAACGTCCTGGGGAGAATATGATGTGCTAGGAATTCTTTCCAGGGTACAAATAATATACTACTATAAGTTACATTAAAGATGTCGAGAGTGACTTGTTTGTTATTTGGTCACAAGGATAGGTAGAACTAATCAGTAAAGAACCTGATACATGATTTTCAGTTTCTAAGAGTCTTTGTTTATGCTCTTTGTCCCTAGCTGCTACTGTTTGAACGGTCATGGATGAACAGATGGAAGTCCGTTGTTCTGCATGAAGGGGAAGGGAACATAAGGAGTGTGAAGTGGAGAGGCCATCTGATTGCTTGGGCCAATAATATGGTAAAAACTACGCCTCTGTCTTCCTAATGCTTGTTGAGTGGCAGAAGAATGGCCAAGTTGATAGGGCTGTAATGAAGGGAAAAGATGCCACTTGCTGTGGTGGTGATTTCTAAAAGGTGAAAGGACCACTGGTATCGTACCTAGGAGGTTAAAGAAATTAGATTGCTTTTGGCTTTCATAATATAGTAATTCCCAACATATTCTGGACTCTATTTTAGAGTAAGAAACCTGAGGCATGGAGAGTAGCCAAGAAAATGAAAAGCTATCTTAATAATTGAAGGACTGCATTGGGAATGGGTCTTGAAAATATCATTTGCCTGTTGGCCAAAGGCAAGTAAGAGTTGATATGAAACAAGTGCAGAATATTGCTGATTTCTCTTTTACTCCCAGTATAATCATAGGCAGAAGTATAGACCTGCCTGTAAGAAAGTGAATTGTGAATTTCAGTGCTGCATTTTAACTTAAAGTTTACTTGCTGTGAATTGGGGCTAATAGGGAGTTTTAAAAAATGGTGTTTCTGACATCTGGCATATCTTTTGGAACATCAAGGTATAATTTAGTTAATCAGTTCTATTCAGTTTTAGACGGTAGAAATCTGTCTAGACTCTACCTTTTTATTCTGGACTTTCCTTACTTCTCCTGGGTCACAGTGAAGGTAAAACAAACCTGTGGTCTCTTGGTTCATTTTTAGTTTTAGCTGCTTGCCTGATGTTTTCATGTGAGAATTTTAAAATGTCAGATGTAGTTTTCTTTATATAGGTGGCTTTTCAGACTCAAAGTCGTTCTAAAAAACAAACTTCATTTTTGTGGTGGAACGATAAAATTAGAAATGTTACTTGTCTGTCATTTTGGAAATGCAGCTATTGATGTCTGTACATTTCATGTTTCTGTTGGATTTGAGTCTCCCATGTCATCTAAGAAAATCTCCTTTGTCCAGAAAGAAGGATGGAGGTTTCCTTGTGGTTTAAGTTCCCATAGGGTTTGTGTGGAGCAGAAGCATTTTCCTTGCATGCTCAGTAAACACTGCTAATATTTCTCCCTGCTGGTTATTGCTAGTATGTAGCAGGGGCTGTTAATAAGTTTTCTGTTACTTTCCTCCTGAGTAGAGGATGCTTACTGCTGTTTTATTTTCCAGGGTGTGAAGATTTTTGACATCATCTCAAAGCAAAGAATCACCAATGTGCCCCGGGATGATATAAGTCTTCGCCCAGACATGTATCCCTGCAGCCTCTGTTGGAAGGACAATGTGACACTGATTATTGGCTGGGGGACTTCTGTCAAGGTGGTTTTGCTTGTCTTTATAATAAGTCCGTGTTGTTATAGATCCACTGAGGGTGGTCCAAAGGACTGTGAGTCTTGAATGGCTTCTAGGACCCAAATCTTTTCACCTGGATGTTATTGTGATGTGATTACCATTTAATGCTCAAATTATTTCCTGTGCATAAGTTTTAAGATATATTCTTTCTTTTCCATGGCATGTAAAACTATTTGTGAACTTTTTCATGTTCAGAATGGTGCTGTCTTTTTCAATCTTCTTTTAATTTCTCACATCCCAGCTGGCCTTAGCTATTTACAGAACATGGGCTTCGTTTTGTTGTTTAGTCAGGTTTTCTTCTCTTTATTATTCTTTCCATTTTCCCTTAGCTTTGACCCTTCACTTCTTCATTAGAGTTATTGATAGTGGAGAGAGAAGGTTAAAATTAAATCATCCTGCTGTTTGGTGATAATTTGATGGAGTAGAGGCCCAGACTTATCATCAATAATAAGATTTGGGAATATTTTCTGAAGTTTAATTATATGACCCTTATGTGCCTGGGTAAATGAAATTTAGCTGCTCTGCAAAAGGGGGCCCAAAGCTCATTCACATTTATTTTATGCCTACTAGTGCTTCTGTTATATTAGATACTTCAGTGCCAAAAGTTATTTCTCTTTAAAAAAATAGCTAAATTCAAACAAAATAAACTAAAAATTAGCGGAAGTGTAAAAATGGCATGAGAGAGTATCCCAGCAATAGTCTCATGGAAAAGCTCAGGCTTTGAGGCCAGACAGACCTGGGATCAAGTCCAGCTTCTCCATTTTCCTTTGTGATCCTCTGTGAGCCTTACTGTCCTCATCCACAAAATGGTAGTGCTAATTGTTTTCACATTACAAGTTTTGGGGAGAAAGAAGTGAGCTAATGCACGTAAAGACTTTTGCATAGAATCTGATGTATTGTAATTGCTTAATAAATGTTAGCTGTCACTATTATATAAAGTTCTAGAAATGTCATGAAGGGGACATGGCTGTTTAAAATTTACTCTTCTCTGGAAAGGGAAAGTGGAAAAATTATTAATGGAATGACTGTTATTAGCAAGACAAACATTGTTACACTTCTGGCCTTCCCAGCCCTTATTTTGTTATCATTCAGGTTCTCTTTTCTTCATGTGTTAAATGAACACAACCTGATTTATATTTAGGGTAACAGGAAGGAAACTATGCCTATAGCGTAGGATGGAAAAAGTGATTCCCTGTGGGCTCCCTGTCCCGTGTGTGTGGTTACTCATCCGATAAATTTATATTCTTAGTATTTTAAAAATCCCTTAAATGGACCAGGTAGCTTGTTAAAGTTCTGATTTTCTTTTCTTATGGTGAAAGACAAGGAAAATTAGCCTATAGGAATATGTAACAAGTTCACTCATTACTACCAGAAATTCTTTCTCTGGTGTGCTGAATGATGGCCCCAAGGATAGCAGGCCTTAATTCCTAGAACCTGTAAATGTTTCTTTATATGACAAAAAGGCAAATATTTCTTTATATGACAAAAAGGTAAATATTACTTTATTTAGCAAAAGATATGATTAAGTTAAGGATCTTGAGATGGGGATTAACCTACATTATCTGGGTGGGCCCTAAATGCAATCACGTTTATCTTTATGAGAGGAAGGCAGAGGGAGATGCTAACGTGGAAGAGAGGAGGAGAAGGCAGTACCACTGTGGAGGCAGAAATTGGAGTGAGGTGGCCAGTGAATGCTGGCAGCCACCAGAAAGCTGGAGGAGACAGCAGATTGTCCCCTAGAGCCTCCAGAGGAAGTACAGCCCTGCCAACACCTTGATTTTAGCCCAGTGAACCTGATTTCAGACTTCTAGCCTGCAGAACTGTAAGAGAATACATCTCTGTTGTTTTAAACCACCAAGTGTGGCAGTCTGTTATAGCAGCCATGGGAAACAAATACCCTTTCTCTATGCCTAAGTTAAGATCCAGCTTCTATACAGTTTTTATGTCAAATATTTCATTTTATTGGAGGTTCCTTTTCTTCAAACTCAGTTCTACATGTTGAGCACTTCTCAGTGTAGACTCTTAGTGAGTTCTGTTGAAGGAAGAGGAGATAAGGACATGGTCTTTCTTCAGAGAGACAGCAATCTTGTTGAGGAGAAGCGACCAGAAACAGTATAATAAAGTGTGCAATTGGAGCTTACCATTTACTTCGTTCATTCATTTGCCCAACAAACATTTACCAGGTGCCTGCAGTGTGCCAGGCAGTGTTCTAGTGTTGCAGAACACGAATAGACAAATGAGTAAGTTCCTTCCCTTGGGAAATTTATGATCTAGTGAGGAAGGTAGACAAAAACAAGTAAGTATAGCATGTTGAAGGTGACAAATAAAAAGGAGGACATTTTAACAGGATAATAGGAAAAGGGATTGGGGTAGGTACCGTTTACTATAGGGTGGTCCAGGGATGGCCTGTTCAATAACTAATATGTCGTTTGGTCAGAGATCTGGAGATAAAAGTTATGCAGCTCTATGGGGGCCTGGGGTAGGAGGTGTTAGCAGAAGGAGCAGGAGTGCAAAAATTCTTGAAGCAGGAGTGTGATTGGTGTGCTTTTGAGGAATAGCAAGGAAGCTATTTGTGTCAGAGTGAGTGGAGCAGGTGTGGAGGAGAGGGATGTAAGTGAGGGTGGGGGAGGATAGGGTGGAGGAGCAAATGATATTGGAGCCTAGGGGCCCTTGAGAAGTCTTTGGCTTTTAATTTGAGTGAGATAGGAAGCCAACACAAGGCTTTGAGCTGTTGTGGAGTCAGCTAAGTGATCTAACTTGTGTTTTAGAAGGATCTCTGGTTGCTGTGTGGAGCTAAATAGCAAAGGGGCAGCCAAGAGGGGAGACCAGTTAGGCTACTGCAGTCATCTCCGTAAAAAATAATGTTGTCTTGGGTCAGTGTAATGCAGCTGGTAAGAAATGACCAGATCCTGGATATATTTTGATGGTAGACTCTACAGTATTTGTTGACAGTTGCATGTGGAGTGTGAGATCACAGTCACCTAACATACTGGAAGGTGAAGCTACCTTTTGCTGAAATGGGAAAGACTATTGATAGAGCATGTTTAGAGTGAAAAAGGCAAGAGTTGATTTTAGGTGTGTCTACTTGAGAGATGCCTGTTATCCACCCATGTGGAGAAATGGAGGAGACAGTTGGAGGAAGCAGATTAGAGTTCATGGGCAAGAACCCACCTGTCAATGGTAAAGGGCTCTTATAATCATTGATTTGTGCTTATGCAGGACAAGAGCTTAGGGCAGCACTTACCTATTCACCCACCTTTACCTGCCACTTTCTACCTATGAGACAGGTGCTGGGTGAGCCCAGACTGCGGAGCTGAGGAGTACAGTAGAGCCATGCCCAGCTACCAGTAGTGCAATGCATCCTTGTTCTCAAGTTGTGGCATGGCCAACGAGATACCAGTGAGGCCTTGGTGTGAATTCCAACTCTGACCAGGCAGTCTGGCATCACTCACAGAGCTTCAGTGTCCTTATCTCGAGATTAGACATAATAACGTTGTCTTTCAGGGGTGTCTGAGTGTTGGAAGACTGTCAGCCCTCCAGTTCTATCAGTGTCCCTCAAATCTCTGCACTTCATCTTCCTGTCAAGTCTTTTTGGTGCTGGTTTTGCCCCAACTAAACCTGTGCTAAACAGTGTAGTTAGAATAATCTAAGTGCAGGTCAGATGAGGTCAGTCCCCTCCTAGCCCATAGGATGATTGATCATAAGCGTGACTTCCAAGGTTCTGCGTGATCTGCCTCTCCATTCCTCTCCAGCCTCAGCTCTGTCCCCTTCTTCCCCCATGCCCTCCATTTCTGTCTGATTGAACTTCCAGTTGAAGGCCCTACGCTGTCACATCACCCTGTTCTCTTGTGCTGTCTCTCCTGCTTCAACTTACCATGTCACTTCTTCCAGGAAGTCTTCCTGCCCTAGCAGGAGATGCCCCTGCTCTGTACTTCCCCGTCACACTTCAGTAAAGTGCCTTATTTTTGTGTCTCCCCCGCTGCACCATAATCTTAAGAAAATATTGATATCTATTTCACAAAGGGCTTAACTCAGGAGCGGTGCCAGTAAGTGCCCCAAAAGTGTTCACTAATATTGCTGTTACATTTGCTTTTTTATTATACTTCAAACCACTTGAAAGACTGTTCCTCATGTACTTGTATCAGCACATTAAAACAGTTGTCCATCTGGCATTGTGGAATGTGCCATTAGATGATTTAATAGTTCCCTAGTAAGTGTGAAGAGTGGATCACTTATAAACTCAAAAGTCTACCAGAAGGGAAGAAAATTGGAGAGCGGACAGGAAATTATATGAAACGGACAAGAGACAAATGGCAGAAAGCAATCAAGGAAGAAGACAGCCGGTTACTTCTATGTGGAGGCTTCTACCTCTGTAGCCATGGGTTCAAGCCCTGCATCAGGGAAAGTGAGCACTCTGCATTTACTGCGTTGCTGCAGTGTTGCTGGGCAGCAACACATTATACTACGTATATTAAAAAACAAAACCTTACAAAAGTGTATATACCCATTGGTATCAATTCAACTTCTAGGAATTTATCCTAAGGAAACAAAAGTCCTAAAGTTTTATATATAAGTATGTTGATTGCACTATTGCTTACAATAGATATAAAAACAAAAAAACTATGCCCCCAAAGGGGGTTGATTAAGTGTAGTACATTCATGTAATAAAATGTAGTCATCCCTCAGTATCTGTGGGAGAATTGGTTCCAGGACCCCTGTGGATCCTGGGCTCCTCTGATGCTTATATAAATGATGTAATATTTGCATATATAAAATGATGTAGTGTTTGCATATAAGCTATGCACATCCTCCTGTATACTTTAAATCATCTGTAGATTACTTATAACACCTGATAGAGTGCCTACACGCCACTGCATTTGCATGGACCTAATGAAGTAGTTGGTGTGCAGCAACTGGTCAAGTTTTGCTTTTTGGAATTTTGTGGCATTTTTTTTTTTTCCTGAATATTTCTGATCCTTGTTTAGTTAAGTCCGTGAAGGTAGAATTCATGGATACAAAACCCAAGGATGTGGAGGACCCGCTGTATTATAAAGACTTTACAGAATTATGTTGTAGGAGAATCTTTAAATAACATACCGAATTATTTGTATTAAATTGTTAGGTTAATAAAAGTAGCTTTCATAAAAAAGAAGATTATTAATGGTGTTCTCTTTGTGCTGGGACAATGACTAATGTTTGTTTTCCCCTTTGAGTTTTTCCATATTTTAGAATTTTCCATATTATAGTTACAGTTATGGTAGCAGCTATAAAAGAACACTATGTAAAAGAAAAAGGAAAAAACCCTGATCACAGACAGAAGTTGTACTTGGGTTAGTACTTGACTTCAGGTTCAGTCTCACCAGGGAAGCCGAACTTATGTGAATAAGGCTTTACTGAGGAATAATGGTGGTGAATATAAATAGTGATTGCTATTTGTCATTTACATTAATTTCTGTCGTTTAAGTCATAGGGTAGTCGTAGGGGGGGACTCCATCTGCAGTGCTACATGGTTAATTTAACAAAGATACCATATACTGAATAAAATGTTATGAAGAATTTTCCATCAAATGAATAAAATAACCTGCGAACTTGTTTTCCAGATATGCTCAGTGAAGGAACGGCATGCCAGTGAAATGAGGGATTTGCCAAGTCGATATGTTGAAATAGGTATGGCTCTAACACTTGCCTTCTGTGGATGTAAAACTTAATTCAAAATTTTCATCTTCATTAATCTCACCCAGACTGCCATAGTCTTTTGCCTGGACCCCTGCAGCAGCCTCCTAACTGGTTTATCTTCTTCCACTGTGAATTACTCTCATCTACTCTCCCCTCTGCTGTCAAAATACAGATCAGATCTTGTCATCATCCTTCAGTTCCTCCACATCATTCACAGGGTGCAGGTGGAGCTCCTCAGTGGATCACAGAGATCTGTGTTGGCCCCTACCCGCCTCTCTAGCTGTAGCTTACGCCAAGCTTCTCCTTGGTCTCTGTGCTGCAGCCACACTGACCTTTCACCTGTCCTTGCCTCTCTTTCCCCTTGTCTAGCACATTCTTCGGCTTGAGTGTTGCTTTCCTGGGAAAGCCACTGGACCTCCCTGACTGAGTCAAGTCTTCCCATTTTAGGCACTATAATACTGCAGGCCTCCTCCCCTTCCTAGCACTTGTCATGGGTGCCAGTGATCCTGTAATTATTCAATGCATTTCTGTCTTTTCTACCAGATTGTCACCTCCTTGTGGGCACACACAGGGTCTGTTTTCACTCACCGTTTGTATCTGAGGACCTGGCACAATACTTGCACGTAGAAGATGCTTAATAATATTGAGTTGAATGAATCAGTGACTCTGGTAAACAGCTGTTCAGGAGAAGTATGCCCTGGATGATATACCATGACTTTTATAATTTAGTTTGAAAAAATTATTCTGAGGAAAAAAATTGCCATATTGTAAGTCAGCTGAAAAGTTCATTTGCCCATTTGCTTGGTGGATGGGTAATATAAATTTGATGGGTTATTCTGCCAAGGTGAAGTTGAAATAAATTATTTGCACATGACTATATTTTTGTAAACAGAAAGACATACATTACCCACATGGCTAATGTAGTTATAACATTTAAATCTGGGCCATTTTGTACTTGAAGTCAGAAGTTGGCAGTAGAATTTTAATCGTTTTTTTTTTAATTTTAGGAGGATAAATACATAGTTCAGATTGTGCAGCGTAGGTATATGAAGAATGTAGTAGTGCTGAAAAAAACTGAGGACCAAGATAAGAGACAAGACTTGTAACTAGATTATATAGATAATTGTTTCAATATCTTTTTCTTCTTTCCTTGCCTACCAGAAAATAAAAACAAAAGCATCTCAACATCTCAACGCAATGTCCCTGAGAGATTGGTATTTGGATATTTTAAATTGCCAGAGAGGTATAAAAATGTGGCAATTGTCATCTTCTTTCCTTAGTTGATACTTAGTGATTATATGCTAGGTGGAGGGCATTGTGCTGTGTACATAAACTGCAGTAACTCACTTTATCCTTACAGGAACTCTTGAAGTGCAGGTAGTTTGCTTTTTATTCTATAGATGAAGAAATTGAGGCTCAGGAGGTAAATGACTTGTCCAAGATCTTACTACTATAGCGTTAAAATTGGGTAGAATCTAACTCTACAGAACCACCAGAAAGCTTCCAGGGAGGCAAGGAAGTTTGCTGAAGTGTGTGACCTTGATGAGGTTACTTAACCTTCTTGACCATCCTTTTCTCACGTGTTAAATGGAGGTGATAATATCTGTCTTTCAGGATGGTTGTGGGAATTAGACATGGCATAAGAAATGTGCCTAACATGGTACTTGGCACACAGTAGATGCTCACTAAACCATGATGGTTATTATCACCATGCAGACTTCCATCCCAACTCTGTGACTGCTGATAGCTGGCTCAATGGTGGCCCTATCAGCCTAGAACCCTGGGATCACATTATTGCAGTGTGGTTTATCCCTACTGTAACTTACGTGAAATAGACCATATGTGGGTACTAACGGTATCACATTACTGACATTTTACTACTATGGTTAATGGTTAAGTACCACTTTTTCCCCTCCTAAGAGTAAACCTTTGAGAATATAAGCCATTTCCACAGCAGGAGGCAAATGGTTTGGATAAGAGTCTTTGAGTAGGATAACAGAAAGGGAAATATTAGGAGGTCTGGATTACAATTTCCTTTAGCCCTGAATAGTGTGAACCACTGTTCTTTGGTAAATGAGGTGAAAATGGCATTAAGGTTAAAGAAATATGTATGGCTGTACATTTCTTAGAAACCAAATGTTTGTAACTCTTTCACTTACAACTCAGACTCTCAAAAATAGCACAAAAGTTATTCCTCTTCACATAGGCTATTGATTTATTCTGTTAAATGAAAAATAAGAATAACATAATGAAGATTAAGCTTCTTGGCCAATCACCAACACATGAAGAGATTCTCTATACATAGGGCTTTTGGTACATTATGTTTTCTTTCAGATTGCACTGTTAAAAATAGATTGTGGTTTGTGCCTGGCATCCATGTTTTTACTTCACTTGCAACTCTTGTATTCTCACAGGACTCCCTACCCTCTAGTACTTTTCACCAAAGTCTTCCATGATCTCTGAGGTATGGTAATTGGAGAGCTGACATCATGATGTTGGGAAATGAAGCCAATGTTTGTTGTCATTTTCTGGGAGTTTTCTGCCAGGGGCAGTTGACTTACGTGCAAGGAATTAATGATTGACTTCTTGGTCTTAATTTCATATGGAATTTTGTTTAATAATTGAGATTAAACAACTGTATGAGAATCTATATCGAATGACAAGCCAGGAAGAAAGGGAAGAGAAAAGAAGGGAAATCTTTTTTACTTTCAGTATTGTCTGTATCTTCAGTTGATCATATACTGTGGTCTTAGAATTTAGCACATCAGTCTTTTTTCAGTCTCTTAATTGATTGAAAAAACAATGACCTGAACATTGAAGATCTGTTTTCATAGTGGAGGAGAGTTGTGAGATAATTCTTTCCTGGATCTAAGTATCTCTCTTTATCCACCTGTTATCATTTTGATTCAGCTATATGGGTTACAGTAGTGGGATCTTTTCGTGTGTGTGCCCAGGAGTGATGTGGTTTCATCTCTTAGTGTGAGTCTCAATAGAAATGATGACAACTGGCATTCTTCAAGGTGTTTTTACTTGAGGGTCTAGGTATGTATGGTTTTCTGTTCTGTTATAGATAGTTCAGCATAAATCTCTGTAATATATTAATTCTTCTGTATTGAATTTTTTTCTAACATTTTATTATGAAACTTTCCTTAAAGACCTTTGTAGTGAATAGAACCTCTAAGATTCTGCAGTTAAGATTTTACTATATTTACTTTATTACATATCTGTTCATCTATTCCTTCTTTTGGGAGGGATGTAACAACTCTTTCCCCACTCAGTACCATAGACTCAGGTTTTTGTTGTCAGGAATGGAATTTGAATGTTTTTGTTGTTTTGTCCATTAACCATGCTTTTCAATTTCACTTCATGTATCGGGTCTTCTCCATAATTTGCTGATGTAAAGCATTGTAAAGTCAGTTTCACTTTAATGTGTCTGCTTCGTAGCACAGCCCTGAAGCTGTTGAAGTGCTGTGATTTCCAAATGTATTTTCAGTGATAAGTGGTCATACTGACAGAATGTCCGAACTTATTGAAAAGTCTGTGGGCATTACATCCAGTTGATTATAAAATACTAATATATCTGGTGACTAAGGGGCCAGAATCTCTTGGGAACAAGACACTACCTATCGTAAAGGGCCCTCAATGTGTTTTCATAAATGAATATAAGACAATGAAAGGTATTTGTTCTTATTTATAAATTGCTTGACACACTTTTTTGTTTATTTCTTTAAGAATCACAGAAGCCAAGATCTGTGGGATGTCACCTTATTTAACTTCAATAAAGAAATCTGGGTAACATTTAGCTAATGGACATTTGGGGACCAATAAGGGGATAAGAAATGGGGGGGAAAAGGCAGTGCAAGTTCTGTGTACCGCAGAGCTTTAGCCCTCGCAGTAGTACTACAAATTCAAGAGAGGGCCTGGGGCACCCTGACTGTGTGCAGCAGAATCACCAGAGAGCCCCCACTTCTGTTCTTGCCAACTGCAGTGTGCTTTGAATCTAAGCATCTCTGAATTCTTATATTCTTCCCCTTCCCCCCACCTTTCCCCTTCCCTTTCCCGCTCCTCTTCCCGCCTTCCTGCTCCCCCTCCCTCTCCCCCTCCTTTTGGTATAGGGTCTTGCTCTTTGCCCAGGCTTTAGTGCAGTGGAATAATCATGCCTTACTGCAACCTCAACCTCCTGGGCCAAAGCGATCCTCCCACCTCAGCCTTCTAAGTAGCTGGGACTACAGGCGTGCACTACCACGCCTGGCTAATTTTTTAATTTTTTGTAAAGATATGGTCTCCCTAGGTTGCCCAGGCTGTTATCGAATTGGGCTTAAGAAATCCTCCCACCTTGGCCTCCCAAAGTGCTGGGATTACAGGCGTGAGCCACCATACCCGACCCTGACTTATATTTTCTCATGTGACTTATAGTTGGGAAAAAGAAGACTTCAGATTCCTACTTCTCTTACCTTCCACTTAAATGACTTTAGTCAAATTACTTAACCCCTCTGAGCTTCCTTGCCTCTCTAAAATAACCATGGGGTTGTTGTGGTGAAAAGCGATATTTAGGAT
Organism: Piliocolobus tephrosceles; assembly: GCF_002776525.5. Taxonomy (NCBI): domain Eukaryota; kingdom Metazoa; phylum Chordata; class Mammalia; order Primates; family Cercopithecidae; genus Piliocolobus; species Piliocolobus tephrosceles. Next base: position 27,421,540 of record NC_045441.1, on the reverse strand, counting down.
ACTGCCTCACAGCATAGTAATGTTCATTAAATGGGAGCTATTATTAATATTTGTATTATATTTAGTTACAGTGAGAAAAATGAAAATTCTGTTTTATAAAAGTAATTGAAAGAAAATTTGGGGAAGATATAAATAAGGGCTTACTGAATGATTCTGAGGAGATTGATACCTTTTATAATTGCATTTTTCAGTAAAATCTATAAACATATATGACAGGTACAAGTAATAAGAATATTGATTTAATGTTGTCTCATAGGTCTGAATACACAGATAAGAAGTGAGATAAACTAGTTGGTAATTATTGGAGGATGGTTTTTTCTTTAAACAAAATTTTGATTTTTATCCTTTATAATCTAATATCCATTAGAGTTTTAAGCAATTTTTTTTTTTTTTTTTTTTAATGAAACAAAGAGGTTGTTTTCTCTCATGTTACGCACACCATTTCTGGCTTAAAGGGCTTATGGTCATAATTATTGCTGCTGTTTCCACCCTCATCTGTACCTCCTCAGAAGCTAAATTTTCCTGCACTGTACTATTTTTTGTTTAACACCTGTTCCTGTTTTTCTCATAGCATGTGGTATTTTAATTATCTCTTTTTTTTTTTTGAGACGGAGTTTTGCTCTGTTGCCTAGGCTGGAGTGCAGTGGTGCGATCTCAGCTCACTGCAACTTCCGCCTCCCAGGTTCAAGCAGTTCTCTGCCTCAGCCTCCCAAGTAGCTGGGATTACAGGCGCCTGCCACCACACCTGGCTAATTTTTGTATTTTTAGTAGAGACAGCGTTTCACTATATTGGCCAAGCTGGTCTTGAACTCCTGACCTCATGATCCACCTGTCTTGGCCTCCCAAAGTGCTGGGATTACAAATGTGAGCCTCCGTACCTGGCCTAATTACTTCTTTAAATATGCAGACTCACAATCTCCTTTAAGTCAGGGTCAGGTCTTAGTCATCTTGATGCATCTAGAAGAGTGTCTCATGTGTAATTGGTACTCAGTTACTCTTTTTTTTTTCTGAGGCAGAGTCTTGCTCTGTCACCCAGGCTAGTGTGCAGTGGCAGGATCTCGGTTTACTATAGCCTCTGTCTCCTGGGTGCTCGCAGGTTCAAGTGATTCTCCTACCTCAACCTCCCAAGTAGCTGGGGCTACAGGTGCATGTCACCACTCCCAGCTAATTTTTGTATTTTTAGTAGAGACAGCGTTTTACCATGGTGGCCAGGCTGGTCTCGAACTCCTGACCTCAAGTGATCTGTCCGCCTCGGCCTCCCAAAGTGCTGGGATTATAGGTCTGAGCCACTGCACCCAGCCTCAGTCACTCTTCATTGAATTAAGTTGTAACCTTAGAGATTATTAGACCCAAGGTATGAGAAAGTTCTTCCATATTAATTTTTATACTAATCCTATGGCATTCATTCTGAAACTGATAGTGTGTAAGCTATCGAGGGCCAGACACTGTTGATCTATTTGTGACTCTCCTGCTGATTCCATTGCCCTGGGCAATGTAAGGTTGATGTATAAAACATGTATAACACCAATATGTGAAAATTTTGTGTTTAGAAGATTCTGGGAATGTGGTGGCAGTGGCAACATAATTTTTCAACTACCTGAGTCCTCCTATAAAAGCAGAACAACTTGGTCACAGAACCAAAACCCCACAGACAACATTTACAACAAAACTTAGTGACAAAGGTAGTCCTAAGAGCCCCAAGACACAAATTTATGGGAAAATAAAACACTGATAGCTGCGGGGTGGTATCAGCATCTCTGTGAGAGAAATCAGAGGGGAGCAAGTGGCTGTCTAGCAGACTTGAGGCCAGGGGAACTCTAAGATAGCCAGTTGGCATTCATGGAAAGGCCAACAGGCTGCTCTGAGAACAGTGGGTCCAGGACCTGCAGTTAGGTGTGAGAGGCTAGGCAACCCAGCTACCCCTGGGAACTCACACTGTGGAGCAGCCAGGCCTCCTCTCTCCACTGAGGAGACACTGCTGGGAGCAGAAGAAAGCCTGAAGGAGACAGGGACAATGGAAACAAAAGAAACAGGTCCAGATAACACCCAGGAGGAGCTGAGCCAGGACATCTCAGAAAGCAAGCTGCCATATTTTTCAGACCAAATGGAAACAGCAGAAGAGGGAGCTCTAAGAGTTCAATAATAGTCATTTCACCTAAAAAGCAAGCAAGGTCAAATCCATAATAAGTTTTAAGAAAAAGTGAATAAGAAGCAGACATACCAGAAAGACACACCTACACAATAGATTACAACTGTAATTTCCTGTTTCAGAAGGAGCTACAAGACATCTTTAAAAAGTGATGTATGAAATCAGAATTTGAAAATCTCAAATTAGGTGGCAGGCTTCAGGAAGAATTTATAAATAAAAGCTCATTTCAGAATTGAAGACTGAACCTGAAGGAAGACAAGAACAAATAGACACAAAGATAATGTTGGTAAGAGGAATAGAAGGGGAGCAGGAGGAAAATTGTAAAAATCACGAAGCAATAAGAACAAAAAGATTTAAGGTTAAGTGATAAATCCTGAAGACAGGCAAAGATGATTCAGCCTACCAATAAAGAGTCCCTGAGGAAAAAATGAGAGAATGGGACAAATGCTATAGAAAATGTCAAGAAAAATTTCATGAAAATGCAAAGAAACAGAAGTTGAAATTATAAATTAAAACAGCACACTCTGTATCTGAAAATAGTGACCCACAAAGAGCATCACCAAGATACGTTCTAATGAAATTACTGGACTTTAAAGACAAAGAGGAAAACTTGGGCGTCTAGATCTGTACTGTCAAACGTGGTAACCATTAGCCACTGTAGCCATTAAGTCTTTGTGGTATGGCTACTGTGGATTGATTTGTGCTACATACAGAATTCCAAAGACAGTCTAGAAATAAAAAGTAAAGTATCTCATTAATCACTTTTTATATTATTACATTGAAATAATATTTTAGGTATGTTATGTATTATTAAAATTTCACCTCTTTTTTGAACTCTTTATCGTGGTGTATTAGTCCATTCTTGCGTTCCTATAAAGAAATTCCTGAGACTGGGTAATTTATAAAGAAAAGAGGTTTAATTCTCACGGTCCTGCAGGCTGTACAGTAAGCATGATGCTGGCATCTGCTTGACTTCTGGAGAGGCCTCAGGAAACTTAAATCATGGTGGAAGACAAAGTGGGAGAAGGCACCTCACATGGCAAGGGCAGGAGCAAGAGGCAGGGGTAGACACCACACACTTTTTTTTTTTTTTGAGACGGAGTCTCGCTCTGTCGCCCAGGCTGGAGTGCAGTGGCTGGATCTCAGCTCACTGCAAGCTCCGCCTCCCAGGTTTCTCCTGTGTCAGCCTCCTGAGTAGCTGGGACTACAGGCGCCGCCACCACGCCCGGGTAATTTTTTGTATTTTTGGTAGAGACGGGGTTTCACCGTGTTAGCCAGGATGGTCTCGGTCTCCTGACCTCGTGATCCGCCCGTCTCGGCCTCCCAAAGTGCTGGGATTACAGGCTTGAGCCACCACGCCCGGCCTGACACCACACACTTTTAAACCACCAGATCTTGTGAGAACTTAGTGTCATGAGGGACAGTACCAAGAGGATTGTGCTAAAACATTCATGAGAAATGACCATTCATGTGAAATGCATTCCCGTGATCTAATCACCTCCCACCAGGCCCCTCCTCCGACGCTGGGGATTACAGTTCAACATGAGATTTGGGCCGGGACACACATCCAAGCTATGTGTGGTGACTGGGAAATTTTAAATTGCATATGTCATACGTGTTTTGACCCACATTATATTTCCACGGGGCAGCTGATCAAGAACTCTAGCCTCCCTTTTGGATGAGGACTGCATATAGAATCGTATTTATCTCATCCTCATTCTGGATCTAGAAGACCTTGCTGAATAGAATTTTCTTGTGAATATAGTCCTTTTGAAACTCTCTTTCTTACTCTACTAGAATCTCTGTCTTTTTTCTTGAGTTATTGCTAGCATGTCTAGGAGTGCTTTATTCTCCTGAGTAAAGCAGAATGCAAAAGTCCTTCCACCTCCATCAGGAGGAGGAAGGCTGTGCCTCAGCTGTCATGCCCACTGTAGTGTAAGGCCATCATCTAGGTGAACATAGCACACTCTTCGCAGGGCCTGCGAGCCGAGCCTCAGCTGGCTTTCTAGATGACCCTGATCTGAAGTAAAGCCACTGTCTTTTGTGGCTACCTTTAGGAACTCTGCCTGCATTTTTCACTACAAAACAAAACAAAAAACCCTCCCCAGCTTTTGCTTCCTGTTTTCATATATTTCCTCTCTAGCAGAATTTATGTTTATTTCTTTGTGATTTATCTTTTCCAGATAATCAGATTAAAAATGAGCTTCTGTAGTATTAGACCTGACAGCCACCTGTATTCAAATTGAGTCTCCTTTAGGAGAACAAAATACTTTCATTTAAATAATAGAGTCATTTTTATGTGGAATAGAATAGAATTTTAGTGAAAGCAAATAAACTGAAACTTCCATTCGTTGGCTGAAAATTCGAAATATGAAGTCTGTAATTACTTGAATATATTTTACAAAGTCAGTCCATAGCTTTTACATATTTTCTGTGTATTTTTACAAGAATTCCTATTGTCATTCAACATTTTTTTCTCTAAATCTGTATGAAGAATATTCCTTATACCTTCGTGCTCATTTTGACACCACTGTCTGCAGCCAGCCCTTCTGTGACTCAGCATTAATGTAAAAAATAAACAGAATCTTGTTAAATCTAAAAGCAATTATGTTTTGCTGCATTAGTAAAGACTAATGGAAAAACAATACACCACGATTTATTCTAAAATGTCTTACTTTGTGGCAGAATAGCTGCAGACATTTCCCTAAATCAGCAGCTCACGTTAGGATTGAGTTCTTTTTTACATGATATCATTACTAGTGGGTATTAATGGAGACGAATTGCTGAGTGGGAGAGTACTCAAAACCAGATAAATGGACATTATTTTGGAATTCTTAATTTGAGAATCATGCTGAGTATTACTATAATTGCAATTTTGTTTTCTATAAGAGATTTGTATTGGTATTAGGGAATTACTTTAACAAAAAGAAAGATAATTTAGTTTCAGTTTTATCCAAATGTTGATTACTTGCTTACCTGTGCATCTGGAAGTCTTGACAATATTATTTTCATCTACCACATCTTTTCTTTATAAATAGCATTTTTGTCAGCTTGTAATTTAGCCAGTGCATATAGTCCATGTCCAAATTATTCTCAATTAGCAAAATTTGGCAAGGTTTAGTACTTAACAAGTAAGCATTTATTACAACACCTGGAATTGAGACGTGAAATAGATATGTGATCTGCAGTTTTTCTTTGTTTTGTTTTAGAACACACTGGAGTTTCTATCATGTTCTTAGTTAGAGAACAGGAAATTTTCTATCTTATTCATACAACTTATTGTGGACTGGGGAGTTGGGATGTAGAGGAAGAAAGATTTGGGTACGACTTTCCGTAGCTTCTCTGTTCTGTATCTTGGAGCTCATCCTCAAAAACCAAGGCCTTTGATGTATATTTGGTTACCTTTAGGAGAAATACTGACAGTGTCTGTCAGTGAGACTAGGCAGCCTGTTTGGCATCCCAAGTGGGGAGAATACCTCCTTCTCCCACCACTTCTTTAGTGATTAGGAGATGTTTTCCCTTGTGTGTCTATGGCAGACAAGCACAGCAAAGCCTGTGATTCCTGTGAGAATCTCTGATTTTCTACACTTCACCCAAGATGCTGGTAAGGGAACTATATGTGTAGCATTTCAAAAATGGAATGTGATTTAGTAAAACAGAGCACAAGTCCAGAGATTAGTAACCTCAGGAGTAATGACAACCAAAACCTCTTGTTAATACGCCGTATGTCTTCCAAAATGTGAAGCTGCCATCTCTTTCATCACTGGGTCCTGTGTGGCCCCATACTGTTTAATATCATCTGTACATTCCAGCTCTCCCCTGCGCCCTGCTTCACTGCCCACATGCATACACAGCACTTTGAGCTTCTCTAGAGCCTTCCCCAGCCTGGTTGTGCTAGAAACACTGTCTGCACATGTGGTGGAGGTTGAGATGGCTCTCCATATAAGCTCTTTTGTGAACATTTATCACATTACCACTTTACCAAAACTATTCTTAAGTACTTGGATAAACACATTCGGTTCAAGCCCACAGAGATTAAGGAAAAAATGTGTTCGTGGCAGAACTGGGACCAGAGCACCTGCCCTTGGACTTCCATTGTATGGTACTTTAATTGAGGACAAGGCAGACAAAATATTATTTTCTTGTAAATTGATGTTGCTAACTATTATATCTTTTTGGTCATCCACAATTTTATTTTGGTGCAAACATGAAATTGTGATAACAGCTGTGTAAGGAGGATCATTAAAGGTCAGCAAAGACAAGGAACACTAAGTGATCTGTAAGGGAAACAAAGAGGAGGACAAAGGAAAGTTCAGTGTTTCATCTCCATTATGGATTTTATTTCTACTGTCATTCCTTTCTCTTATAGATGGGAAAAGTTAAAATGACTTGTTCAAGTTCAATTTAGTAGAAGTTACAACCCAAATTTCCTTATTCAGCATTCAATATTGGTTCCAGTATGATACACTGAGGTCCCCTAATTGGGAAAAGAGTGTGGAAATTAACTAAATCTGCAGCTAATACCACAGAACCGTGGAGATGATCTGAATGAAGAAACTCTTAGAAAATGTGGTGGGTCCGAATGAGAGTTTACTCCCAAATGAATCTGTTAAGTGTAAAGTATGGTTTCTGGAAGGATCTCTGTAATACCACCGCTGTATCAGTTAGATTCTGCCTGAAACAAGCCACTTCCAAACTCAGTCTCTTAAAACAATGATCTTTTATGTTTTATAGCAGTTAGTAATTAGAATCATATAATAATAATATGTGTACTTCTAAGCTTTCTGTCAGATCTTTGGGGTCCAGTGCAATTAAAGTCATGTGCCTCTTAAGTGATGCAATATGTCTTGTAGATTTTAAAAGGGCTATTTTTTAAAAGGAAAGAGAAGTTTCTTATTTTTCTCTAACCTTTATTTCACTTAAGAAATAGTGACATTTCATCATAATCTGTATTTATGCATCTTTTTTTTACTTCAGGTTCTTTAAATAATATCCCTGTTCTCCAAAATAGTGTTTTATAATTACAGATAACATTCTTTGTGACCTTTGTACTACTGTAATGGCCCAATTGAGAAAAAAAACTCAGGAATTAAAAAAAAAGTATTACTGTTACTAATAATGGTTTCCATTTCTTTCTATGGGTTTCAAAGTGTCTTCCTGTCGTCTGTGTCATTTTAAACCACCTGAGCACAGTGTCACCCTTGACCATTCATGCTGCTTGTTATTGTTGGATTCATTTTTGTTTGTGATGGGAATTTGCAAGTTTACTTTTCCACATATTCTTTTCCAGGACTGATCATGGTGAAGCACTTGCAGTGCTGAGTCATCAAAGTATGTTCAACGGTGTCCCCTTTATGTTAGCTTTTAAAAAGGGGTCCACTAGCATTCCCAGTTAGTGTGTCCCTCCAGATGCCTGCTGCTGTTTGCTCCTGTTAATGATGGCTCCTGTATCCCTTTTGTTTGCAGTGTCTCAGTTTGAAACTGAATTCTACATCAGCGGACTTGCACCTCTCTGTGATCAGCTTGTTGTACTTTCCTATGTAAAGGAGATTTCAGAAAAAACGGTAATTATTTTCTCCCCAATGCAAAAGCATGTGGGGGTTCACTTCTTTAGCATTACACCCAGATCAGGTTGTTCATCAGTGGCCTACGTTATAATCTGAGCAGAACTTTCTGACCTATAAAATAAGGTTGACAGAGATTACCCTTTAGACCTGACATATTTACTTTCCGGAAACTCTACTCATTGCCTGCCTTTGTTCCTATTGCTGAGCGAAAAAAAGAGTCTTTTTTTTTTTCCTTTTTTTTCAATCTCTCGTGGTATATTAGTCAAAAGGAATGAAGGATTCCTCTTGCTGAAAGGGGAAGAAACTAAGCTGACACTGTGCATTAGCAGAAATGACAGCAATGAAGTTGATCGGCAGCAACCACAGGGGTCCCTGTGGTCAGAGGGAATTACTGAAAGGGCATTTCATTATTTTCGTTGGTCCAGACATATTTGTTTACTTTCCCAATGGCCTGGTGATTCTAAGTAGCTTGATTATGGCTTTGAAATGGATTGTTGTGAAATCTCAGTTATCAGTGCAAATAATGGTACATCAAAATCTGTGGCTAATAAAAAGCAGCAGATGATCTAAATTTTGTTGTGCGTGTCTTTGGAAGAAGCTTATATATTGCCCAGCAGAGGGGTATCCACACCCAGTCTGTCTTCAGGGCTAAGGATGGCCCCATTCCGAGCTTGTCTTTATTATGAGAGTCCAGGGGTCCTGCCAGCACAAGAATAGGGGTGGCTTCAAGGCATAAACAAGGAGAGTGTACTGTAAAGGATTTTCTTTTGGATGCTGTATATAAAAGAAATTGTAATTGATTCTCTAGTCCTTTACAGTAAGTAGGCAAGTGGGCTATCCTTGTTTGTATCCTTTTTTTTTTTTTCTTTTTCAAATGGAAAGACATAAAATGGGGGAGAAAAACCCTGGGAGCCCTGGCTTTGAAGTGGTAGCTGCTCTTGAGCATTTCTCTGAGCAAGCACTTGCATTAGGAAGCCATCACTATAGTAACCTGAAGCTCTGGGTGCCCATGTTGCTAGGCAATAAAATGCTATAGACTTAAGTGAACACTCAGACCTACTAAAATCAATAGGGTTGGCTTCCAGCCCTATTGCAGGACATCAGTTTGCTATTATTTTATTTATTTTTTGAAAATAAAGAAAAGCAGTGGCTCCTGGGGGAGTAAATACAGTGCTGTTTGAGGAGGAATGCAGGAAGGATTGAGAATGTGATTGGAAGAAATAAAGAAGCAGTAAAATGAAAAAGGAGACACCTGATAAACAGCTGAGCAAAGAAAGAAAGGAAACCTTTGTTAATAAAAGAGTATTTGAAGGGAATAAATGCCAAAGACAGGCCAACCTCATAGAACACATAGAAAATAGACTTCTTCTAGAAGAAGAAGTGAGGGTTTTGGAGGTAACTAGAAAATGTGTGTGCCAGTATATGTAGATAACTCATGTTATAGAACATTAAAGTACATCTTAAATCCTTAAACACAGAATAAACTCATAAAATTAAGGCAAAAAGAAGAAAGAGGTAAGCTCCCCTTCCCCCTTTATTTTTTCATACTGAAAAGATGGTTTAGTGACATTGAATAAAATTTGTTTTATATCATTCAGTATTATCCCCCAAATGTTATCCCCCAGATATCCACGTGATACCTTTCACATACATGCGTGTTTTCACGTAGTTGGAGGGATAGTCATATGCTACTCTGCATTGCCCTGTTTCCATGGGCATTATTCCATTCTCCCTGCATATGTCTGTGAACTGTCCACCATCATTGTGTTTAGTGGTTGTGTACTATTCCAAATCTGCTTGATACACTTTAATTTATTAAGGTGTTCTCCCAGTATTTTACTTTTCTTTCATTCACTGATAAAGCACATGTGTGTTAGAAATTGTGCTGGGCACTGGGGATCAAAGATCAACAAAACCAGATTTCTGCTCTTAGGGAGTTCACAGGCAAGGGCTGTTTGGCCAGGGAACAAAAGTAAAAAAGGGGATTCACATTGCTGATGCTTTTCTTATGCATATAAAAGAGCCTTTTCTATGGTCTAGTGAAGTGATTTTCTTTTTATTTTGTTCAAAATATTTTTTTTATTTTGCTATTCTGATTTTGATATTTTTATTGTTACAGTGGTCAATTTTTAAATATATTTCAGTTTTCTCCACTTTTTTTCAGTTGTTTCAAGTTTAGCAATTTATAATTTCTCCACAGATCTGATAGGTTTTTCTTCACTAGTTGATCTTTTATAGTTGCTATTTTATTTTTGGAATGTTTTCTGTTTGTAAGTTTCCTGAGGCCTTTCCTGCCAAGCGGAACTGTGAGTCAATTAAACCTCTTTCCTTTATAAACTACCCAGTCTTGGGTATTTCTTCATAGGAGTGTGAGAAGAAACTAATATGTATGGCTAACTAGAATTAATTTGTGTAACATATAGAAATGTAATTTAAATTAATGTTTCTCTCTTTTCCCCCCATTAGGAAAGAGAATACTGTGCCAGGCCTAGACTGGACATCATCCAGCCACTTTCTGAGACTTGCGAAGAGATCTCTTCTGATGCTTTGACAGTCAGAGGCTTTCAGGAGAATGAATGTAGAGATTATCATTTAGGTAAGAAATATCAAAGATCTGGCTAATATGATTTTTTTGTGGTTTTTTTTTTCCCCTTCCTACTTGCACTAAATGAAATTTAAATTAAGGTGCTGAAAAAATCTTAAGAGAATACCTGGGTAGACCTCATATGCTGAAAACAAGGACATTTGGATGCAGAGATGTTGCAGAACTTGCAAAACTCCTATACCAAAAGGGAAGACTAGAGTTCAGACCAGGACGGGGGGGAGGATTGGACTCCTTGTTTTTTGTTCTTGTATTTTTTCTATTGTCCTATTTAATGTGACACATAATTTAATGTCAAGCCACATGGCTCCATGGTCCTATTTAATGTGACACATAATTTAACGTCAAGCCGCATGGCTTCCCTTTTACGTGTCAGGAAAGTTCGCTCTGGGATGGCAGAGAGCTTGTCTTTCTTGTTTGTAACTGAGTGCTCAGAGCCTGAAAGACTTCTGGCACATTCTAGGTATTCGGTCAATATTTGTTGAGTGGATGGAGGAATATACTTAGTCACTGCTTATAAATACAGGGAGAACCATTAATATTTAGTCATACCAGAGACGTCTGTGTTTGGCTATTATCATACCCTTGTAAACTATATTAATTAAAATAGAACGGTTAAGCTTTGTAGGAATGCTGTACTGCTTTAAACACAGTTGTCGTTTTTTGAGAATATTTTCAGTTCTCATTGTGGCCAAAGGAAATGAAGAAATATTCTATATATATTTAACTTTCGTATATGAAGACCCTAATCTGTTGAAAAATGTAAGAGTATATTCTAGACTTGGCAAAAAGCAACTGTGATTCACAACTGAAAGTGTCCAATGTAGGTATTTGGCTCAGAGCAAACTCTGCTGCACACTTAGAAACCCTTCAGAGAAGGTTTTATAATTGAATTCTGCAGGAAACCCTCAGATTGGCATTGTGCACAACATGCTGAAATGATAGATTATGTCCCTAGGGCTTGGGCGTCTGTCATTTATGCCTTAGGTGGCCTTGACCTTGAGGAGGAGGAAACATTTATCGCCAACTGTGGGATGTAATTGTTCTGTAAAAATAGAACAGTGCTGTAAATGGCCATAAATAAAATTTATATACAGTAGATGAATTCTAATATGCAATAGACATGGAGAATTTTTAACACTTTTTCAGCTGAAGTCAGAGTGTTAATGTATTAAACATAGAATTTTAAACTCACTTTATGTTTTTTCAAGTTTTTTAGTATGTCATTCCCTCCCTTCCTGTCCCTCTCCTTCCCTCCCTTGCTTTTTTATCAAGTATTTTTACACTTAAATATTTTTAAAAGCACTGAAATACGCTTCTGTCATTCTTTACCCTGTCTCCCACACTTACCTTCCAACAGAGCCAAACACACAACAAAGATAGACACATTTTCTGTTCCTTCTTGGGTTAGGTAACCTAACCAGGTCCTCTGAAACCATTGCCAGATTTTCTGCTGTTGAGTCACCAAGTCGTTCCTCTCTTTTCTCACCTTTAGAGTACTCTGAAGGGGAATCACTTTTTTACATCGTGAGTCCAAGAGATGTTGTAGTGGCCAAGGAACGAGACCAAGATGATCACATTGACTGGCTCCTTGAAAAGAAGAAATATGAAGTACCCTTGATTTTACTTCTTTGAAAGTATTGACTCATCTACAGCATAGAAAGGATAAAATATTTTTGTAATAAATATTTTATGTAGTCAAAGTAGAGTATCCCAAGCCAAAAATATGTAGCAAGTTAATAACTTTCCAGTACTCCCTTCAGAAATTAGGGAACCAAAAGATTGCAATGGATTGACTGGCTTTACTGCTAAGTGAGGGAGGAGTTGGGTGTGGAAGGAGGAGGTGAGTTAGATCTAGACTGTTGGAAGTTTTATTTTTTTATTTTGTTCAAGGAAATTAAAATAGAGCTAGTATTTCAGGGGTGTCTATTTGGATTTAATGAAATCATTTATTTTATGCTTATCACATTGCTACTCACTTAGGATGATTTGAACTACCAGTTTGGATAGAATGATGTTGTCCACTTCATTGAGTTTTGGCTTAGATTAATTTGAATAGATAATGCCCAATATCACTTAAAAAAAAAAAAAAGAAAAAAACCATTTTTCAACTTTAATAGCTACAAAGTTATGTTATGTAGATGGGCTTATATACTAATTTAAAACAGCATCAACAATAAATAGTGTACGTATTTGTTGCGCTAAGTTTGTAACCATCTGAAAGGATTTGAGAAAAAGAATTTTTTTCATTTATAAACCATTTAAAGTCCAAGTATCGATAGCTACGTCATAACCCAGTTATTACCATGTTACTTTAAATCCAGTAGTTTCTCAGAGAAGTAATTGTATGTTTTACACATTTCTGTTAATGTAGTACTTGTAAACTTTCCAAAATTAAAATCAGAGATTTTTCAAAAACTTAGTTTTAGATATACATAAACATATGCATATAGTTCACTTTTGTATTGAAACATAAGGGAGAATGCTCCTTTATCAATATGTGTCATAAAGATTTAGAAGACAGCTGCCTTTTTATGTATGGAGACTAGGAGACTTTGTTGTATTTTGATTTGTGTCTGAAATGTGATTCCAGTGTCCTAATGAGGAAATGAATTCAAATGGAAGTAGGAGAAGTCTTCATTTTGGTTGACTGCCTTTGAGTTTGAATTCAGTGAGGTTCATTCAACCATAGTATTAAGAATTCCAGTGCTTCAAGCAAAAGCCATGGGAAAATGGAACTTTATTCGTGTAGTGCAGAATGCTAAACCATAATAACTGTAGTGTTTATAACCTTGATATCTTTTCTCTCCCACCTTCTCCCATTTTCCCTCCCTCCTTTTCTGCTTTTTTTTTTTTTTTTTTTAAATCATCCTTATGTTTGGAATATAGGAAGCATTGATGGCAGCTGAAATTAGTCAAAAAAATATTAAAAGACATAAGATTCTGGTAAGTATGCAATTTGTTATTTGAAGCGTAACTTTATCTTTCAATAAGTTATAGTGAGACTGAAAATAATTTGAAAAGAACAGGTTTTTCCTATCTTTTGAGAATTTATTTTAAACTAATTCCCTAACCTGTGAGGTCAAAATATTTTATTTTATCGAATCAGTTTCTGCTTGTAAACAAGAGACTTGAACGCTTGCTAGAAGGCAAGTTTAGGTAATTTGGAAACTGTATCTGTGAAAAACACTTCAAATACAGATGTGTATGAAAGTTTCTCTAAATCATAGATAAAAATCACATTATCACAAAATTTATCAAAAGAGAGGTTTCATAAAACTGCATTGCTTTGGTGTTTCCATAATAACAGACTCAGTTGATTTTGTTATGGAAACTAATCTAGAACATCAAATACATTTTTAATACATTTTGGACTCAGGAAAAATAGAGTGACTGAAAGCCCCTTTCTTTGCTAACTGTGATAGCGAATGTGCAGATGGAGAGCAGAGAGGAGCTCATATCTTTCACATGTGAAGGGTCCTTGGAGACCATCTAGCCTAGTTCCCTTGTTTACAGGTGAAAACTGGAGGCTTAGTCTTTTATGGCTATTTGGGTTTCAGCACAAATTCTTTCTGCCTACATTTTCCCTACTGTAAACTTCTCTGTAAAACTCCACACTAAAGCCTGAATTGCCAAAGAGTGCAGAAGCAAAATAATTTAGGAATAACAGGAGAAGAGAAAACCAGAGCATCTTAAAAAAAAAAAAAAAATCCAGCCAAAATTGTGGAGAATACGCAAGGATTCTCTAGAATTGGAACAGAGTGCATTCCGGCCCTTAGAGTAGTTAATATATGCGAAGATGCAGAGATGTGAAACAGCTTGGCCTGCTTGGTTATGTGGGCAGTTGAGGGCTTTTATTTTATTTTTATTTTTTTTTATTTTTGAGATGGAGTTTCACTCTTGTTGCCTGGGCTGGAGTGCAGTGGCGCAGTCTCAGCTCACCGCAACCTCTGCCTCCTGGGTTCAAGTGATTCTCTTGCCTCAGCCTCCCGAAAAGCTGGGATTACAGGCATGCTCCACCACCCCCGGCTAATTTTGTATTTTTAATAGATATGGGATTTCTCCATGTTGGTCAGACTGGTCTCAAACTCCCGACCTCAGGTGATCCTCCTGCCTCAGCTTCACAAAGTGCTGGGATTACAGACATGAACCACTGCACCCGGCAGTTGAGGGGTTTACTACACAGGTAGCAAAGACCAGATCCTGAAGTGCCATTCATAATTGAGAGCTTGGTTCTCTCTTGGAATATCTAGAAGTCAATTTAAGCTTTCAGACATCAGATTTCCCTGTTAGAAAGATTCTCTGATGGAGATGGGGCCAGAGGAGGGCCAGCTGAGATGGAGATCAATCAGGAGGCTTCCTAATCTGGGTGGAAAGTGGTGAGACTTACACACAATCAGGAGGATTGGAGAGGTGAAGATAGATGGAAGATACAGTAAATTTGAATCTTTGGGATATGGTGACTGATGCTGTGTGGATGAGAGAATAAGAATAAAAATCGAGACTGACTCCCAGGCTTTGGGCTTGGGACTCTGGTTTGGTGCTGCTGTTCACTGATTGATAGAGATACCCTTTGGAAGGAGGAGCAGGACTGGGAGAATTGATGAGTCCTGTTTTAAACACATTAGTTTCAGGCATCTGTGGGACATCGTAGTGGAGCCCAGGAAAGAAATTTGGACTCAGAAATAGATTTGGGAGAATTATCAGTAAACAAGTGTTACACAAGTTTGGATCAGCCCACACGGGGTGAGTGTTATGAACAGAGGACCATGAATGGAACCATCAGGAATGCCGTCATTAAAGGGATGATGCATACATAGTAGATTTGAAACAGCCAGAGCAAGGTCATTTCATGGGAGCTGAGAGAGGAGAGAACTCCAGGGTAAAGAGAGTTAAATACTTGAGTAGTGGAGGTAAGCAGGTCAGAAGGTTAAGACGAAGTCAGCTGGTCAGTTGTACACTGGATTTGGTAATATGAAAGTAGTGAATTTTCTGTATGTGTATTATTTATTCTCAACATGTTAATAGGGAATGAAAAGTGAATAGGAGATTATAAAGATAGACTATCAGGTTAGCTGTGAAGGGGAAGAGGGTGAAGGCTGTAGCTGGGGGCTATGGCATCGTGAGATGATGGTAGTTTTTGGGTATTTTATGTAAGAGAGGCAATTAAACATGCTTATGCTGAGGGAAAAGAGGTAAAATAGAGTTGACATAAAAGGTTGATGTAAAAGGAGGAGGAGGAGTGCAGGATAAGCTCCACAGTGGAGAAGCATGGTCACAAGGATTGACTCTGAAAAGGAGACGTTCTTTCTCTGAACCTTGGTGGAAAGATCCTGTGTAGAATTGTTATGTGTGATCTGTTTCCAGAAAAATAAGAAAGTTAGACACTCTTTCTTCACTTGATTTCTCATATAGTAGTTATTAAAGTAATAATTTAATAAACTAAAAATGATGGGTATTTTCCTTCACTGTTGAAATGGGCATGTCCTATACATTAGTCCTATACATTAGTTATGAATAGATTTTTTTTCTCTTAGCATGATGTAATTTCATACCAGACATGCAGAGAAGGAATGGGCTGCTGCCACTTTTTTTTTTTTTTTTTTTTGCCATACAAGAAGGTGTTTCACATGCATCTTTTTGTATGTAAAGTAGAAATTAAAATCCAACTTTTGTTATATAGAGAGAGTTTAAGCTCCTGGTGAAATACTTTTAGGTGCAAATAGTATATGAGAAGATTAGTCATAGGGAGCTCAAGCAAAAACTGTCCTCTCATGCCTCTGGTGATGTTGGCCACTCCAGATCCTTTCAGAACAGAGGTAGAATAAGCAAATAAACATGAATACTCTGAAGCCAGTCACTTCCCTGCTGTCAGCCCAGTTTCTTCTCCTGTAAACGGATGGGTTTGAATCACAGGTTTTTCTGAGTTCAGTTTTCCTTTAATATTTCCTATTTCCCTTTAATATGATAGTCATTATTTCATTTTTCTTATACCATCTTTTCAGACTTGGGGTAGAAGAAGCAGGTAGCTTGCATTCTACAGATGAAGACGCAGGAAACAGAATTTTATATCCATTGACAATGTGGAACTGTTGGATCATGTTTCTAATATTGAATACCACCTTTATAAAAAAATCTCTTAAAGGGGGCAGATTAGGAAGCTTTAAAATACTAACATTATTTACTTTTTTTAATGACCTGACCTGTGAATTCTAAAATCTATGAAAATACAAATACATTTAAATATGAATATGCTTAAGAAGCAAGCATAATTACATAAAGCAAGATAAGAGTATAAACAGGTTAGTCAGTAGTGCCAATAGGATCCTAATGTTGTGCTGTGTGCAGAAACTGAGACTCAACTTTTTAGTTATTCTGATTAAATTTTGACATTTCTTCATTTGACTTTCCCTAGGATATTGGCTTGGCATATATAAATCACCTGGTGGAGAGAGGAGACTATGACATAGCAGCACGGTAATGATGACATTTTCAATTATTTTTAATATAAATAGAATTGAGCATTGCTAGCAATACAAATAAGCCATTCTTTGCAGTTGACATTTTATTTTTGTACATCTTTCTAACAAGGGTAATTTTTGAATATTACTTTTGAACTACAGTTTTTGAATATTAATGATTTCAGGTATATTATTTTCCCAACTATTTCATTTTTACCAGAGGAGAATTGTTTTTCTCGTTATTTAATGAGAAAGGTATCAAGAACCATGAAGGGTCTCAGATTTTACCTATTTACGTCTAACAAATTAGCTTGTCATTTTCCTGGTTGCTGGCAGAACACAAGAGACTCCCGGGGCAGATCTAAAGGACTCTCTGAGCAATAGTAGCAGCCAAGGTACTACTACAACAATAGCAGTCAACCAGAGTGTCAACATTTGCCCCAGTCCCCAAGCCCCAATTCCCACAATGCAACAGAGGGTGGACGTGCAGATCCTGCCCATGCAGTGGGCTGTAATACGGGAGAGGACCCCTGAGCTTAGGGTATCTGAATCTTTTCTAGTGACCAGGAACCCCATGTATTAGTACATTCTCACGCTGTTAGTAAAGACCTACTCAATACTGGGTAATTTATAAAGGAAAGAGGTTTAATTGACTCACAGTTCAGCATGGCTAGGGAGGCCTCAGAAAACTTACAGTCATGGCAGAAGGGGAAGCAAACGTGTCCTTCACAACGCAGGCAGGAAGGAGAAGAACGAGAGCCCAATGATGGAGGAAGCCCCTTGTAATACCATCAGAACTCGGGAGAACTAACTCACTATCATGAAAACAGAATGGGGGAAACTGTCCCCATGATTCAGTTTTCTTCACCTGGTCCCTCCCATGAAATGGGGGGATTAATGCTAACTACAATTCAAGGTGAGATTTTGGTGGGGACACGGCCAAAGCCTATCTCCCTGCCTGCCCGTTGTCCCAGAAGGCATCATTTTACCTTGATTGTACTGGGCAGTAAGAAACCTTCCCTTTCCTCTGGAGTTTGCTTTGTAAGCATCCTTGGAAGATAGTCCAGAACAAAGTGCCTCAGTTTATGATTCAAAGAAAATTTTCCCAACCAGAGGATGACAATTAAATAGAAGTGACCAGACCACAGCATCCTGGGTTGCAGAGGTCTGTGATGGGCAGAACACGTAAACGTTATGCAGTGGTGTGCACGTCTGTGTGAGTGGTTCCCACTGGAACTGGGCAGTGCCCACTGCGTGACTGAATGGCAGCCCTGAAAGAGTGGCCTCAAACCTGCTTCTGGTCCCCTGAGGTTATTTAAGAAAATGTGTTTCTTTGATATGTAGAGTAAGGTTTCATTCATACATAATCAGTCCTCCAGGTTATATAGTAGGATAGGATACTAATTTTCTGAAGTCTGATTTTGTAGTGCATAATTTAAAGCCATTCAGAAAGGATCTGGCACTTTGGGGTATGACGAGTTTTCTTCAAGGCAAGAAAGGTCCCCCGAAACCAGCAGTGCTCATCTGGATAAATGGGAAACTTAAAACAGGCAGATAGTTGGGAAAACCCCTAGTTGTAGTCTTCTGAAAATGATTCATCTTTATTTATAAGCTTTTTATATTAACTTTTATAAGTTGTGTTAACTTATGTATGCAACCAAATGAGTAACAGTAATACCTTTATGTTCATTGGTACTTGAGATAGAAATTCATCAAAACTCTGAGAAGAGAGATTTCTCTAAACCTCTGTCTCTGTTTTTTTTTTTTTTTTTTTTTTTGCTCTCTTTCTCCCTGGGATGTTTTTACTGCCAGCAAATGCCAGAAAATTCTTGGGAAAAATGCAGCACTCTGGGAATATGAAGTTTATAAATTTAAAGAAATTGGACAGCTTAAGGTAAGCAAAGCCTTATTTTTAACTCTCAGTTTCTGCAAGTAGTATATTAATATTGCGATGGAAACAAAGATAATAGTACTCAGCTCTTTATTGGGAACTGATTATTATCTCAGATGGAAAGAAAAATCAAACTTTTAGAGATCAGTTTCAAAATATAAGCCTGGTGTAAAAAATATGCGTATATATAAAATTATATTACATATACAATGTGTTCACTTATCTCTTTCCAGTTCTGTGTTTAGATGACGTTTTCATGCTCTTTTTAATGACTTTTGAAAGAGATGGAATCTCATCCAATAGGTTATAAAGCATAAGACTTTTTTTAGATTTACTGAATAATTAATGTATTTTTCAAATAATATTTTACATGCTGAAAGATGGAAAAAATTAACCACCCAGCTCTCATGAATAATTTTGATGTTTCTTTTTTTAAATCTTTCAACTTGGTGCACAACATCCTAATCAATCAATAAAGTATTCTTATGTTTGTTTTAAACATTTAAAACATGTTCAGTATTTGTGGACCTTTTGAATGCTCTCTTGGAGTTATAAATATGCTTTAAAAATTCCCAGTTACTCAGCTTGTCAACCGTGTGACTCCTCCTCTGTCTGCCCTGTAAATGTCACACTTCTCATTGGATTTATTGGGCTGTTCTGGAGAACTTTATCCAGTCCTGCCTCCCTGTTTACTTTAATGGCTATGTAACTCGGACCTCTTTTTTGAATATCATGTCATGGCCATTTCTCCTCGAATATACTGCTGATAATGATAATTCAAGTTAATATAAATCCATTTCCTTCCCAAATTCAGTCCTTTTCCATTTAGTCTGTGTTTATGATACACAATATACCCATTCCCCAGGGCGCAAAGCCCACTGTTCTTGATTAGAACATATTACACCCCTCCTCATTCTGTTTAATCTCCACTTCTTGTCAGTTTTATCATGTCAATACCAGTCGGGTCTCTTCTCTTCCCCTGTGGTACCATTGCCTTCACTCTTGCCTGAGCCATTGCAAATGCCTTCTGATACATCTGTGGGCAGCCCTAGCCCAGAGTTATCTGCATCAAAAATAAGTCTTGACTCTCACTTCCCTAGTACCTGTTGCTTCCTTCCTGCCTATAGAATAAAATCGGAATTCCTCCCATGATCCTACCTCCCCTTCCTCTCCAGCCTCATCTCCCTTCAGTGATGTCATGTTGCATCTCTAGGCCCCTCTGACCTCCCTGCACACTGATGCATGTTCATGGCTCTGCGCCTTTGCTCATGCTATTCCCCCTGCCAGATATCCTGCCCCTCTCTTATTTTTTCGTGAGAAACCCAGGTCTTTAGTAGACAAGGTTCTCCTCTGCTGCTGCAGCACTATGCCGACCCTTCTGTTGTAACACTTACCACACAATACAGTTATTGTCTGTTTAATTGTCTGCATATCTTTCTTCTAGGACTTGTGAGCTCCTTGGGGATCGTGACCCTCTCTGTCCCCAGTATAAAGCATGATGATTGGATCGTAGGGCATTATAGTGACAGTATTTGGAAATGGACTTTTAAAACAGCACTGAAAATATCTGAAGAACACAAGATGTATTTTTCCTAATTTCAAAAGATGATTATGCATTGGTAAAGGTTGATAAACTCCAGTTGAAGGAAAGAAAGATGAATAGATTACCTATACTCCTCGATTACTTAAGAAGTTGACTTTTTTCATCTCTGTGACTTTATCCCTCCTATTATTTAGATTTCTATTAACTCATCAGGAAGAACAGAGAGATAAAGATTAACCAAGGCAACTTTTAAGTTCATTCATACATGTATATACTTTTGAAAACATATTATAATTTGTTGTTAGAAGGTAGTGTTCATTTAAATACTCTTCAGAACATTTTTTTCAGAGTACTGTATTGCCTCACATTTTTAAAGTAAAAATATACTTTATGTTTTCTGCATAATTGGAATGCAGTTTTGTTTTGCCATTTCTTAAAGGATTTTTTTTTTCCTTTTCCTTACCTAGGCTATTAGTCCTTATTTGCCAAGAGGTGATCCAGTTCTGAAACCACTTATCTATGAGATGATCTTACATGAATTTTTGGAGAGTGATTATGAGGTATGGTATTGTGATATGGTCATATTTACTTGTTCTCGATGGGAAGTGTTAGGAAATCTAGAAAGGAATACAATGGAGCAATGTCTGTAAAGGAAACAGATTTGTAGTTTGCATGTGGCAGGTGAAACTGAGCTAGAGAAACTCCAGTGATAACTCACGTTTATGTAGACAGTGAAAACACTTAGTCCTTGTGCATTTTAAGGAATTCCTTAAAGTTACCTTCTTTCTAGAACTAAAGAAAAAGAGCTAAGTACTGTTTTGTGGATTTCATAAATACAATAGCAGCTGCTGTTCCATCTTTGATATCATCCCAGAAGAAAGAGAATTATGAGTGTTCTGTGAAAATGGTGGAGAAGAGTGCAAACTTTCTTTACAAATGCTAAAGTATATTATAATTTTCCTATTTTTAAAGTAATGTAATTTAAGCATTTTTAAAAATGTATTGTTTTTATGATTCTGTTACAGTTCTTGCACATGATTGAACTCTTACTTTTTCATGAAACTTTTAAAAATCCTGTATCGTCAAAGTTATCCTGTTGATTTCCTATCTGGAACACTTTTTACTAAGATGGAAAGAAACAAGCATGACTTAACCTTAGAGATTGTAGATGTTTTCTCATGAATGTTTTAGGATGTCTGTCTGGTCAGTACTGTTAAGGAGGCTGTAAATAATTTGTTTTTATTTTCATAAGCTCTTATAAATAATTCATATTTTACCTTCCCTTATTCTCAGCTTAATACTTAATTTTGAATTAAATTGTCACATAATCATTCAAATAGCTGTGTTCCCTAACAACACTTTTGATCACATATTATGTGGAGAGAAATTTTGTGTTGCTAAGCAGAGCACTGAAGGTCAGATTACAAAAAACAAACTGTACTTCTCTGGAATATTGACTTCTCAATTTTTTTTTTCTCCCTAAAAAGATTTGAAGTAGTGTTGGAGGTAAAGGTGCTTCATGACTTCTTTTTATGGGGTTTCTAGTCATATGCCTGTAGCTTTGCCTATTAATTTACAACCCAGCAGAGTTATATTAAACAGTTAAGCTTTGTTTAATATTAATGACAAATGTATAAGTATGTTAAAAATGGGATGATTTCTATGGCATTTCGTTTCATGAGTACTTTCAAGACTTTTACTTATTATAATAGGCACTGAGGTTTTCTATAACTTTGCTCATTCAATCATAACAGGTCCCTAGTACCTGTGTCCTCTAATTAATAATAATGGCCACAGGATAGATTTTATAAATATTTCTTGGGTAGCACATTTATTCAGGGGTACACAAAGCCAGTTAAACAGAGAGACGCCTGACATGAAATATGATAGATGTTTATTTCAGTTTATGGTGGAGTCGTCATGCTTTTATCACACAAGATGTTTGGTCATTTTGTCTTATTTTATGTTTGAAGTTGGCAGCACCATGAGGCCCTTGCATGATAGTGAAAAGAAAAAAATGGGGCCAAACTTCCTTCTTTCCCTGAGCATTGTTATGAATGGTCTAGAGGCTACTGTGAGCTGCTGGTATTGGGGTAGAAATCTTTTCAGACTATTTTATCTTATGTAGTCTTAAGAAAACAGGGCTGTCGCAGTGGCTTACATCTGTAATCCCAGCACTTTGAGAGGCCAAGGTGGGAGGATTGCTTGAGCCCAGGAGTTCAAGACCTGCCTGGGTAACATAGTGAGACCTGTCTCTACAAAAAAACTACAAATTAGCTGAGTGCCGTGACATATACCTGTATTCTCAGCTATTCAGGAGGTTGAGGTGGGAGGATCACTTGAGCCCAGAGGATGAGGCTGCAGTGAGCTGTGATGATGCTACTGCACTCCAGCTTGGGTGACAGAGTGAGACCCTTTCTTACAAAAAGAAAGAAAGAAAGGCCGGGTGTGGTAGCTCACACCTATAATCCCAGCACTTTGGGAGGCTGTGGGAGGTTGAGGCAGGCGGATCATAAGGTCAGGAGATGGAGACCATCCTGGCCAACATGGTGAAACCCCGTCTCTACTAAAAAAGAAATACAAAAATTAGCTAGGCATGGTGGCATGCACCTGTAGTCCCAGCTACTCGGGAGACTGAAGCAGGAGAATCACTTGAGCCCAGAAGGTGGAGGTTGCAGTGAGCCAAGATCGCACCACTGCACTCCAGCCTGGGTGATACAGCAAGCCTCCACCTCAAAAAAAAAAAAAAAAAAAAGAGAGGAAGAGAGAGAGAAAGACAAAGAAAGAGGGAGAGAAAAAGAAAGAAAAGGAAGGAAAGAAGGGAAGGAAGGAAGGACAAGGAAAGGGAAACAAAGGGAAGGAAAGAAAGAGAGAAACTTGATCTGAAATAATATTTTGGTTCTACAAACATTTTAATGTTCTGATTGAATCCGTTCCCCAAATTTCTGAAGTAAAATATCAATCATGTTAATATATAAGAAGGTTGCAATCTAAATGGAAAATATGTGGTCTTTTGTTCTGGTCTCTTGCCATCCTTCCAGGGGTTACTTTGGTAGAAATTGGGTAGAACTTTAATGAAAACTGTATTACTGATTCTTCTGCGATTTTCTTACCAAATCCTGATGCATTACAGAAGCAACTTCTATCACACTGTTTTCATTTCTAAATATTATTTAAACAAATTCACAGTAGTTCATTGAAGTATTAATGGAGTTATTTAATAGTAATAATGTACTTTTTTTTAATATAAACCAAAAAGTGACTGAGGCAGATCTCAATTGATTTAAAGGTTTATTTTGCCAAGGTTAGGGACATATTTGGGGAAAAGAAACAGGGTCTGTGTCCTGTGCTTTTTCCAGAGAGAGTGTTGAGGACTTCAAAATGTAAAGGGGAAAGAGCAAGCAGGAAGAGAAGGAGGAAATTTTAAAAATAAATAAATAAATAAATAAATAAATAAATAAATAAATAAATAAATGGGGGCGAGTAGGCAGTGAGGCTCTGATTCGCTCAGGGAATCTACATTTTACATGTAAAGAGAGAGAAGTGGGGAAAAAGTCAATTATGCATTCATCTCTTGCTCAGTAGATCTACCTTTGACATGAATAAAAGAAGCATGTGAAATGACAGCTCTCTGGGAACAAAAGGAAGGCAGTTTTTGCATGACTCAGTTCCCTTAACTTTCCCTTTGGCCTAGTGAATTGGGGGTCCTGAGAATTTATATTCCTTTCACATTTAATAACGTGGACATTTTAAATTCTCTTTACTGTCTTACGGATATGTTTTTGTTCTAAACGTTGTCAGGGATCAGTAAGTAAACTGCTCCACCATATTTTGAGTTATAAAACATGAGGGCTAAAGTCAGGAATCGGGGAGTAGAGACTGAGCAAGATACTGGCCCAGAATCAGCTCTGGGAGGAAAACAGGATCAAATCAGGGAACCACAAAATTTGAGATCTAGAGATAGCCAGAATAAGAGCCAGGGGATAAGACTTGAGCCAAAGTCCCAAATTCCAACATAAAACTGGCATTAGAAGCCAGAGTGGAAGGAGGACCAATTTGGCGACTTGTTAAAGGTATAGAGTGCTGGACAGTTTCATTGTGGGAGGAGCCATGTCCCAAGCAGGCTGCCTCGTACAGTTGTGCTGGCTATACAGTGCACAACTGCATAACCAGTCACACCCAGCAGCCCAGGCCTAAGTGCATTAGAGGACTCTTGGTGGTGGGGAACGTAGCTGACTTGGGTAATATCTGTAAGATGTTAAAGCTGTCATTGAAACGTTACAGTTAGTCCAGAATGGGGATAGAGCAAGTCCAACCTAAACTCTTGTCCATGCAGTGAGACTTTATAGAAGGAACAGGATACCTTTCTTAGTTGTACATTCCGTGAAACTAAGGACCGAAGTAGATGGCACAACCTACCTCCCAGGAATGCTAAATGGAGATTTATTGTACAATAATATTCCCTGCAACTCTTCACTACACCCAAACCCATAGTCTGAAAATTGATGAAATGTTTTTTGAACAAACCTTTAATTGTATAATTGTTTGGGCTGTTATGTGACTACAAGTGAATACTTTTAGGGATGGTTTAAATTGTTTGGTTTGTTTTAAGAATTTAGGAGAAACCAAACTCAGTTTCTCATGCTGTACTCTCACAACACAACACTTCTGTGACCAAATGTGTGGGTTTTTTCTGCTACAGACTAAGAAAGCAATTAGTTCTGCCGTGGACACCAGCTGGGTGTCCTCTAATTCAATTCAATTCTGACACTATCTACATGAAGATAGCATCAGATCCTGCAGGCTGAGGGCTCAGGCCCATAAGACTGCCCCCACTTCAGATGCACCAATCACAAGTTATAGGCTGTTACCTGTGCTTCTGACTGGTCAGCTATAAACTGGCATTCCCACTACCACCTCCTTAGATTTGACTCATTTGCTAGAGCAGCTCACAGAACTCAGGGAAACATTTTACTTATATTTACTGGTTTATTATAAAGAATATTGCAAAGGATACAGATGAACAGCCAAATGGATTAGATGCATTGGGCAAGGTATGTGGGAAGAGGCATGAAGCTTCCAGGCCCTCTTTGGGTGCACCATCCTCCAGGAACCTCCAGGTGTTGAGCTCTTGGGAGCTCTCCAAAGCCACTCCTTTTGGGTTTTAATGGAAGCTTCATTACTTAGACATGTTTGATTTAAATCATTGGCCATTGGTGATCGGCGTAACCTTCAGCCCCTCTCCCCTCCTTGCAGGTTGTGGGGCAGGGGTGAGGGTAGGGCTGAACAGTTTTCAACCCTCTAATCCTGCCTTGGTCTGTTCTGTGACCAATACCACCCTGGAGTTACCTAGCGGCTGCCAGCCACCAGTCAGCTCATTAGCATAGAAGAAGACACATCATTTTGGAGACTCCAAGGATTTTAAGAGTTATATGCCAGGAAACAGAAGGAGGACCAAATGTATATTTCATAATATCACAACTATTATTCTGTTGAATGAGTGTTCTTTTTTTGTTTTTCACCTTTGGTTAGGGTTTTGCCACTTTGATCCGAGAATGGCCTGGAGATCTGTATAACAATTCAGTCATAGTTCAAGCAGTTCGGGATCATCTGAAGAAAGATAGTCAGAACAAGACTTTACTTAAAACCCTGGCAGAATTGTGAGTATACTTAAGTGTTTCTTTTTCCATATCAGTCTATGTTGAAAAGTTTTTCATACTTTAGATTTAGCAAATAAGTGGAGAGGATGCATTGTATACCATTTCCTACATTCCCTCTTAGTAAAAACCTTCATAAACCTCAAATGAGTAGGAGAGAAGGACATATGTGAAACTGTACAATTGCAATGTAATCTAGTTCCCAGAGAAGAGAAACCCTAACGTGCAGCGCTTAGGAGAGGCAGTGGTTAGGAAACAAAAGGGTGCCAAGTTAAAACTTGCATCACTCAAACATAACAGTTTCCCAATGAGCAAAGCTCTGGATTTTGCTCTTCTAGGGTCTTCAAGTCACTTAATTTAATTTCTCAATTGTCAATTCCTTATGGGATAATTTTAAGCTTTAAAAGAGATGTCATAATAGAGGACTAAGTGCATTGCCCTGACCCAGAGTCAGGGCTCAGAAAATGGCAGCTTGGTTAATATTTTTCATATTTGTTGGGCACATTCAGTGATGCAGACTTTGTGCGAGGTGCTTATGATACATAGATAAGATATGCTCTCAAGTACCTTCGATCTAGGGAAACAAGAAGTACACTGCAGGTCTAGCCAAGATGACCATCCCTGCATCCACCTCTCCTCAGTGCGCCCATCACCTCAGACCACTCCTCTCCTTTTTTCTTCTTTTGCCCAAAACCAAGAAAGGTATACCAAAATGACCTAGAACTCTGGACTGTATTGGATTTTCCACAGAGGAGGTTGTGTTTATGGCATTCTGAGTTGAAATGCTGATCATTTTCTCTTGGAAACGTTATCCTGTTAGATGCCCCTTAGAATCTGTAGTACTGTTCGTAATGGACCAACAGTACTGCTTCAGTGCAGTGAGCTCTCAAGATCTGGCTTAGGGACTTCATGTTAAAAACATTGTTTCGATGGAAAAACACATTTCAGTTAGACACAGCCCCTTTAAAATCAGCTTTTGGAATATTAGCCATTTGTCAGCTGAATACTGCTTGTAAGAATTGGAACGCATGTTTCTATTACCAAAATGAGAACTTCATCCTGGATCCTAGTTTCTTTGCTATATAGATGTTTGTAAATCTTTTGAGGCTGAGACCCCCCAATAAAGACCATTTTTATTACTTGAATATTGTGAATTTTCTGAAATTTTGGCAACAAGAGAGGCAAAGTTCTGAGAAAGAAACACTTATTGGTCATATATAGTTAAATCCCAAGGAATTTTTTTTAAATAAAGTTAACTTTTCTCTCGAAAGGAGTGTTTCCATTTTTTTTTTTTTTTTTTTTTTTGAGGCGGAGTCTCGCTCTGTCGCCCAGGCTGGCGTGCAGTGGCACGATCTCGGCTCACTGCAAGCTCCGCCTCCTGGGTTCACGCCATTCTCCTGCCTCAGCCTCCCGAGTGGCTGGGACTACAGGCGCCTGCCACCTCGCCCGGCTAGTTTTTTGTATTTTTTTAGTAGAGACGGGGTTTCACCGTGTTCGCCAGGATGGTCTCAATCTCCTGACCTTGTGATCCGCCCGTCTCGGCCTCCCAAAGTGCTGAGATTACAGGCTTGAGCCACCACGCCCGGCCTATGTTTCCATTTTTAATAATGTGAACCATGATCTCTCTGTGTGTGTTTTCATTAGAGCTCTTGATGAATATTAATGTAAAAAATTTGTATTACCAGGTACACCTATGACAAGAACTATGGCAATGCTCTGGAAATATACTTAACATTAAGACATAAAGATGTTTTTCAGTTGATCCACAAGCATAATCTTTTCAGTTCTATCAAGGATAAAATTGTTTTATTAATGGATTTTGATTCAGAGGTAATGTGCTTTTTATTTTAGTACTCTCAATTATTTTTACTATTTCAAGTATTTAATACTTAGATATCTATCCAAATGCTGGCTTGGTGAATGAATCACATAATTTGGTTGTATGCTGACAATCTTTAGAACCCTCTGACCCTCACTAGATGTTGTTATTTTAGTTGTTTGGCATTCAGGAATCCTTTTCTTAATGTGGTTATTCCGTGAAAGCAATTCAGATTTGATAGAGAACTTTTAAAGTTGTGTGTGTGCGCATATAAAGTAATTTCTTGCTAAAACAATTCGTATAATTGATAGAAACAAACCAGGTATATACTTTGACTCATTTATCCCTCCTAACCTGTGTTCCAGAATTTAAAAATTTAAAGTGAACTTCTGTCTTGACCCACTTATTACTATTTTATTTCTTGATGTTCACGTATCCACCATGTGGGATTTCCCCTGGTTTGAGTTGATGCTCATGTCCAGGACATATGGAATATGTTATTTTATTGTGTGACAAATTTGAATAACCTAATAACAAATTTAAGCAACCTAATGAGTGGACCCAGCCACAGTGCACATTGGCTCTTGCAAAGTGATGCAAGCTCTGTGTGTGTGTGTGTGTGTGTGTGTGTGTGTGTGTAAAAGAAATCTAATTACGGTCGGGTGCGGTGGCTCACGCCTGTAATCCCAGCACTTTGGGAGACCGAGGCGGGCGGATCACGAGGCCAAGAGATCGAGACCATCCTGGCTAATGCAGTGAAACCCTGTCTCTACTAAAAACACAAAAAATTAGCCGGGCATGGTGGCAGGCGCCTGTAGTCCCAGCTACTCGGGAGGCTGAGGCAGGAGAATGATGTGAACCCAGAAGGCGGAGCTTGCAATGAGCCGAGATTGCTCTACCACACTCCAGTCTGGACGACAGAGCAAGACTCCGTTTCAAAAAAAAAAAAATCTAATTACAATTGCTCATGACAGAAATAATGAGGTTTATAAACAGTGTTCTTATTCAAAAAATTGAAATTTTAGATAAACCTAAAAGTAGAACCCTAAAGGCTCCAAAAGGATTAATGCATTTTTCAGTTATATTGTACTGTATTTAGAGATATTGTGTGCTATGTTAATCTCCACCAACTTAATTTAGATAGAAGCTAGATCTATCTTTTTTTCTCAAAGATGTTTTAGCCCTTTTTAAAATACTGAGTCAAGTCTTTAGGGACTACAGATTTGCAAAGAATTATGTAGCTCCAAGGAAGTTCAGGTAGAGAGGCTCTGCTTGTCTAGCAGAGGATGAGATGCTTATGTAAAAATTAATTACATTTTCCTCATATCTAGTCTCCCCTCATGCACCCCCCTCCATTGTTCTCCAGAGCTTCGTTTTGCATATGTAGCTGTGGAAAAAAGATGAATGAGCTGAAACTAATTGCTATTCCAGAATGTGATCCAGATGTAAGGAATCAGTCTTCTGGTTAGAGGAGACCTTAGGAGTAATCTACTCCAACACCCTCGTATTTCAGAGAACAAAAGTAACATTTGGAGCAGACAGCTAAGTAGCAGCAGAGTCCGGAACAAGGCCCAGGTGTTCTGTGTGAGGCTCAGTCTAGTGTGCTGTTTTCCCTCTTCCTCTTGACATAAACTGTCTAATTTGTGTTTCCCGAATGATAAAAGTGGCTAAAGTAAATTCTGAACGTTCGAAAGCTTTATGTCATTATGAAACTTCAAGTATCTCATTCTCTTTCTGGCTCTTATATTCCCTTCTCCTCATAAAGCCAGCTCCTTCTGTCTGTGGAGTCTCATAGGGAGACTAGGTCAAGGTTCAAGTAACCAGAAGAAAAGCTCATTTTCTTGATATACTGGTAAAGAGATGCTCTCCATAACTACTGAGAGTCTCATGAGAAGCTGTGAAAGTATCCAAGACATTGAGGGTGGGGGACTAGGATATAGGCAGTCAAGATGTTTTGTATTTGGTAAATTATAGCAAAGCACCATTTTAGTAGTATGCAAAACACATAGACTTCAGATTGAGATGCATTTGAAAATGCATTTCTTCACAAATATCATTTTCCATAAGGGCCATTGTAAAGCTAAGGACCTCTTTTAGTATACAAAATAAGCCCTCCACCTGTGAACGGTGGTAACTACACTGCATTGTGTTTAGTCTTCTCTTCTTAAATAATGGATTTCATTGACTGTGGCTTTTTTTTATATGTTTCAGAAAGCTGTTGACATGCTTTTGGACAATGAAGATAAAATTTCAGTGAGTGTCCTTTGTTTTTATATGTGTTACCAGATGAACGTCTGGGACTCCTATAACTGTGAAGAAGAGAGTTTATCAGATAATTTTGCAGCTGTCTTTCTATCCTCATAACTCCACCTTGAAACTTTTCTTTTTTATCTAGATTAAAAAGGTCGTGGAAGAATTGGAAGACAGACCAGAGCTGCAGCATGTGGTGAGCACGGCAGTCTCCTCCTATTGCCCTTTTGATTGACCAGTGAGTGAATCACCTTTCAGTAATGGTGCGAGGAGGATACTGGAGTGAATTCAAGGAGGTTGATATTCCAGTTGGAGGTTTCACCACAAACAATGTTCTGTAATTACCAAAATGCAGCATATGCTGTGAATTCAAGGTCAGGGATTAATTGTAGATCAGGCACTTGAATTTTGACCCACAATTGAATTGTGATGGAAAAAAGTCACCAATCTACTATATTACTATAATATAAATATATATAACATAGCTATATGTTTAACTATAATGAATGTTTTTGTGTTACGCTGTGTCTAGGAGTAAGCACTCTCCATCTGTAGCTGCCATTAAATATAACCATGGCGTACATCACAGTAAAGGCCAGTATGGCACTGCTGATACTGTAAACCAAGTTCTCCTGCTAAGGAAATGTCAGACAACCATTCCATATCCAGGACCACAGGGTAATAAAAGGGCAGAGCCTCTTTTGTCCCTCACCATGACAATAGCTAATTCCATTTTTCTTGTGTGCTACTGGTGGTTGTGCAATTAAGGCCTGTTATTCTAAATTTCTTTGGGGGGCTACTTTGATTCTCTGCATTGCATCATCATGAGAGTAAAGCAGGAATAGTTGTTTTATAAGTCCTTTAAAACTTATACAAGAGAAAACCTCAGCAGACATAAGGACTGTGGGACTATCAGTAGGACTATGGGTATCAGATACAATAAGTGCACTTGTGTCTCTGCCCGTCTCATTGTGCCCTAAGAAGAGGCTTAGGGAATAGAGCATTTTTTTCAAAAGTCAATTTTCTGCTTTGAAGCTTTTGAAGACTGCAGGAAGGGAATGAGAGGCATTTCTCTTTTGCTCA
Organism: Piliocolobus tephrosceles; assembly: GCF_002776525.5. Lineage (NCBI taxonomy): Eukaryota > Metazoa > Chordata > Mammalia > Primates > Cercopithecidae > Piliocolobus > Piliocolobus tephrosceles. The sequence goes on along the minus strand of NC_045441.1, from coordinate 27,390,518 downwards.
GATGCTATTGCTGCATTGTTCATGATTAGAAATCTCAAGATTATCTGCTTCTCCAAGCAAGGCTCCACACTGCTAGCCACCTTGGGAATTCATTTATGAAGCAGTGATTTCTGACCTACTTAAGCCACAAGACAGGATTACGGGCAGTAGCTATCTGTGTGACAGTGTAATCAGTGCAATGGTGAAGTAGTGGCACAGCCCACAGTAACATGGCTCATCTTCCCTGCCAGGCAATGTCTTGTCTCTATAAATTTGACTCAGCATTCATGTGACAGAGCCTCCCTGTCCTGTTTGCACTCTGGGAAACAGCACCACGTTTCCCCGCTCACACACTGACCCCAGTGCCAGTGGACTGGCGGTGGTGCTCATTAGACCTCGGCCTGGCACTTGAGTTCAGTCTACTGCTTGTACCGCTCCGTTTTGCCTTAGGAAGAGGTGAACAGGAAGCCTGAGGATTGGTTTCTTAAAGTGCATGTGTCCATGGTTAGGCCTCATTGTGACCAGATGCAACAGTGATGACAAACATCAGCGCGTTTACAGTCTCAGCTGCAGGGTGGGCTGGTGCTCTGTGTCTGTTATAAACCAATCGGCTTGGAAACAGCCACCCAAGGTTTAATGCACATTGTGGGATTGGTGATGAAGTCTTCCTGTCTTCAGTAGATTGTGGGGTTTTTGTTTACATTTAATATTCGGTAAACATTGAATTGTTTTCTTACTTCTGAGGACTGTATTGATAGACTTAATCTTGCCTGTGAGGAGAAAGTGAATTACTGATTTCCTCTGAAGTCGATTAACTTTTTTTCAGACAGCTAGGGTAAGGAATCAGTTTTGAAAACTGTTTCAGAACACCTGCATTCTTCTTGATTTTTACTTTGTATTTTTGTTTTTGATGTTACCAGTTTAGGCAGCATTTCATTTGAAGACTCAGCAACGAGGAGATGCAGAATGTATGGGAATGAGTTTAGTGCCCGCTACATGAGTTTTTAAGAACACACGTTTGTCCTAGGACTCTGCCCTCTTTTATATAAAATAATTTTTATGATCTGAGAAGACCACTCATCTTTTTACTTCTGAGCCAAAGCAGATGGCAGTGAAGATATTGACAATTGCTGTCATTAACGTTTCTGTAGTGCTTGGTGTGTGCTAAGTTCATTGGTTCTGAGTGATTTTGTAGTGACAACTCTTTTAATCGTCACAGTAACCCAATAAAATTTTTGTAGATAAACTGAGTCTCAGAGAGATTAGTGACTTGCCTAAGGTCACAGTTGGTACATGGCAGAGTCAGATTTTTGGGCCCTTCTAGAAAAAGTATCAGAATTCTTTGCTCTCCCAAAGTGTTTTCCTTTCCGCTTCTCCATCACCTAGTGGTTTTCCCTGAAGAGTGCTTCTCCCCCAACCTCTCCATGGCAGCTGTTTAGAGCTAAAAATAGCAATGTTAGGCAGGTATTGCTTTTCTTATTTTAGTGGGTCATGGCTTATCTTTTGTTCCTTTTAGTATTTGCATAAGCTTTTCAAGAGAGACCACCATAAGGGGCAGCGTTACCATGAAAAACAGATCAGTCTTTATGCTGAATATGATCGACCAAACTTACTTCCCTTTCTCCGAGACAGTACCCATTGCCCACTTGAAAAGGTAAGGCACAGACATCCCTGACTTGTACACTTTGGATGAAGAGGTTGTCATTGATGGTAAGTTGTTTGTCTTTCTTCTCTTCCTGTCTCTGCTCATCCATCCCTGTCCAAGGGGAAGACTGTTGCTCTCAAAGAAGTAGGTTTTTGCTGGGACTTTCTGTCAAGAAAAGGAGGTCTCATTGGATTAGACTTTGGTGAAGAGCTGAAGCGTTTCTGTGACAGGTTTAATTGGAAGAAGAACAGTTTAATCTAGGGCCTAGGACGTAATCAACCATCAAGCAAAAATGATATATTAGGAGTCTCAGTCCATCTCCCAGGGTCAGAGTGACACCTCAGAGTCAGAGCCTGGCAGGGAGACACAGACTGTCCTAAGCCAGTTGCAGTTGCTCCAGTCAGGAATCAGGTTTGATAAACCAAGGTCATAGCTTAGGTCCTGCATCCTGTCTTCTTTAAGTGTCTATCCTGTGTTTTTCTATATTTCTCCTACATTCCACTGTAATTATCTACTTACTAGTCTCTCTCTCCTGTAAATTCTTCAAAGACAAGGAATTTGTCTTACTCGTTTTGGTAAATTTAGTACCCACCCCACATTAGACATTTACTAAGTGTGTGTTTCATCATGAGTGAGAGAATGAATGAATAAATTAAATACATGCAAGGTCCTAGTTAGGGCTAAATAAGGACTAGTAAGTTTTATGAGACTGCTGTTTCAAAATAAACTGAAGTACTTAACTATATATGTGCTAACAACTGGGCAGCCTTAAAGGCAACAGTATTATGTCCCGCGGTTCTCGATACCATCTATCAGTAACATCTACAAATGTCTGACTAAAGTTGGATGGCTAGATACTTTTTAAAAGTTCGTTGTGTGGACCACCAAAATAAAAAAAAAAAGACATATTTGACCCATACGGGATATGTGCAAAGAAGCTGGATGATAACACAGTTTATGTACTTACAACTTCCATGTTTGCTTCTTTAGCCCGTGATGATTAAATGCATTGGAGTTACTGTGAACCAGTTTTAGCTCAATGGATTTTTAAAGTCTACAATTAATGAAAAAAAATCTTGCCTGCCTGTTAACTTATAAAACAACTTTAGTATTTTATATTTGTGGCCCTAAGACATTTTCTGAGGACTTAATTTAGAAATTCATTATCTTACTCTAAAAATAAATAAACAGATATTACCCTCTTCTCTCACCATAGGCCTTTATAATCTGGCGATAGAGTGAGAATTGTATTCTTTAAACAGTGTTCCTTCATTTGTTTCTCACTTTTCAAGAAAACATCGTATATTTGCAGAGAGGATGTGGCAGTCTCCTGAAGTCTCCAGTTGACCTCTGAGACAGAGAGGTCACATGTGGGTGATTAACAACCATTCTCATTCCCTAAGCACAAGGTGCAGAGGCACCACCCAGGTTCCAGTATCTTTATATTGCTCACACACTTTATGCCCACCTGGTTTAAAGTTTTTGGGTCTAGTAGCACTCAGTGGAAGACGCCTTGTTCCACCCAGTAGGGAGCAGCAGAACGTTGCAGACCTGCACGTGATGCTTCCTACATATATGGCCTGCTTAGAGCATGTGTGTAGACCTTGTAGAATTTTTCTCTCTGGGCCACTGAAAACACCATATTGAATGTAAAAGAACTCAGCACAAGCATAGTAAAACCAATTATGTTTTAAACACAGTTGTTTTTAAAAACTTGTCTCATGTGTCCCACTGAAAGAGAATTTTGAGCATGGATTAGAGGTGGTAATGGTGGAAACAGACCATTACGAGATAATCAAGTAGTAATCCATATTTTTAGGACTCCCTCAATGGGTTTTTGTGTTTCAGGTTATTGAGACTTTTTCATAAGAGATTATCTCTTTGTCAGGATCTATTGTGGGAAATCTGTATATTTGTAGAAAACATAGCACTCTACCCTATCAGGTAGCCAAAGCTGTCTTAAAGGAGAGGTTCATGACAGTATTACTAACTCAAGATTCTTATCCTTTTTCCTTAAAAATAAGTTCTGGTTGGGTGTAGTAGCCCACACCTGTAATCCCAGCACTTTGGGAAGCTGAGGTGAGAAAATAGCTTCAGGCCAGGAGTTTGAGACCAGCCTGGTGAACATAGCAAGACCCTGTCTCTACAAAAATAAAAACTTTAGTCCAGTGTAGTGGTACATGTTAGTATTAGTATCTGATCAGGAAGCTGAGGGAGGAGAATGTCTTGAGCCCGGGAGTTTTGAGTTTATAGTAAGCTGTGATTACACCAGTACACTCCAGCCTAGTTGAGAAAGCAAAACTCTCTTTAAATAAATAAGAAAGAATAATAAGAAAGAATTCTGTATATACTCAGTCATCTTAGAAACAAATCCCTTTTATGTTTACATGTGACATGAAAAAGCTATCATATGTACCAATTTGTGAATGACAAAGTGAATTTCTCCAATTAAATGCATCCCAGGCATGCTAGTAAAGGGCACGGAATACATGTCTGCCTGTTTTGTGTAAAGAACGACTCATAGAAAATGTGGTCTCTTTTTCTCCTGAATCTGAAATTGAGAACTTTAAAATTAGAATGCCTCCCTTTCCCCAAAGAAATTTCTGTCTGCTTCCTTAGAATTTAGAGATTGTTGAGTCCTATTGGTACAAGAGGATTTTTTGTTCTTTGTTTCTACTTTAAATGAGAAGTGTTTAAGCATTCAAAGGCATATTCAGAACCTATTGATCCACTGTTGTTTATAATTTACCTCTGGCGGAATAACACTATGTCTTTCTAATTGGTTGTCTGCCTTTGCTGGGGATTGGCTAATTGTTGAAAGGAGGTAATTTCAGATTGGCAACTGATTGAAATCTTCAAGAATCTACGTCAACCTTATTTTGAATTGATTGAAATCCCACAATCAATAGTATTTGGCCCAAAACTTTGGAAAGATCCTGACATCACATCAAAAGCCCTAGTTATGGTTATCAAAGGCCGGGATTCAGGATTTAAAATCACCACGACTCTGAAATTAAAAAATTAATCATAAACTTTTATGAAATTGTTCTAAAGGAAATACAGAGTGTGTAGGAATTTATAACATCTACAGCAATTTTTAAAGATAATAAAAATTATTTGTATTTCTTTTGTGCTTTATAATGTATGCTGTGCCTTCATGTATATTGTTTCATTGAATCTGTACGAAAGTGCGGTTAGGTGGGTAGAGTCCTTTTATACATGACAAGCTAAGTCTTAGGGAGCTGGAAACAAGCCTAAAGTCTAGAGCTAATAAGTTGAGGGACCAAGACTTAGAACCTGGATCACTTAACTTTAGGCTCTGTATTTTTTTCCACTATGTTGGGGAATCATTTTCAGGTTTAAAAAGTTAATTGAAATAGTAACAATCACTAAGGTATTTCCTAGTGTTGCAAGAATCATGAAAGATTTTTTTTAAACTCTTAAACTGTCCTTCTGTAATTTACAGATGTGGTCATCAGGCCCTGGTTTTCATTTTGCAAATCTGATTTGCTTGTGCCTAGAGTGGTTAAAAGCAGATTATCAGTTTTATAGTTTGGCAGATTTATACCCAAATTTGTGATCGCTTTCATATCTAATAGTATTCACAAGGTGGCAGTATTTCTGAATTTGGAAAAATAAAGCTGAGAGATGCCAAGTTTGCAGATTTTCATTAAAGAAATTTAAAGAGAAGATTGGATAAAAGATGACAAGATCAAGGATAGGTAGAAGTAATTATTTAATTTACATTTGATGAGGTTCTTATTAGTTACCCTAAGTTTTCTAACTTGATTCTTTACCTTCATACTAAATTAGAAAGAGGAGAATTAAAATACTATTTTTGCATCATTTTTTACTCAAGTTCTATTATTATTCTGACTTTTCACTTTTATTTTCACTACATTCTCCGTGTGTGTATGTTTGTGTGTGTGCTTGTGTTGTGTGTCTGCTTTAAAAATCTTAGTTTCCCTACTCTCTCCTCTAGAGGGAGCACCATGGTCCAGGAACATTCAAGAATCTAAATGCTTTCTTTTTATACTTTACTCAAAATTTCTAGAGATTTCTAAATCTCTAAATCTCATTTGTGAGAAGAGGATAATTTAAGATGCTGTTAGAAACGCGTCATAAAACATCTAAAATTATGTGAAATTGAAATTTCAGAGACTCAAATTATCTTTGAACTTGGTGAAACTCATCTGCTTGTATTCCATGTCATTCCTAACTTCAACTTGCCTTCAGACATTTCTTCCCACATGACTTCCTTTTTGATAGTATATACAGGATCTCATAGCCTTGCTATTCTATGGCATATTCTACAGCAATGGAAATGTTTTATAATCCACTCTGTCCAACAGAGTAACCACCAACCACATGTCACAATTGAGTATTTGAGATCTGGCTGGTGCTACCAAGAAATGGAATTTTAGTTTAATTTAGTTTTAATCAATTTAAACTTAAATAGACACATAGAGCAAGTGGCTGCTGTCTTGGATAACTCAGATGAGGCTCCAAACTGCAAACTCTTTGTGGTTTGAGGCTAGCATGTTCTTAACATTCTCATGTGCAGAAGAAAATGGGTAATGGCTCAGTTTGAAATCTTGAATGGTATTTTAAAGTGTGTAAGTGAATTTCCAAGTACAGAACTGATTCATGGATACTCTTTAATAATAAATTATTTTAAGCAGCATAAGTACTTACCATTATTCAGACTTTCTCTAAACATTCTCCTTATTCCGTTGTATTACAGTATTCTGTTTATCTGTGAATGGCAGTCCCACTCAACTATAAACTCTCTGTATCTTAACACCCAGAACAAATCTAGGCACTCAGTTGACTTCTCAGTTATTTTTTGTTTGAATCCCATGTCCTCTGATGTTTTTGCTCTGTTTTGCTTTATTATTTAACTTCTTACCTATGTTTTTTTGTCTCTGCAGTAGTATCGCTGCAGGAGAGTGAAGAGTTGGTAAGAAAGTTTCATCATTTACAATGATGATTGACAGGCAAGACCATATAGGAATAGGTAAACCATGTTTTTAATCAAAATAAAGGAAGATTTTTTCGGTATTAGCTAGGGATTAGATTCAACTGCGAGTGATAAAAAATCCCAAAATAACAGTGGCTTAACAGAGCAACAGTTTCTTTTTCTTTCACGTGTAAGTGTTGGTTGAGTGGCCCTGCTGAGGGCAGCATGCCGCAGGGTCAGAGACCAGGGCTCCTTCCTCTTGTTCGTCCACCTTGGGTGACCTTGACCTCATGACATAAGGTAGTGCCATCCAGTAGTGGAGAACTGGGGGTAAGGGAAGCATTTCAAGCAAGGGGACACAATGGAGAGATGAGCAGAGGGAGGTGAAGCTGCACAGGAATTCAGGGCTAGGTTGTAGATGCCTTGTAAGTCGTGGTAGAGATTCTCAGCTTTAAGTCTGAGTGGAGCAACGCAATAGAAGGTTTTGTATGCAGGGTGTGAGATAAGGTTTCCCAGCTGCACTCATTCATCATACTGCATCCAGTTCAGATGCCACTTCCCCTTGAAGCTTCTCACAAGAGGACCACACAGTTTCAGTGTCCCTCCTCTGTACACATGGCCCTTTGTTCATGTTACTCTAATTGTGGAATAATGCGTTGTCACATCTCTTGTCACTTCCTGGACCCTGAGCTCCCAGGAGTGGACTCATGCTGCTAATGCTCCTACTGAGCCTCCTCCTTTATTCTCTTCTTTGTTGTCCTCTTACCTGTAATCATCACTAACATTTTTATTATTGTCATCTTTCCATCTCTGTCTAACCTGACCCTCTAGCAACCAGCACAGAGCATATAGTAAATGTTTCCTGATTAATTTAGAATCAGTAAGTAATTTATCAATATGTAGTAGGCCTTTTTTTTTTTTTTTTTTTTTAACACTAATGGAAATGCTCTCATCTGCATAGTTGCTCCTTTTTGGATCCTTGATCATCAAAAGTATTTTTTTCCTTCTCACCTTTGACAGATCCTTGAGCAGAGTTCTCTTTCAGCCCCTGTGTTCCGGCAGTACAAATATTCATAGTAAATTCATTCATTCATTCATTCGTTCATGCAGCATAAATCATATTTTCTGAGCATATGGTATGCACAATACTGGGAAAGTTCAACCATGAACAACATTCATTACATCTTAATGGAGGTAAACGGAGCTTAAAGAAATGACTACAGATTTGGAAGGAAGCAGTGCTGTAAAGAAACCTAAAGTAGTGTAAAGAGAGAAAGCTTAGTGGGCAAGGCCCTTTCTTTTCATTTGGTGTCCTGTTTTCTACTCTTGCTCATGAAATGTTCTGAGTAGCTTCAAATTTGTTTTAAATTGAATTGTGTAGAGTCCAGTACCTCTGAGAGGTGACCGAGTGCAGCCAGTCTAGGGAGATGTGTTCCTTATTTGTTTGCTTTGTTTTATTTTTAAAGAAAAGCTGTGGAAAAATTCTTTCAAGTGTAAGTTTAAATGACTTTATTACTATTTGTTCTTATTTGGTAGCCTATAGTAACATTTTTACCCTGCTTTAATTGAAGGCTCTTGAGATCTGTCAACAGAGAAACTTTGTAGAAGAGACAGTCTATCTTCTGAGTAAGTAGCTTTTGTTCATTTTGGTCGCCATAAACTAAGAAATGGGATGACAACATGAAGTAAATTGTCTAAGAAAGGACATAGGTTTTAGACCAATGTAACACAGAATTTGAGCCTATTTTGTACAATAACTTAATATATGAAAACAGACTTCACAGCACAGTAAAGAAGGAAGAGTTGTTTAATAAATGTTGAAATAATATATTGGTAATTTATAATCAACATATAAAAATTTATCAGTTTATACTTCACAACATAGATTAAAATAAATTGTAAATGAGTTGACAAGTTTTTTCATTTTTAAAAAAATTATAATCAGCGTGTATTACCATCATATTGGTAGAAAATAAATAATCACTTTTAGAAATCACACCCTAAATAACTGGAGGAAATGCAATTGAATACCGTAGTTTTGGAGAAAGAGGAGAGCTTTTTAATATGATCTAGGTGTCAGTGTTCCTGGTCTTCTGGCTCCTACCTCCACATGAGTCACAGTTTTTGTACCATGCATACCAAGAAAGAAAACTTGTCATCTTTTCACATTCTTCCAAAATGAGCCACGAGCATGACAGCAATGTGGGTTGTACTGAGGATTGCATAATGTGGCATATAACATAACATTCTTATCTGGTGTTTCTCCATTGTCACTTCCCTGCTGACCTCAGTAGGGTTTGTCCGCTTTACACCTTTCCCTGATACAACACTCATCCTCATTGGCCTCTTTGCCTCTATTGAAAAATAATCCAAATCCTCTATTCCCATTTATGTGTATGCACATGCATGGATGCTCAGCCACAAACCCAGAATTATCCAGTTGTAGCACCTTCCCTTCTTAGGAGAAGTGCTTTTGGGGCTGCATTTTGTTACTTCAGCATGTTCCTGGGGTTCTAATCACAATTTTAAGTAGCTCATCAGTTCACTAATTGCGAACAGTGTTCTCCCCAAGAAATATTTTGGTGAAATAAATTTTTGTCATATTGTCTTAGAAGCAGTAGAGGACTGATAGGGACATATAGTCTGATTTTATAAAAACTTGAAAATCCTGTAAACATTTTAAATAACTAACCATTTTTAGAGACGTAGGCTGTGGAAATAATATTTGTAAGAAACACAAAATGCTATGGAAGGGGTATCAAATGGGATATCATTTCATTCACGAACCAGCTTTTATTGGTTGATAATGGCCATGTATAGTGAGAAGGATTCCAGATCCTTTACTAGTTCCTGTGCAAGCCCGGAGACAGCAGTAAGGGTGACAACCTACAACCAGGCAGTTGCTGTCCCTCCAGCGAGTAAGGCTTTCTTACATGTACTGTATTAAAAACTCATGGAAAATTTAAACTATTAAAATGCCATAGATCAATGAGCAAAGTATGTAAAGAAGATTAGCCAATAGAAGCGTGGTTGATAAATACTTTCATCTCATGAGGGTTATTGAAAGACTTTCCTCTGAACTTGGGAGAGAAGAAAATGAGGTAGCCCTTTGATAATCGAATTTGCAGTTGGCACAAAGTGTATCAGAAAAGCAATATGCACAGCTACATCATGAGGCAGAGTGACTTTAGGGACTTTAAAAGTCTTAAGTGTATCTGAATGTGAAGGTATTGACCTCCAGAATGTATATAAGTCTACCAAAAGTAAGTCAGAGTATGACAGACCTGGCTTCAAATTCCGGGTGTACTATTTAGTAGTTGTATGATCTTAGCAAGCTACTAACATTTCTATTTCCTTTTCTATAAAAGAGGAATATTAGTAGAACATGCCTCATAGGATGGTAGTGATGGTTAAATGATGCCATTTATATGAGGCACTTAAATGAGTACTCAGCACAGAGTAAACATCCAGTAAATAGGAGGTATTTATTTTACTATGTTATAGAGAGTAAATGTTGGTGTCACATGAGAAAATAGCCTTGTCTTAGCTTTCCAACTGTGTAAAAAAATTAAGAGATATGCAGTTTTTTAAAAAAAATCATTAAAATACCTTAAATGAACTCTTTCTCCCATCTTCACCCCACCTAGGCCGAATGGGTAATAGCCGAAGTGCCCTGAAGATGATTATGGAGGAATTACATGATGTTGATAAAGCAATCGAATTTGCCAAGGAACAAGATGATGGAGAGCTGTGGGAAGATTTGATTTTATATTCCATCGACAAACCACGTAAGCTTAAAAGCCATCTGTGGTTATAACTTTTTTTCTGTCAGTGTAGCCAGTTATGTCTAGATTAAAAACTATCTCAAGATACATTGGGTTAAAAAAATGGCAGTGTACCTACAATAAAAATAGGCCAGGTGTGTTGTAATGATTTCCAATACTCCTCCTGTGCTGGAAAACCTAGAGCCTCGTCACTTTGCATTACCTGAATGTGATGAAGAACAGGTGGCTACACAGTTTGTTAATTGTGTCCCCATGAGGCATGTTTTTACCTGCTGCAAGCAAATTGAATAAATGTCATCTGGGTTGTGTTGGTGTGTTTTTGTTTGTTTTTAGCTTGTATATGGGAGTGTTTATAGTTTAAGTGTATAGACCTTACCAGTCTTTTTTGGAAACATGTAACTGTTCTGGACATTGATGGTATTTGGATGTTTGCGTTGTAGCATTTAGCCTCTTTCCTGCACTATTTTTATCAGTACAGCACCCAGAGTTTGTATTTGCTGGTCCTCAGCTTGACTATTTGCATTGGGTCTCCCATTTTGGAAAGGAAAAAACAAAAGCAGTCACCTACAGAAACCCGACTCTTTTGAAAATAACTAACAGTGGTGATTTGAAATTTCCTCTTTCCTTTTTTTTTTTTTATTTTTTTTATTTTTAAGTTTGGTAGGAAATCTTTATGTTCATGTAACTACCTTAATCTGAAATTGACTTTAATAACTATCCTCTTGACAATATAAGGAGTCTCATTTGTAACTAGCAAGATAAAGAATAGTTTAAGAATCTCAAGAGGCAAAGTGATGTCACAGAACACATCATAAACTTGAGGCTGGCCTGAGTGAATTTGGGCACATTACTTCTTAGCTGTGTGACCCTGGAAAAATTAAACACCCCATTTCCCTTGTCTGTAAAATGCGGCCACAGCATTCCTACCTTGCACAGGATTTGAGGAAAGTGTTTATAATACCTGAGCGGTAATCAGTTGTCAATAAATGCTGTTTGCACCCATTTGATGCTAAAAACTGTATTTTGAAGGCAAGTAATCATTTGTTCAACTGTTTTAAAACAGTTCTTATTGACTTTCTCCTTCAAGTCTTAAGGAGCGTTAGTTAGTTCTTCGAAGTTTAGAAGATTAATTCTTAAGAGTTTAGAAATTTAAATGGTTTTAACACTTACTTTGAAGGAAATAATTTTTTCTTTGAGTTACTTTTGGTCTAAAATTGCATTATAATGTTGCTTATATGTTCATTGTTTTATGTGATATTTTGTAGCGTTTATTACTGGCTTGTTAAACAACATTGGCACACATGTTGACCCAATTCTACTGATTCACCGTATTAAGGAAGGAATGGAGATTCCCAATTTGAGAGATTCCTTGGTTAAAATTCTGCAAGACTACAATTTGCAAGTAAGTATGCTTTCTTGGACAAATGAGCATGCTGAATGAGTTAGTACTGGATAAATATTTCTAGGGTTTATGTTAGGTATCAGTTAAAAACTTTCGATTTTATGGTTACATTTTATTTAGGCCCAGATATTTAGAAAACTGTTGAAACAGAGTAATTAGAAACGTCACCTTTAAAATTGTGTTGTCCAGTAATACCTTAAAGGCCTTAAGAAGGCTATTTGATTCTTTAGCCGTCTCCAATTTTCACTTGCTTTTGAGCAGACATTCTTACATTTGTATGGTTAATATAACATGAAATTGAGGTATGAAAGCAGTTATAGTGGCCATTAGATCAGGCCACCCCAACATTTTTAGGGAGAATAAGTATTGTGTCCGTTCGAGGGAATTAACAAAAATGTTTTTCAGTAAGGTAATAATTTTCTTTGAAGCCATTCAGTAATCTGTTGCCTGAAAGCTGTTAAAATGTAGGATTTTATTTAACCTTTTGTCTGTTTTCTAGAATAGTGCAACTTTATTATCCTTGTTAAATCAGAATTTGTGATAAGAACAGTGGAACTCATTATTTTCATATAAATTATTATGCTAATTACAAAGCATCTTAATCTTTTCCTTAAAAAGACTCTAGCAATTGCTATTTTTCAGGATGCTGGTAGCTTCTATAGAACTTGAATTAAAACATTTCCTTAAAAATTCAGACTGTTGGCCAGGCGCGGTAGCTCACACCTGTAATCCCAGCACTTTGGGAGGCCGAGGCGGGTGGATCACGAGGTCAGGAGATCGAGACCATCCTGGCAAACACGGTGAAACCCTGTCTCTACTAAAAATACAAAAAAAAATTAGCCAGGCGTGGTGGCGGGCGCCTGTAGTCCCAGCTTCTTGGGAGACTGAGGCAGGAGAACGGTGTGAACCCAGGAGGCGGTGGAGCTTGCAGTGAGCGGAGATCGCGCCACTGCACTCCAGCCTGGGCGACAGAGCGAGACTCCGTCTCAAAAAAAAAAAATTCAGACTGTTGTTCTTCCTCTTAATTCACTTGAAAATGAGTTTGTGTTAATAATGGATGAAATTGCTTTCCTAGAAATAATTTTTGCAGGTAAAGCCAAAAGAAAAGGCTATTAGCTGAGGAGCATTATGATATGAGATCCATTGGGCCAGGATTCACCATGCAGGTTGCAAAGTAGAAGTCTGCCTGCACTCAGGGTAACAGCCTTAGGTAAGAGGCATGGTGGAAAGGAGAAGATATTGGAGGAACATTGGTGACATCAAAAACAGATATAAGAGATGAAAGGGATGGCAGAGCTGCAGGGACAGGAGGTTGTGCCAGAGAGTGCGACGTCATTAATGTTTCTGAAGCGGAGTCGTGGTGTATACATGTTCAAAAAGTGGAATGATGGTAAAGGGCATTTGTGTAGAATTAGTAGAGAAACTGAGGCCACAGCCTTTCTGAGTCATCCTAATGGACATGAAGGCCAGGAGGAAGAAACGAGGTGCCCTAAGCCAGGCTCCAGCTTCTCATTGAAGAGTCCACAGGGGACAGTGGTATTAACTGGACAACACAACTTTAAAAGTGAAGAAGTTTAAAGGTGGGAGTGGGGGTGGGAATGGGGGTGTGAGAGATCATGGAGACCTCACTCAGGAGAGCTTTGTGAGAAATTGGGTTCATGGGAGAGAAATTTGTATTCAGTTAAGCCAAAGAAGTAGATTACCTATTCCGCAAAAAGCTTAACGATATACAGGCATGTATTTCCAGTGGGATTTGGAGGTTTGCAGATGACCCAGGGGAAAGGTTATTGGAAGGAGAATGAGAAAGGCAAGAAGGAAATAAAAATGTGGGAATGGGTTAATAGGCAAAGAGAGGTGGGATGAGGAGCTGGCCTTTTATGGCCGCGCCCTGGAAATCCAGAAAGGTGACGTCCCTGCCTGGGGAAGTCACTAATTTAGAAAGTCAGAATTGGGCTTTGATGAAAGTGGTTTCAGTGTGACAGTGTGACTCAGACCTTATAAGCCTCTGAGTGTGAGTGAGCTTGATAACGACCTGTACTTCACTGGCCCTTACCAACCCCAGGCATGCCAGGATATGCTTTAGGTTTCAAATCCACATTTGATGAGAAGTCATTTAGGTGTCTCTGGACAACCCTCCCCCAAGGGAAGTAGTCAATAATTATCCCTCTGCCTTTCGCCAGTAGTGCAAGAAACTTGGCCTCCAGGTTAGAAGTTGTGCCTTTCTTTTCCCCCAGCCTCCACAATGACTGCAAAACCACATAGTGCATTCCTCTGTCTAGGTCATTCTTCCAGAGAACCAAGCTCATGGGCACCACTGTGGTCTCCGTGTTCATTCATTTTTAATAAATAAATTTGCATCGTTCTGAGTCAGCTGGAAATAAAAATGAAATTATTATTAGATGCAAAATGAATGCCTAACATAAACATTTATACTAAAGAAGCTGCTAAATCAGTATTTTTCCTTAACTAGAGCTTTTCCTTAAGATATGTAAGTATGTAGTTCGGTAATGTGTTAAGGAGGTTCAGAATTATTTAGCCAGTGGGTCCAAAAAGCTGTGGTTGCCTATGAATCCCCCAACCAAGGAGTGGCTTCTCAGAGGGTGAGGGAGAGATGAACAGGGAAGGCAGCAGAGCCTGCAGAAACTGCTGCATCTGGAGTCCCCACTGGAGCTCAGGCATCTTGTTGGAGAATGCAAACAGAAAATGCTCTCCGGGGGCAGGTTGTTCAAAGAATTCCAGGCATTATTTTTCACTCATAGATAAAGAGTTTAAAATATTTCTCTGCTCTTTTTGCATAATATATTAATGACCACTTAATGTGTTTCCTTTCTCTAGGCAATCTATTAAAGTTCACTGTAAAAATAAATCTATCCAGAGAGCGTTTTGCAATTTCCAGAAGGATTTCACATGCATGTTTTTATTTTATTCTTTTTTTATTTTGTATTTCACTAAACTATGTTGTTTTTCACATACTCTCACCTAGTAAGTAAAAAATTAGCAAGGCTATTCAATCTGAAAATTCGGGAGAAATTTTGCATGTTCATCAATTTCCAGGAATCTGGAACTGACCGTGTGTGTGATGGGGTTGGGTGGGACAGTAACCCCAGGGGATATCAAGAACCATTCAGTAATGTAGGGATCTGTGGTCAGATGTTGGGGAAGTGTTCTCACAGGGTTTCTCAGCACCTTTTCTTGCTAGTGTGTGTTGGAAATCTCTACAGGGAGATTGACAATAGAGCATACAGCATTTAAAACTTACTTGGGCACTGCTTTGGGAGATCATTCATTAGCCAGTTGTTAATTGGAAGGTGGGTGAGAGAATGTTGTGGGAAAAACTTGAAATGAGTAACTCTTCTGCTTTTGGTTTCACGTTTTCTAAAATGTAACAGCTTTCTTCAACTGAAGGTTAGCATCATTAGGTTTGTTAGATGCCTATGACATGACATAGTTTAAGGAAATAGTATAATCAACTACATTAGCAGTATTTACTTCCTTTAACTTTCTGTGTTTTTATACCTAGCTACCTTGTTAGTGTGATCACTGCACAAATTTTAAAAGCTTTATGAAGTCAGTAAGATGCAAGTAGCATGTATTGCACGTCATAAACTTTAAATGTTTCTAGGCCTGATTTCAAGGACAAATAGCACTTACTTTGTAACTTATTTCCAAAACAATATGGTATCAATGATACTTCAGTTTTTACGTGCACTGACCAGTTTCCAAATGAGTTTATGCTATAAATTTCTAATGTTTTATATTTTCTATTTAAAACATTACAAATTTAGCATTTATTTATTTAGTATTTATATCCATTTTTGTAGTTGGAGGCTTTTTTCCCTTAAGAATTTCAGCATCTTTGTTCTTAAACACTTTTCTTGACGGTTTTATTTGACAAACATTTCGTCTTCACAACAGTTCTGTAGGAACTATCATCTTTGTTTTACAGATGAAAAGACTGACTCTCAGAAAAGTTAAATCATTTGCCAGTCTGGGAAGGTGATGAACTGGGTTTGAACACAGATCCTTTGACTAAATCTCATGCCTTTTTTAAATCCATGACTACATTACCTTTTGTAGCCGAAAGTAATCTCTAAAAAATCTGCTAATTAGAGTGGGGTCTTAGGATTTTTCATTATGGGTAACACCTCTTGGGAAAAGAATATAGCAAGCATGTTTTAACTTGCTTCTAAGGAGGTGTCGTGGTGCTATGGAAATCTCACCAGGCTAAGCCTCCTGAGTCCCTGGTGTGAGTCTAACCCATAAGTAAAGTAGCAGATGATCCTGAACAAGTCATTGCACATCCCTGGACCTCTGTTTTTCCTAGAAAAATAAAAGGGAGCAGGGGCTAGATTAAACATCCATCTTAGATGCTTTAGGGGCTGCAGACATTCCTAAGGCTAACTAACTGGAGCTAAGGCATTAGCTACAAAGCTGAATTGCCTTTAGCCAACACCTGCCTAGTTAGGTTTCTCTACATTTCTCTCTGGAGCAGGATGTTCAGCTTTGGGCACTGGTTTGGGTCTCCTGATTACAAAAGTTTCGGAGATCACCACAGAAACCTGTGACTTAACCTTTACAAGATGGACACAACACTCAGGAGTTTCCACTGTGATGGAAACTCCTCTGGACTTGTGTTATTGTGGTGATCGACCCCCGTATTTGTATCCTTTTATACTTGGCAGGATCATGCTACATGGTTCTCCCAGCAGGCCCTCGCCCCTGCTCTGCAGATGAGAAAGTTGAGGCCAGAAGATGTTGCGTGATTTGCCCATGTCATGCAGTAGAGCCAGGATTCCAAGCCTCTGCCTCCCGCCATTTGGCAGTTTTATGTTTTCTTTTCATGGGTAATGCTGTGAAGTTTTGTTTTTATTTTTTATTTTTATTTTTATTTTTTGAGATGGAGTCTTGCTCTGTCGCCAGGCTGGAGTGCAGTGGCATGATCTCGGCTCGCTGTAACCTCCACCTCCCGGGTTCAAACAATTCTCCTGCATCAGCCTCCTGAGTAGCTGGGATTACAGGCACATGCCACCATGTCCAGCTAATTTTTGTGTTTTTAGTACAGACAGTTTATCCATGTTGGTCAGGATAGTCTTCATCTCCTGAGCTCATGATCTGCCCGCCTCGGCCTCGCAAAGTGCTGGGATGACAGGCGTGAGCCACCGCACCCAGGCTGTTTTTGTTTTATTTTTTTAAAGATAGATAATTATCTCCCCAGCTACCAATCTAAGAGAAGCATTGCCCGACTTCCTTTTCCACCAACTTTCAAAAGTGGTGTGAATGTGGAATCTCTGCATATTGAAAATAAGGTCAACTCACCTGATGAGGGAGGGAAAATCCACCCTGTACTGTTCTTTTTCTTGAGATAGAAGCTTTGTAGATGAGATTTTCCACTCACTATAATTAGGTGTAACTGTTTGTAAATGCTTTTGTTTTTAATCCGTCTATAAGACAAATATGTGCCAAAACTTTTTGGTGCTCATGCTTTCAGTTTTACAATTATGATTTTCATCCTCCTTTCTATTCTAGCAGTGTCTGTGAAGTTCTGTGTGCATGCCTAGTGGTACTTCGTTTATGTTATCTCTGGATAAAAAATGGACTATCTACATAGTGCTGTTGTGTGGCCTTCCACATCATATCCTGTGTATCTCTCACTGCTGGGCCCATTTAGTCTCTGGAGATGCATTCATTGTACTGGCAGTTTATACCAGAGTCACATACAGAATTGGTATGGAAGACAAATAGGCATCTGTTGTCTTTTAAAGAGCAATGGACATGGTATTTGCAGACCTGGGCTCCAGTTCTGGCTTTGCCATTAACAAGCCTGTTGAGACTTTGGTAAGGTACTTCAGCTTTCTGGAGCTCGGTTTCCCAATTAGATTAAGCCAGTGTTTGTGAAGCCTGGCTGCACACCAGATTCTTGTATACATTACATAGTTTGAGACACCCAGCCCAGATCTGCTGAATAAGACTCTCTTGGGAAGGACTAGGGAACATGTCCTTAAACCACCTTGGTATTTCTTACTCACCTAGTCTGGCACTAGTCTGGGTATTGAAATTTTAGAACCTTGAAATTAGATGATCTCTAAAATATTTTTTGTTTCTAAAGTTCTTAACAGAGGCATTTTATAAATATGTATTTACATACTGAATACAGCTGCATATTTAATGTTAACCTAATATTTTAATGTAAGTCTTAATATTTATTTTGGGATCTAATAAAGCAGCTTAGATTTTTAGGTATAATTGGGGTTTATTTTTCACAGTTTTTTCTTTTGCCTCAAAAATGACATTTATTTAAAGAAAAAAAAAATGACAAATTGTCCATCCCTTGGCTCCCTTCCCTCCCCTGCCCTGTTCCTCCCAACTGCCCCTTGGATTGAACCCTGGCTGGGGCTGGGTAGCAGGACAGCCCCTCTCATATGAAGTCAGCAACACTGATGGGCGTCTCCTTAACAGAGGGGCTGTCAGAGGCCTTAGTGTCTCACGGAATAGTTGTTTTCAAAATGCCATATACTTGGTGACTTATAAACGTATTTATTCAAATATGTGAGTACCTCCTGTGTCAGACAGTATGTTATGTGCTAACAGGGCCTCCACATGTGGTCTCGTAGACCTGGAGATGAGCGAGACGCAGCCCTTTGTTCATGCAGCTCATGATCTGAATTAATGTTTCTGGGAGAAGTAAAATGCCTTAACACTTCTGTTTTGTTAAACTACGTGCACTATGCATACAGACACAGACACGCACACATACCATATACACATGTACACACACATACCTCATGCAAACTGATAAATTGATTCCAGACATCTCCATGCCTTCCAAAGTTATTTTTCCAAATTTACATTTGCTGCAGTCCCATAGTCCTTTATTTCCCATATCTCTACTTTGCAATCCAAATGGGGTAAGAGGAAATAACGCTTCTTTCTTACTAACCTTTTTTTGGGCCTACATGGGTTTCTTTTTGACTCTCAGTATATAAGCTCCTAATTTTCTTCTATGAGAGAGTTTTTGAATTTACAAGTTCATGAAATAAACTTTTAAGACTAAATGAGATTTGTTGTTTTCCTTTTGATATTATTTCAGTTTTGTCTTATCACAGCTTTTAGGTGACATAGGTGGCCTGTGACAACAAGGTGTAGCTTTTAAAATTAATTTGGTACATCCATACTTTGTGCTATTAGAAATTTAAATACAATTGTGTTTATAAGATTGTTTCTGAACTCCAACATAAGACCTTAGGATCTCTTTCCCTTCGTATTTCTCTGCAACTCATTATCTTTATAAGAATCCCAGCCAAAAGCAAAGCTTTTTCAAGAAGAATTCAAGTCCCATAGCATTGTGACCTAAAAGAAGGATTAGAAATGAGGGGGAAAGTTTCTCTGTCTAACCCCGTGTCATACTGGGGGCTTTTCAAACCAGGTAGCTATCTGTCATTTGCAGTTCTCATGACAAGCATTGCAGTATGAACAAGGCAATGTCAGCAAAATGTTTAGTGTTCAAAGAATCTTTTAAAAGAAAAATTTCAGAATTTTTATTTTACTTATTTTATTGTGAATTTTTCTACTTGTAATAAGTAATTATAACAAAGGTAATAATTATAAAATGTGTAAGTTTATATTATTTTATTACACATTTTTATTTGGCGACTTTTGATGGCATTTTTCCCATGGCCGCTGTTTCTAATGAACCATAACAACTTTGCTGATATACAGTTTTTTTATTGCTTTATAAAACCTCTATGGGTCTGGTGTTTTGCTTTTGGTTGGGATTATTATCACTGATGACTAACTGCCGAGAAATAAGGAGAAAAGGGGAAGATAAGGCAAATCTAAGTTGTCATGTTGGTTTTCAACAGTTGTAAATTCATTCTTATTTAAATTTACAGTAGCACAAAATATAATATGTAACAGATTGTTTATAGAAGCCATAGCTGGTTGACTTCAAAATGATGAAAAGGAAAGAATAAAGGTCTTGTTGATAAAATATGTAATTTAGAAAAACTTAGAACTATGGAAGGAAACAAAGTAATATTAAGAAAACAAGAATCCTGGAGTAGGATGTAAGAAGAAATTGACCCCTAGATTTGAATAATCTTGGAAAAATACAGGAAAGTCCCATAAGGAAAATAAATCTCTGAAAAGTAGTATTGTACTTTCTAAGCTATACCTACAAGTATTTTTTGAGATGAGAATTAATACTATTATGAAGTTGAGGAAAGAAAAGCCTGGTGTATCCTCAGTGAAATTCTTTTTGTTTCGTTTTGAGACAGGGCCTTACTTTGTTGCCCAGGCTGGAGCATGGCAGTGGTGCAGTCACAGCTCAGTGTAGCCTTGACCTCCCGGACTCAAGCGATCCTTTCACCTCAACCTCTGGAGTAGTTGGAACTACAGGCATGTGCCACTATGCCTGGCTAATTTTTTTATTTTAATTTTTTGCTGAGACAGGATCTCACTATGTTGCCCAGGTTGGTCTTGAACTCCTGGTCTCAAGAGATCCTCCTATCTCAGCCTCTCAAAGTGCTGGGATTATATGTGTGAGCTACACCCATCCGATTGTCAGTGATATTCTAATAAGAGATGCAGATTACAAAGCAAAGGTTAATAATGGTGCTGTTTAATTTACCACGTAGAGATATTTCATAGAAAAGATGTTTCAAACTAGTTTTAAGTTCTGAAAGTGATATCAGAGGCTGTCCAACACAGAGAATAAGAAACCAGGGTAAAACAGGAGGAAACAGGTGAGAAAGTTTTTAGTGGGTTAAAAATGATTGATCTTTGAAAGTCCAGTTAGGCATACTTTGGAAAACAAAAACTACTTTTGGTGGGGAGGAGGACATATCTTCAAAACTGCATGCTTATAAGCTTCTGTAGTCTATAAACATTCAGGAAACATCACAAAATGTATTTGTAAATTCCATAAGGTTTGAGAAAAAGGCACGGGGAAACAATCAGCATAACCATAAAAAACAAAGTCCATGCAGACTAAGTTTTCAACACCTAAAGTAAGCAAAGAATACAAGTTTATATCAATATCTTTGAAAACTCAGAAGAACTGAACTATTTTCTAGGAAAATAATAAGTTATAAAAGGTTACTCAAGCAAATAGAATAAACCTGTAGTCATTAACTAAATTGGCAGTCAAAATGTATAGCTACAATAAAGGCACTTATTCCTTTAGTGCCTATAGACAGTTTTAGAGACAAGTTTTATCAATCCTTTTAAAAAATAGGTGGCTGGATATGGTGGTTCATGCCTGTAATCTCGTCACTTTGGGAATCTGAGGTGAGCAGATGGCTTGAGCTCAGGAGTTTGAGATAAGCCTGAGCAACATGGTGAAACCCTGTCTCTACTAAAAATACATAAATTAGCTGGGTGTTATGGCTCATGCCTGTGGTCCCAGCTACATGGGAGGCTGAGGCAGGAGGATCACGTAAGCCCAGGAGGTCAAGGCTGCAGTGAGTTCTGATCATGCCACTGTATTCCAGCTGGGTGCAGAGCAAGACTGTGTCAAAAAAATAATTAATTAAAAATAATAAAACTAAATAAAAACAGGCAATGTCTGTTTTACGTTTACTTTTCCAGATAATAGAATGGAAAAGTTCCTCAGTTCCTTATGGGATGCTAGTGGAACCCTAATACCAGCATTACGTGAGGGCAATATGGGAAAATTATAGCCCTATCTTTTTTTTTTAAACACAAATGCAAAAATAATACATAAATCAATAGCAAATTGAACTTCACCATTTATTCAATTGTTAAAAGTACATCCATATCATAAATATTATTAGTTCTCCCTAAAATAATCATCTGTATGTTCAATAAAATTTTAATCAAAATCTCCAAAGAATTTTTCATGGAAATTTATAAACTGGTCCTAAAATTTACATAAAAATTAAGAGTAAGATTATTATTCAAGAGGGAAGGTATTTTTATTAGATATCCCACTTAATATGTGGGAGTATAAAATGGCATATAACCACTTTGGAAAACCATTTGACATTTACTTGAAAAATTAAACAAACGCCTACTCCATGACCCAGGAATTTCACTCCTATGTATTTATTCAAGAGATGAAAATCAGTTCCATAAAAAGATCTGTACAAGAATGTCCTTTGGATTTCCTTAGTAGCCCTAAACTGGACATAACCTCAACATGCATCAACAGGAGAGTGTACCTCAGGGTTGTTGCTTCTTGGTGACAAAGTAGACGCCGTATCAGTAGGCTTTACAGCCACACTCCATATCGCACATGCAGGAAGCAAGGGTTTTTTTCCTAATGAGGCTTTACTTTTTTATTTGAAAGGGCCGCTTTCCCAGGCTTGATGTTTATCTTGTTGACCTATGTTACATGATCTATGTATCTATGCTACATGAGCCCCAGCCAGCTGTATATTTCAGTTGGACACACCCTAAACTAAGTTGGAGTTGTGTTTGAAAAGAAGGAGCAGGAATGGTAGAGGGCAAGAAGGTGTCAACTGTGTTTGTAATACTTTATTTTCTGGAATGAGATCTGAAGCGTGGGAAAATACTAACATTTGTTAAATCTAGGTGGTAGGGACTTACTTGGGTCTTTTTTTTCTTTTCAGTTTTTTTTAGTATTTCATATTTTAAAAAGAAAAATAGCACAAAGTAATGAAAGTGCTCAGAGCAAGAGCAGCAGTGATCGGTGCCATTCTGGTCGTTGAAACCTGAATAACAGAAGAGAGTGCATGTGCCCTAAATATGTGAAGAACATCACATTAGCAAGTTAGAAGGGAGATGGGGAAGGTGATGATAGGCTATGGCTGGGAAGATAGGCTGGGTAAGATGACCTTGAAACATGGCAGTGATCCAGAATCGTGAGTGTGAAGGTCAAAAAGGGGTGCGAATGATCTGCTTACGCCAACTGCTGTGGCATCTGACTTTCGGCCATCAGCGTCTTTATAAAGAAGACACTCATGGGAAATTCCAAACATGAACTTTTGAGGGTGAAATGAATGTGAACAACAGCACATTTTTCATGAGTCACTGGTGGAGTTGCTACTAGAAATCCATAGTCAACATAATGCCTTGTCATACATCTGATGTTGAAAGCAATACATGTAGATTGTAATACATTATAATCTTGTACTGTCTTCCTTCACTTATCACCTTTAATTGCCGTCAAATTATTACAGATGTTATAGAATAAGTGATTACATTCTATAGAGGATAGTCTCATATTTTGAAATACCTGCCTGGGATCATATAAATGAAACTTAAAATGTTTTCCTGTTTTTCTGATTTGGAGCCTTGGATTTTGACCAAATGAAGTAGTAAATAGCAGTAAGCTGTGTTTATGTACTTTCCCTCTCCTGGCTGTTTGCCTCTGAATAATGAATTTTCCTAGAAAATGCTTTCTGCAGGCAAACAGATTGTACCTGTTTAGAAAAATGTAATCCTGCTGAAGAGATGGTTCCTTCCTGGTTTGCATGTTTTACTGTTTTCCTTTTTAGCTTGCAGACACAGTGGCCTCTGTCTAGACTGCTGCCTCTGCCCTTCTCTTATATTATTCATGCCATGGACCTGGAGCACCCACTGAGAGTCAGAGCCCCCCCTTTTTTTTTTTAAATTATTTTATCTGAGATGTTGTGGTTGAAACCATTACTCTTTGTTTTTTATTTTTTGTCTTCAAGGCTAAGCAGCTTTATATGTTTGCTTTTAAATTTACTTAAAGTTTTCCTGACATCAATATTTCTTAGCTATCTTTCTTACTGTATTGGTTATTTTTCTCTTCTACCTGTATGTTTTAATGCAGTCTGTTAAAATTTTAATGTGTGTGTTTTTTTTTGGTTTTTTTTTTTTTTGAGATGCAGTCTCGCTCTGTCGCCCAGGCTGGAGTGCAGTGACCAGATCTCAGCTCACTGCAAGCTCCACCTCCTGGGTTTACACCATTCTCTTGCCTCAGCCTCCCGAGTAGCTGGGACTACAGGCACCCGCCACCTCGCCCGGCTCGTTTTTTGTTTTTTTTTTTTTTTAGTAGAGACGGGGTTTCACCGTGTTAGCCAGGGTGGTCTCCATCTCCTGACCTCGTGATCCGGCCATCTCCGCCTCCCAAAGTGCTGGGATTACAGGTAATGTGTTTTTTAAAAAAAATCCAAAAACCAGCACTGTGAACACTGTGAACCCGGGAGGCGGAGCTTGCAGTGAGCCAAGATCGTGCCACTGCACCTCCAGCCTGGGCGGCAGAGTGAGACTCCATCTCAAAAAAAAAAAAAAAAAAAAAAAAAAATCCAAAAACATTTGATTCCTGGTAGAATTTTGAACAAGAAAACTTCATAGGCAGTTTCTCAATTAATGTAGGAATACTAAAGTCATGTAATCTTGTTCATCAGTACTAGAAATGGCAGACATAGAACTTGAATCTAGACATTAGTTTTGTTTTCCTGAATATTAATTTGTCTTTGGATAATTAGGGGGAAACGGCTTTTGGCGGGATTCACCCAAAGCCAGTGCTCTTTGGGATTTTCAGAGGAACACGTGGACCACTAAGGATAGAGGGCTGTGGTGGGCTGCTCCTTTACTTTTCTCCCCCAGTGGCATGAATTTAAAACTTATGAAAGCAAAATGCCCATGTAGGTTGTCGAGTCGAGAGTAACTTCAGTATGAAGAAAGCCAGAGTGCCCCCTCTAAACAGCAGAACTTGCCACTGAAAGACACATGCTTCTCAGCCTCGGAGCTGCACTGTGGTGAGGCAGCGCCATCTGTTATGTGAATTTCTATGATGTGACGTGTGTTACTGCACATAACCACGTATGATAAGACACATAGGCCCCAAAGGGAGAAGCCACAGGCACAGCCCCAGAGCGTCTCTGTCCATCAGGCCTTGAATTTCTCCCTCTGAAAAAGCAGCAACAAGTTCTGGTTAAAAAATAATAATAAAATATAAAATGACATCTGGCTTATGTGCACCTCCTGGGCCTCTCTCAGTTTCCTACTAATACGTAAGAAAACCCAGCAAAGGGTGGAAGCTCACACTCTGCCCCTCAGAATGGGCATGAAAGGTAAAGTGTTGCCTGCCCCTGCTGTGTCCCCACCTAAAAGCAGGGAAGAATCTTGGACCCCATCATGCCTCCAGTTCTGAAATACAACCTTGGTACCAGCCAAGTGGAGGGCATCATCCTCCACTGTGTGCTTCTGACTTCTGAGGCTGCCAAAGCATTGTGATATCTCTTGTCATTCTCCAGGCAGGAAGGGGGGAAATAGTAAAAAGCCTACAGAGGAATAAGAAAAATGTGTAAAGAAACAAAAGCTGTAATGCTGGGGTGAAGAATAAGAAAATGACTCTTGTGACACAATATTTGGATCCATGGTTTTTTTTCAATTGTCAGCCTTCCCAGGAGTCACCAAATTTGAAGGTTATTATAGTCAGTTAATACCACACACACACACACACACACACACCACATTCATAGCACTACGCTGAATGGTTTGGATTGGATTTGGAAAGAAAAAGGTTGCAGCCTGGAGGGCATTTAGGACAGAGATTGTATCTGTTTAGTTTATTATCTATACCCAGTACCCTGTACGTGATAGGGACCCAGTACTTATTTGTGCAGTACATAGATGAATTTATGAAGTAAATGGATGATTTTGGAATAACAGGTTTTCATTCTGGTTAAAGATCTGAAGAATGGAATGAGCACATGATGTAGGAGCCAAACTCTGCCCAAGAGAATCTGTATAAGGAAGCCCTCTAACAATAGGGTTAGTTAATATAGGACCTTCTTTGCCAGACTTGGAATGTATGTTTGATTATACACATGCTACAGGAGCCAGTGTATGGTTGGAAGAAACGATGCACAGTGTAATGAGTGGATCCTGGCTGGCCAGGTCAGCCTGACAGTGGTTTGGCGGGAAGAGGGTACTGAGGGCAAGAGAATCAGTGAGTGCCCCTTTAGAGTATTTCAAGCATGCCAGCTTTTGGAATCCCCAGTACAGTGTCCCTTCACCCCTCAGATTTGAGTCTATTTAAGATGGCTTTTCTTTTAAACTGTGTGCATTAGATTCTCCTTCGTGAAGGTTGCAAGAAGATTCTCGTAGCTGACTCTTTGTCCTTACTGAAGAAAATGCACCGAACTCAAATGAAAGGTGTTCTTGTTGATGGTGGGTAAAATTGAAATAATCATATGGGCTGCATGCCCTGCTTTCAGAAACAGCCAAGCAGGTATAAACAGGGCATAATCCAAAGTGTGTGTGCTTTCTTACAGAGGAGAACATCTGTGAGTCGTGCCTTTCCCCTATTCTTCCATCAGGTAAGAAGGTTTTCCCAAAAACTTTCCCAAATATGTATTTTAATGATGAGTGGAATCAAAATTTTGGAATTAGCCAACTACCGTTTATAAAAAATGTATAACTTTCAGAATAACCCAGTGGAGAGAAGTGTTGTGACTCACATCCCGCTCAGTGGAATGCTGGTGTTGCCATTGCTTAGAGCTGAGGTTCTCAAGCTGTAGGGTGAGTCAGCATCACCCACCAGGCTTGTTGGAACCCAGATCGCTGGCCCAGTCAGTCTCCCTAGAGTCTCTGGTTGCAGACTTCCAGGGCAGGAACTGAGAAATCTAACAAGTTCCCAGGTAATGTTGATGCCACTGGTTCGGGGGCCCTTCTTTTAGAACTGTAATCTAGGATAAAACAAAATGAAAACTAACCATCAGCATTTAAATTTCAAGGTAGGAGAACCATGTATGTGTCTGGGAAAAAAAATTTATAGGTAGCATTCTCTTTTCTTTAATCTTTTTCTCTGCTATATGGTTCTACATGCCCAAGTTATCTCACATTTCACTGGAAACATACATAATACCTGCCATCTAGTTGGAACTGCCAGTCTTTTTTTTTTATTATTATACTTTAAGTTCTAGGGTACATGTGCATAACGTGCAGGTGTGTTACATATGTATACCTGTGCCATGTTGGTGTGCTGCACCCATCAACTCGTCAGCACCCATCAATTCATCATTTATATCAGGTATAACTCCCCAATGCAATCCCTCCCCCCTCCCCCCTCCCCATGATAGGCCCCAGTGTGTGATGTTCCCCTTCCCGAGTCCAAGTGAACTCATTGTTCAGTTCCCACCTGTGAGTGATAACATGCGGTGTTTGGTTTTCTCTTCTTGTGATAGTTTGCTAAGAATGATGGTTTCCAGCTGCATCCATGTCCCTACAAAGGACGCAAACTCATCCTTTTTTATGGCTGCATAGTATTCCATGGTGTATATGTGCCACATTTTCTTAATCCAGTCTGTCACTGATGGACATTTGGGTTGATTCCAAGTCTTTGCTATTGTGAATAGTGCCGCAATAAACATACGTGTGCATGTGTCTTTGTAGTAGAATAATTTATAATCCTTTGGGTATATACCCAGTAGTGGGATGGCTGGGTCATATGGTACATCTAGTTCTAGATCCTTGAGGAATTGCCATACTGTTTTCCATAATGGTTGAACTAGTTTACAATCCCACCAACAGTGTAAACGTGTTCCTATTTCTCCACATCCTCTCCAACACCTGTTGTTTCCTGATTTTTTGATGATTGCCATTCTAACTGGTGTGAGATGGTATCTCATTGTGGTTTTGATTTGCATTTCTCTGATGGCCAGTGATGATGAGCATTTTCATGTGTCTGTTGGCTGTATGAATGTCTTCTTTTGAGAAATGTCTGTTCATATCCTTTCCCCACTTTTGGATGGGGTTGTTTGTTTTTTTCTTGTATATTTGTTTGAGTTCTTTGTAGATTCTGGAAATTAGCCCTTTGTCAGATGAGTAGATTGCAAAAATTTTCTCCCATTCTGTAGGTTGCCTGTTCACTCTGATGGTAGTTTCTGTTGCTGTGCAGAAGCTCTTTAGTTTAATGAGATCCCATTTGTCAATTTTGGCTTTTGCTGCCATTGCTTTTGGTGTTTTAGACATGAAGTCCTTGCCCATGCCTATGTCCTGAATGGTACTACCTAGATTTTCTTCTAGGGTTTTTATGGTAATAGGTCTAACATTTAAGTCTCTAATCCATCTTGAATTAATCTTCGTATAAGGAGTAAGGAAAGGATCCAGTTTCAGCTTTCTACTTATGGCTAGCCAATTTTCCCAGCACCATTTATTAAATAGGGAATCCTTTCCCCATATCTTGCTTCTCTCAGGTTTGTCAAAGATCAGATGGTTGTAGATGTGTGGTATTATTTCTGAGGACTCTGTTCTGTTCCATTGATCTATATCTCTGTTTTGGTACCAGTACCATGCTGTTTTGGTTACTGTAGCCTTGTAGTATAGTTTGAAGTCAGGTAGCGTGACGCCTCCGGCTTTGTCCTTTTGACTTAGGATTGTCTTGGCAATACGGGCTCTTTTTTGGTTCCATATGAACTTTAAAGCAGTTTTTTCCAATTCGGTGAAGAAACTCATTGGTAGCTTGATGGGGATGGCATTGAATCTATAAATTACCTTGGGCAGTATGGCCATTTTCACAATATTGATTCTGCCTATCCATGAGCATGGTATGTTCTTCCATTTGTTTGTGTCCTCTTTGATTTCACTGAGCAGTGGTTTGTAGTTCTCCTTGAAGAGGTCCTTCACATAGGTTGTAAGTTGGATTCCTAGGTATTTTATTCTCTTTGAAGCAATTGTGAATGGAAGTTCATTCCTGATTTGGCTCTCTGCTTGTCTGTTACTGGTGTATAAGAATGCTTGTGATTTTTGCACATTAATTTTGTATCCTGAGACTTTGCTGAAGTTGCTTATCAGCTTAAGAAG
>NC_045441.1:27315781-27361976 GCF_002776525.5 Piliocolobus tephrosceles | reverse complement strand
CAGTTTTTGCCCATTCAGTATGATATTAGCTGTGGGTTTGTCATAAATAGCTCTTATTATTTTGAGGTACGTTCCATCAATACCGAATTTATTGAGCGTTTTTAGCATGAAGGGCTGTTGAATTTTGTCAAAAGCCTTTTCTGCATCTATTGAGATAATCATGTGGTTCTTGTCTTTGGTTCTGTTGATATGCTGGATTACGTTGATTGATTTGCGAATGTTGAACCAGCCTTGCATCCCAGGGATGAAGCCCACTTGATCATGGTGGATAAGCTTTTTGATGTGCTGCTGAATCCGGTTTGCCAGTATTTTATTGAGGATTTTTGCATCGATGTTCATCAGGGAGATTGGTCTAAAATTCTCTTTTTTTGTTGTGTCTCTGCCAGGCTTTGGTATCAGGATGATGTTGGCCTCATAAAATGAGTTAGGGAGGATTCCCTCTTTTTCTATTGATTGGAATAGTTTCAGAAGGAATGGTACCAGCTCCTCCTTGTACCTCTGGTAGAATTCAGCTGTGAATCCATCTGGTCCTGGGCTTTTTCTGGTGGGTAGGCTATTAATTGTTGCCTCAATTTCAGAGCCTGCTATTGGTCTATTCAGGGATTCAGCTTCTTCCTGGTTTAGTCTTGGGAGAGTGTAAGTGTCCAGGAAATTATCCATTTCTTCTAGATTTTCTAGTTGATTTGCGTAGAGGTGTTTATAGTATTCTCTGATGGTAGTTTGTATTTCTGTGGGGTCGGTGGTGATATCCCCTTTATCATTTTTTATTGCGTCTATTTGATTCCTCTCTCTTTTCTTCTTTATTAGCCTTGCTAGCGGTCTATCAATTTTGTTGATCTTTTCAAAAAACCAACTCCTGGATTCATTGATTTTTTGGAGGGTTTTTTGTGTCTCTATCTCCTTCAGTTCTGCTCTGATCTTAGTTATTTCTTGCCTTCTGCTAGCTTTTGAATGTGTTTGCTCTTGCCTCTCTAGTTCTTGTAATTGTGATGTTAGAGTGTCAATTTTAGATCTTTCCTGCTTTCTCTTGTGGGCATTTAGTGCTATAAATTTCCCTCTACACACTGCTTTAAATGTGTCCCAGAGATTCTGGTATGTTGTATCTTTGTTCTCATTGGTCTCAAAGAACATCTTTATTTCTGCTTTCATTTCGTTATGTACCCAGTAGTCATTCAGGAGCAGGTTGTTCAGTTTCCATGTAGTTGAGCGGTTTTGATTGAGTTTCTTAGTCCTGAGTTCTAGTTTGATTGCACTGTAGTCTGAGAGACAGTTTGTTATAATTTCTGTTCTTGTACATTTGCTGAGGAGTGCTTTACTTCCAATTATGTGGTCAATTTTGGAATAACTGTGATGTGGTGCTGAGAAGAATGTATATTCTGTTGACTTGGGGTGGAGAGTTCTATAGATGTCTATTAGGTCCGCTTGGTGCAGAGATGAGTTCAATTCCTGGATATCCTTGTTAACTTTCTGTCTCGTTGATCTGTCTAATGTTGACAGTGGAGTGTTGAAGTCTCCCATTATTATTGTATGGGAGTCTAAGTCTCTTTGTAAGTCTCTAAGGACTTGCTTTATGAATCTGGGTGCTCCTGTATTGGGTGCATATATATTTAGGATAGTTAGCTCTTCCTGTTGAAATGATCCCTTTACAATTATGTAATGGCCTTCTTTGTCTCTTTTGATCTTTGATGGTTTAAAGTCTGTTTTATCAGAGACTAGGGTTGCAACCCCTGCTTTTTTTTGTTCTCCATTTGCTTGGTAGATCTTCTTCCATCCCTTTATTTTGAGCCTATGTATGTCTCTGCATGTGAGATGGGTCTCCTGAAGACAGCAGACTGATGGGTCTTGACTCTTTATCCAGTTTGCCAGTCTGTGTCTTTTAATTGGAGCATTTAGTCCATTTACATTGAAGGTTAATATTGTTATGTGTGAACTTGATCCTGCCATTATGATATTAACTGTTTTTTTTGCTCATTAGTTGATGCAGTTTCTTCCTAGCCTTGATGGTCTTTACATTTTGGCATATTTTTGCAATGGCTGATACCGGTTGTTCCTTTCCATGTTTAGGGCTTCCTTCAGGGTCTCTTGTAAGGCAGGCCTGGTGGTGACAAAATCTCTAAGCATTTGCTTATCTGTAAAGAATTTTATTTCTCCTTCACTTATGAAACTTAGTTTGGCTGGATATGAAATTCTGGGTTGAAAATTCTTTTCTTTAAGAACGTTGAATATTGGCCCCCACTCTCTTCTGGCTTGTAGAGTTTCTGCCGAGAGATCTGCTGTCAGTCTGATGGGCTTCCCTTTGTGGGTAACCCGACCTTTCTCTCTGGCTGCCCTTAAGATTTTTTCCTTCATTTCAACTTTGGTGAATCTGGCAATTATGTGTCTTGGAGTTGCTCTTCTGGAGGAGTATCTTTGTGGCGTTCTCTGTATTTCCTGAATTTGAATGTTGGCCTGCCCTGCTAGGTTGGGGAAGTTCTCCTGGATGATATCCTGCAGAGTGTTTTCCAGTTTGGTTCCATTTTCCCCCTCACTTTCAGGCACCCCAATCAGACGTAGATTTGGTCTTTTGACATAATCCCATACTTCTTGCAGGCTTTGTTCATTTCTTTTTCTTCTTTTTTCTTTTGGTTTCTCTTCTCGCTTCATTTCATTCATTTGATCCTCAATTGCTGATACCCTTTCTTCCAGTTGATCGAGTCGGTTACTGAAGCTTGTGCATTTGTCACGTATTTCTCGTGTCATGGTTTTCATCTCTGTCATTTCGTTTATGACCTTCTCTGCATTTATTAGTGTAGCTGTCAATTCTTCCACTCTTTTTTCAAGATTTTTAGTTTCTTTGCGCTGGGTACGTAATTCCTCCTTTAGCTCTGAGAGGTTTGATGGACTGAAGCCTTCTTCTCTCATCTCGTCAAAGTCATTCTCTGACCAACTTTGATCCGTTGCTGGCGATGGGCTGTGCTCCTTTGCAGGGGGAGATGCGCTCTTATTTTTTGAATTTCCAGCTTTTCTGCCCTGCTTTTTCCCCATCTTTGTGGTTTTATCTGTCTCTGGTCTTTGATGATGGTGACGTACTGCTGGGGTTTTGGTATAGGTGTCCTTCCTGTTTGATAGTTTTCCTTCTGACAGTCAGGACCCTCAGCTATAGGTCTGTTGGAGATTGCTTGAGGTCCACTCCAGACCCTGTTTGTCTGGGTATCAGCAGCAGAGGTTGCAGAAGATAGAATATTGCTGAACAGCGAGTGCACCTGTCTGATTCTTGCTTTGGAAGCTTCCTCTCAGGGGTGTACTCCACCCTGTGAGGTGTGGGGTGTCAGACTGCCCCTAGTGGGGGATGTCTCCCAGTTAGGCTACTCAGGGGTCAGGGACCCACTTGAGCAGGCAGCCTGCCCCTTCTCAGATCCCAACCTCCGTGTTGGGAGATCCACTGCTCTCTTCAAAGCTGTCAGACAGAGTCGTTCGCGTCTGCACAGGCCTGTGCTGCTTCCCCTGTTATTTTTTAGCTGTGTCCTGTCCCCAGAGGCGGAGTCTACAGAGACAGGCAGGTTTCCTTGAGCTGCTGTGAGCTCCACCCAGTTCGAGCTTCCCAGCGGCTTTGTTTACCTACTTGAGCCTCAGCGATGGCGGGCGCCCCTCCCCCAGCCTCGCTGCTGCCTTGCGGTTAGATTGCCCTGCAGACTGCTGTGTTAGCAAGGAGGGAGGCTCCGTGGGCGTGGGACCCTCCCGGCCAGGTATGGGATATATTCTCCTGGTTTGCCGGTGTGCCGGTGTGCTTACAGCGCAGTATTGGGGTGGGAGTTACCCGATTTTCCAGGTGATGTGTGTCTCAGTTCCCCTGGCTAGGAAAAGGGACTCCCTTCCCCCTTGCGCTTCCCAGGTGAGGCGATGCCCCACCCTGCTTCAGCTCTCGCTGGTCAGGCTGCAGCAGCTGACCAGCACCGATTGTCCGGCACTCCCGAGTGAGATGACCCCAGTACCTCAGTTGAAAATGCAGAAATCATCGGTCTTCTGTGTCGCTCGCGCTGGGAGATGGAGACTGGAGCTGTTCCTATTCGGCCATCTTGCTCCGCCCCCTCCGGAACTGCCAGTCTTTAAAAGACATAAGCATTTGTTTATTTCTAGTTCTTAGCATATATGTATATATCTTTATCTGTAATGAAAAGCACCTTCTTAAGGTTCATTATGACAATAGAAGAAATTTGCGTAATTCGAAAGCAGAAACTAACAAAGCATTGTCAGGATGCTAACAAATGCTTTTCAAATATAAGTTCAGCGTAACAAAGTACTAAAAGACCTAGTTGACCTCATATTTACTTAGCATTAAAGGATTATTTCATGGGTCAGCGCATGAGAAGTTTTTCTACTTAGGTTCTTTTCTAGAGGAATTAGATTTGGATGTTTAAGTGTGAATTAGATTTGGATGTTTAAGTGCTTCTGTTGAAAACTGCAGTGGGCTCAGGTGAAGAAGTGAGCTTCCGTAGCATTTCAGGCAGTGTTGCAGCAGAAAGGAACCACATACATTCCCACTCCACAGTTAGATTTAATTCCAAATTTAATCTGCTGATGACACTAAATCTTACCAAAAAAAAGCTGGCCACACAGAGCAGAAACAGATGAGGGGATTTGCCCAAGCAGAAGTGCAGTAAAATGCAAGGTCACAGCCTGGGCTTGTAAGCCAGGTCTGCCTCTGAAGTCAGTGTGCGGTGTTGGCAAAGGTAGCAGGTGGACGGGGAAAGCATTTTTATGAAGCCACAGACTCGACTTCAGCTGTGGTGGATAATGATTATAGGGGTTAGGGGCATGTTGGCACATACACATGCTGGTTTTCAAAATAAAGGTTACTGCAGTTGTCCTCAGTGTAGTCTTGGTAACTGACACAGAGGCTAAGCAAGCAACCTGTGAATCACACAGCAACATGATTATAATACCAGTTTTGTGTCTGATCATACCACCCCTCAGGAATGCTTTTGTAAATAAGCCACTCTCCAAAGGCAGCTTATTGCTGAAAATTAAACTGCAACTGGACTTTCAGTCGGGATTGGTTTAAAATGATCTTGCTTGTTGCATTGAGTCCTCCTCCTTTCTCTGCCCTCCTCACCAGATGCAGCTAAGCCCTTCAGCGTGGTGGTCTTCCATTGCCGGCACATGTTCCACAAGGAGTGCCTGCCCATGCCCAGCATGGTGAGTTGGCAGCTTGGTACCTGTCAACAAGAGGAAAATTAACACACTTAGAGGAATGTGCTTGAAACACAACCCGTCATCCTTATGGCTGTATGGGTTAAAAAAATATATAGAGATTCATATTACTTAACAAAAATTAATCTAGTTTTTAAATGTAAAAATATTTAGAAATGTTTTGTATACTATAGTAAGTATAAAAGCATACCCATTTGAAGGAATTCATTCAGGCCAAATTGACAGCTGTCGTGCTTGAAGAGATGAGCAAGAACAGTAGACAGCCATTGTGTATCTTATGTGTTTTCCAGCCTGATTTGAGTTCCATGATGCTATCATGTTTTTAGTGTCGTGTTCCCCCAAGTCACATTAGACTTATTCTGCTGTTGGGTGTCCTTTGAGTCGCAGAGTAACAGCTGATCTAGACTGAATCCTATGTTAACCAGAAATAAACTCCAGAAAAAGGAGTGACATTTTATTACTTCCTCTCTACCCCCGACTAATGTTACCATAGTATTTCTGAATATGAGAGTAGAAAAAGATCATTTTTTAAATCTGTGTTTTTAAATTGCATTTTTAGAACTCTGCTGCACAGTTCTGCAACATCTGCAGTGCTAAGAACCGTGGACCAGGAAGTGCAATTTTGGAGATGAAAAAATAGCTCATTTCTGCTTGTCAGTCTCCTCGTCACCACTCTTTTTGAGACTGTCTTTGCAACAACAAAAGCATTTGTTGACACTCGTGCTGTTAAGAGATTTGTTTATGTTTATATTATGCTCAAAAACAGTTTCTTCATCTATTCCTGTACTAATGGTTTCTCTTTGCAGTTGACAGAGAATTTGGGGCTCTCTTCATGCCTTGAAATTTTGGGGTCCATAGTCCATATTTTGTTACTTATTTGTTTGGCTCATTCTTTATATAGTAATGGAAACATAAGTCTAGGAGTTAGAAATGAATTTTTTAAACCTTAGTAAAACTATTTAACCATAAAGTGGACTACTGAGAATTCTCCCAGCTGCCTGAAAGTGTCGCCAACTGTGGTTATCCTGCAAGCTACTACCTGCAACCTGGATCTTGTTTCCATGTGCTCTGCTGGCTACCATTCTTGCATTCTGGGTTTGACTTTTTTCTATGTCATCATCTATGGTTATCCTCTAAATAGGCATTTAATGAAACATTGTACAAATTGTCACTCATTTGGTGACATCTGGGAATAACATTAGCAGGCTGATGTCCTCCACCATTATGTTTACTAATCACATGTTCTGTGTGCTCTGACGACTGGCAGATTATCCAGCCATGGCAGACACTCAGTATTTGTTGATTGAATAAATGTTAGCTCTTCTCATTGTGAAGGACTCACTTTTACTGGGATGAACAAATGCAATTAAGAATTCTGGCACCCTTGTAAGGAAGAAAAGAGAGTTCAACACCTTCGAATCTGAGCGCTTGTGGCCAGGATTTGCCAGGAGGGAGGAAACCAGTGACCCTGAAAACTGAGGGTGTCTCAGGAGCAGTGGGACAACCTGATGCTGAAGGACGGGCTAATGATGTTTCCTCTTGCCTTCTCTGGTGCCTCCATTGCCCTCATGGAACAGAGCATATCATAGAGGGAGAAAAGTCAAACTTGTAATTGTGTCTTACAGTTATTGGCTTCATCTTCCTTGGGATATATGGTCATCCTCTAATGAATGTAAAAGTGTGCAAAACATATCCTCATTGTTCCTGTTCTCTTTGTCCCATGAATGGGAACAAATACAGCTTTCTGCTTCTATCGTTTTGGGGAAAGGACGGGGTGCTAGTGAGTACTGACAGCATTCCAGCTACCGAAGTCACCCAGCCATTCCCGTTAGCAACAGTTCATTTAATTATCACAGCGTTGCAAGGAAGAAGATCTGATACACCTTGGTGTACAGATGAAGAAATCAAAATGTAGAGATGTTTTTGAGGTCACAGAGGTGACTGCCTAACTTCACAGCGGGGCTCCTGATCCCTTTAAGAAATCATAGGGCCAGCCAGGCATGGTGGCTCATGCCTGTAATGCCAGCACTTTGAGAGGCCGAGGCAGATGGATCACCTGAGGGTCGGGAGTTCAAGACCAGCCTGACCAACATGGAGAAACTCCGTCTCTACTAAAAATACAAAATTAGCCAGGCATGGTGGTGCATGCCTGTAATCCCAGCTACTCGGGAGGCTGAAGCAGGAGAATCACTTGAACCCGGGAGACATAGGTTGCGGTGAACTGAGATTGCGCCATTGCACTCCAGCCTGGGCAACAAGAGCAAAACTCCATTTCAAAAAAAAAGAAAAGAAAAGAAATCACAGGGCCAAGTTCAAAGGAAATACACAGAACATATTTTCACATTAGAGTTAAGAATTCTCTAGCAGACAACAGATTTTTTTGTTGTTGTTAGTCACAAATACTTAGAACTGGAAGGCTCTTTGTTATTGAATGTACCCCTCAGCCTTCTCAGCATTTCCTTATCCCAAGACTAATGCGCTTTCTGCTACACTGCTAGTTTTCAGTTTTGAGTTTTGTTCTTACCCAATTGTTTTTTGTTTTCAACGTTACCAATTCAGAGATTCAGTTTATTACATTTACATTAATCCCCTCTTAGGATTTGAGCAAGCTCATTTCCAGAGAAGTTCAGTTTAAGATCATCAATAGGATTTGCTAATTTCAGTGAAGTCATTTTACTTCAGGGGTAAATTATCCTAGTTACCAAGTCCCATTTGGACATAAAGAAAATCCTACTTACAGAAAAGGAGATAATAGTTAAAGAGTCTTCATTTTTAAGTAACTGATTTAAAAGGAAAATAATAAAATATGTTCATTTATCATTTCAGAAATTGCTGTAACACATTGGAAAATTCCTGAACAATATAGATTTTATTGTTAATAAGAAACACTAGCTTTCCTTCCTTAGAATGACTTTTCTTTTGAATAAGCAATACTGGGTGATTTATTAAAGGATATTCAGTCCTTTTTACTTTTCATCAACCTATGAGGGCTTAAATATGGCAAAATAATCCAAGTGTTAGTCAATTATTTTTCATGTGTGACTAGCTCAATTTAAAATACAGGTAAAAAAGCAAAGCCATTTCCCTCGTATTGGGGAAGAACATAGTTGCAAAGTACAAACTTCATAAGCTACTCTTTTTTTTTTTTTTTGAGAATGAGTCTCGTTCTGTTGCCCTGGCTGGAGTGCAGTGGCATGATCTTGGCTCACTGCAACCTCTGCCTCCTGGGTTCAAGTGATTCTCCTGCCTCAGCTTCCGGAGTGGCTGGGAGTACAGGCACGCATCACTATGCCCAACTAATTTTTTGTACTTTAGTTGACATGAGGTTTCATCGTGTTGCCCAAGCTGGTCTTGAACTTCTGAACTCAGGCAATCTGCCCACCTTGGCCTTCCAAAGTGTTGGGATTACAGGCGTGAGTCACAACGCCCAGCTAAGAAAGCTGTTCTTGAAGTGTGAAACAGCCAGGCTCAAAATTTATTTTGGAGTGCTTTTAGTTTGCTTTTGTTTTTAGCCAAATGGATTTCATACTGGTTTAATTATGTTCATCCTTGAGAATTCTTGAGAAGTTTCCAACAGATTTTTCATTTTGCTGCTGTTACAGTGTTAAGCTATATACAGTTGACCCTTGAACAACACAGGTTGGAACTGCAGGGATCCACTTATACATGGATTTTCTTCTGCTTCTGCCACCCCTGAGACAGCAAGACCAGGCCCTCCCCTTCCTCCTCCTCCTCCGCCTACTCAGTATGAAGGCGACAGATGAAAGCCTTATGATGATCCATTTCTACTTAATGAGTAGTAAATATATTTTCTTTTTCTTGTGATTTTCTTACTATTTTCTTTAGCTTATTTTATTATAAGAATATAGTATATAATGTAAATGAAATACAAAATATGTGTTAACGGTCTATTTATGTCACCAGTAAG
Source organism: Piliocolobus tephrosceles (assembly GCF_002776525.5). NCBI lineage: Eukaryota > Metazoa > Chordata > Mammalia > Primates > Cercopithecidae > Piliocolobus > Piliocolobus tephrosceles. Next base: position 27,352,858 of record NC_045441.1, on the reverse strand, counting down.
GCTTCCAGTCCACGGTAGGCTATTAGTAGTTAGGTTTGGGGGGAATTATCGTGGATTTTTGACTTCATGGGGTGTCAGCACCTCATCCCCCACATTGCTCAAGGATCTACTGTATTTTAATATTAAAAATCAAACATGCATTGAGTAATTACTATGTGTCAGGAATTGTTAGAAGCACTTTGCTTATACTATTTAATTGTGTTAATACGGCGCTATGAAATTGATGTTATTACCATCATCGTCATTCTACGGATGCGGAAACCGAAGCACATAAAGGTTAAGTGACTTGTCCAGGGTCAGGTAGCTGATAGTGGAACACCTAGCTGAAATTCAGTCACATGCAGTCACCTTCAGAGTGCCTGATCTTAACTGGCGCATATTTGATTTTTTTGTTGTGAAAACTTACTTATTTGAGCTGTTTTGGTCAGTGGATAGAAAGCAAAATCCACTCTTGGAATAGAAAGGGATTTATTCCAAAGGGTTGAATGGCTTACAAAATCATTGATGGGAATCAAAGAAACAATAAGGGAGCTTTCAAGCAATTCACAAAGCCACCCCACAGAACTGGGCTGCCCAGAGAACCACCGCCCCACCACCATCAGATGATGAGCTACACATAGCAGTGTCAGTTGTCACTTTTAAGTAAACATTGGTAAATAAAAATGTATACATTACTCAGTTTCTCCTAAAGCCCTTTCTCGATAGCATTAAGTCATGTGTATACATATGTGTGTGGGAGACATTGCTATGTGCTAAATACTGCATCAGTTCGTTCTGGTTTCTATTATCAGGACTCAGGCTACTAAAACCACCAGTTTTGGTACTAAACTGTAACTCTCACTTCCCATTCCTGGCACTCTTAGCTGAATGCTGATTTATGAAGTCTGGAATGAAGTTCCTTCTTTTCTCATGCAATGCAGGTTTTGGAGTCATTAGAATCAATGCAACATTCATAGTAAAGATAAGACAGGAGCAAGAATGAGAAACGCAGCCTGCAAAAGCAGGTCTCCAGAGTTGGTCACTCTCCAGACATTTCTTGACCTACCAGAATCGTGGTTCTTAATGAAAACAAAGTCATGCCATTCCCCTTCTCCAGTCCCATGGGAGTCTTTGTGCCCTGTGTGTGAAAGGGCTTGTAGTCTCTGGCTTGGCTTAAGCAACCCTTTGCATTTAACTTTGCAGACTCCCTTTTTCACTCCCTGAACTCTGGCCATTGTGAGTATACTTGTGGTTCCCTTCACCCCTGTACTGCTGCTATCCTTCATCCTCTAATACCTTGCTCAGACGGGACTCCTCGCTCACCCTGATGTCCTTAGACGGGGTAGGAGACCTCTCACTTGTCCTCATATAGTACCCAGGGACCCATCTGCCTTGTCACATTGCATTGTAGTTGTCTGTGAAGCAAGTATAATCTTAGTCCACAAACTCAAGTCTTCAAATGAATAAGGTTTTTAAGTTTTCTCTTGAGTTCACGTTCTACCTAGTGGCATAAACTTAACCTAGTTCATAGTAAACTCAGCTAAATCAGGCTTTTCTTGATTAGTTTAGGCACCCCTTCCTCTCGCAGGTTGCCTTGAAGTTTGGGGGTTGTGACAGGAATGGTCTTCTTGTGCCCCAGAATCAATTAGGAGGAGGCATGTGGTCCTCAGTGGAGCTATATCCAGGCTGGCATTGGCTGGAATGCCATCATCCCACCGACCCCCCCAGCATCTTCATCTGCTGCCATCATTTCTAGAATATCTTCAGTCCCAGCTGGCTGTGGTCATCAGTCCTTGCAGTAACCCTGCTGCTTCTGACAAGCCCCTGCCACACCTCTGTCTAGGCTGGGAAAACTTGATGAACTGCCTCATGGCTCTGACGGTGGAAAATGCAGACTTTGCCACGCAAGTTGATCTTTATTGCTTCCTCACCATGCCCAAGAGTCCATTAAACCTCTTTTTTTTTTTTTTTTTTTTTTTGTAAATTGCCTAGTCTTGGGTATGTTTTTATCAGCAGTGTGAGAATGAACTAATACAAGTTAAAACATTTTTTTTCCAAAATTAATCTTTTTGCCCCAATTATTCCAGATAGCCTCAATCTTCTTTTTTGCTTTGGTGTTGACATGTCAGTGATATATTTTCAAAATTCCATCAACTCCTCTTTGACTAGAGTGATTATATATTTGTGATCCAAATCAGAGCACTTTGAGGTGTAAAGGGCATTATTCAAAATGATTCCAGGCCTGGTGCGATGGCTCATGCCCATAATCCCAGCACTTTGCGAGGCTGAGATGAGAGGATTGCTTGAACTCAGGAGTTTGAAACCAGCCCGGGCAACATGGAAAAACCCCATCTCTGTTTAAAAAATAACTATATATATATATACATATAAAATAAAAATAAATGACTCCAAGCAAACTAGTGAAACTACAACTGTTCCTGGCAACCTAAGAAGTATCTCATCCAATCTCCACTGTGTAGTACTATTGATGCAATACTGCATGTAACAGAATGAGGAAAATAATGTTACTTAAAGCCAAACTGGTTCTGCCTTCTCAGGGAAATTATGTAGGTCATATCAAAGGAAAAAAATATTTATACTACACACTTCCACTTATAAAGACTAGTGGCTCAGGAGAATGGAGGCTAAAGAGGAAGAGAAAACACTAAAACTTTAAGGCCTCCTCAAATTCCTTGCTCCTAAGCAGAGCAAATTATTGAATCTTTAGATAGGTAGGAATTAGCCTAGAGTTCCATAGAGGATTAAGAGTGAGACTTTCTAAAGTGAGGGGAATTGAGAAGTGAGAGTTTTAGGGAAAGAGTAAATCAAGCAACCTGAGCAATCAAAGGGCATTTTAAGAAAGGAAAGGTTAATATTCTATTTTATGTTGCATTGCTGCTAAACCCGTCCATCTTCCCCAAACGTTCAGTAAAGTTTGGTATAAAAACAATGTCATCTCTGAGTAGTTTTTAGGGGAAACTGAGGAGCGGTGTTCCAATCTGGGACCCTGAGGAGCAGAAAGAAGTGAACAGCAGGAGGCAGGAGCTGGAGTCCAATGGGAACAGGAATTTAGACCCACAAGACACAAGAAGATGTAAAAACCCTAAAATTTGCAGAAATGTCAGGAGACTAGTCTTCCCAAAGAACAATGGAGAAAGGCATTGAGCCAAATTTAGATGGATTCAAAAGACTGGGTGACCTCAGCTACATCAAATTACACATTTCTATCTCTATTGATGAAATTTGACTAAAGGGGGCAAATAATTTCAGTTTAGAAACTGCATACATTTTGTCACCAGGATTTTATTCTAATCCTAGTGCATATTGTGTTTTATAGACACATCTGCGCCTCCTGGTTTATGATCCATTTACATCATGTTCTGTGTGAAAATAAGAGAATTTTTAGATGACACAAGTAAGGGTGAAAGGAACTCACAAATGACAGACTCAAGAATGAAAATTACCATGTAATTTTTTAATAATTATGGCTCAATCAATAGAGATGAAATGCAAAATTCTGCAATTATACTCAGAAAATTATTCATACAAGGATGAGTAAGGAGATACTTGGTTAGTAGTCCAAATGAAAAGAAAGGCCTTGAGTAAGAAAACTGGAGCATTTTCCTCTGGAGTTAGATCTAAGTTTTAATCTCTGCTCTGTCACTTACTAAGCAACAATTTACTTAACATTTCTAGGCTTTGCTTGCCTCATGTGTAAAATGGGGTGATGATAATAACATCTACTTGGGAGGATGTTAACAGCATTAGGTGAGATGATGCATGCAAAATGCATAGCTAATGCTAATATAGGAAGAGTAACTAGCACGTAGCAAATGCTTCATAAATGTCAGCATCCAAGATGGTCCCCATGATCCCCACCTCTACCAGGGTTGGTTTGTGTGACCAAAAGAATATGGCAGAATGGACAGACCCTCCCTTCCAAGATTAGGTAATAAGACAGCAATTTGATATCATGGATGCCATCTGAAAGAAGCCATGTTGTGAATGAAGAGACCCATTTGGTGAAGAATGGAAGCACCTTGCCAAAAGCCGTATGAGTGAACCTGGAAGTGATCCTCCAGTTGCAATCAAATCCTCAGAGTCAGGAATCCCAGCCAAAACCTTGACTATAACCTCATGAAAGGCTGTGTGCTAGAACCACCCACCTAAGCCATTCCTGCATTTCTGATCTTCTTCTGAACTGTGTGAGATGATAAATGTTTGAAGTTGCTAAATTTGGGAGTGGGGAAGCACAATTTGTTATGCAGCAGTAGGTAACTAATACAGTAATCCATTAATCAGCCTGGTTTCTGTTACTTGACTACAAATATGGACCAACAGTGACTCCTAGAAATGAAAATTGAATGCAACATTTTAATGGGCTGTTCATCCTATTCACAGAAAGTAGCATTCTCCATTGTGCATCTAAGAACATTTTGTTTAGGGCATTTTTTTTTTTAAACAAGCATTTTGACAAAGTAGGAGTCATTAGGAGAGTGATAGAATTTGAAATCTTAAAATTCAAGAAACTAGTTTCATTCCAAGATAGCCGAATAGAAACAGCTGCAGTGTGCAGCTCCCAGCATGATTGATGCAGAAGATGGATGATTTCTGCATTTCCAACTGAGGTACCTGTTTCATCTCACTGGGATTGGTTGGACAGTGAATGCAGCCCACAGAGGGTGAGCAGAAGCAGGGCGGGGCATCACCTCACCTGGGAAGCACAAGAGGTCAGGGATTTCCCTTTCCTAGCCAAGGGAAGCTGTGACAGACTGTACCTGGAAAATCGGGACACTGCCACCTAAATACTGCGCTTTTCCAATGGTCTTAGCAAATGGCACAGCAGGAGATTATATCCCATGCCTGGCTCAACAGGTCCCACACCCATGGAGCCTTGCTCACTGCTAGCGCAGCAGTCGGAGATCGAACTGTGAGGCGGCAGCCCTGGCTGAGGGGAGGGGCGTCTGCCATTGCTGAGGCTTGAGAAGATAAAGCAGCTGAGTAGCTCAAACTGGGTGGAGACCACCACAGCTCAGTGAGGCCCACATGCCTATATAGACTCCACCTCTGGGGGCAGGGCATAGCTGAACAAAAGGCAGCAGAAACTTCTGTAGACTTAAACGTCCCTGTGTGATAACTCTGAAGAGAGCAGTAGTTCTCCCAGCATGGTGTTTGAGCTCTGAGAATGGACAGACTGCCTCCTCAAGTGGGTCCCTGACCCCCATGTAGCCTAACTGGGAGACACCTCCCAGTAGGGACTGACTGACAGCTCATACAGCCGGATGCCCCTCTGAGATGAAGCTTCCAGAGGATGGATCAGCTAGCAATATTTGCTGTTCTGCAATATCTGCTGCTCTGTGGCCTCTGCTAGTGATACCCAGGCAAACAGAGTCTGGAGTGGACCTCCAGCAAACTCCAACAAGCTGAGGGACCTGACTGTTAGAAGGAAAACTAACAGAAAGAAATAGCATCAACATCAACAAAAAGGACATCCACACCAAAACCTCATCTGTATGTCACCATCATCAAAGACCAAAGGTAGATAAAACCACAAAGATGGGGAGAAACCAGAGCAGAAAAGGTGAAAATTCTAAAAACCAGAGGGCCTCTTCTCCTCCAAAAGATCACAGCTCCTCGCCAGCAAAGAAACAATGCTGGACGGAGAATGACTGACAAGTTGGCAGAAGTAGGCTTCAGAAGGTCGGTAATAACAAACTTCTCCGAGCTAAAGGAGGATGTTCGAACCCATCACAAGGAAGCTAAAAACCTTGAAGAAAGATTAGATGAATGGCTGACTAGAATAAACAATGTGGAGAAGACCTTAAATGAACTGATGGAGCTGAAAACCATGGCACAAGAACTATGTGACATATTAACAAGCTTCAGTAGCTGATTTGATCAAATGGAAGAAAGGGTATCAGTGATTGAAGATCAAATTAATGAAATGAAGTGAGAAGTTTAGAAAAAAAAGAGTAAACAGAAATGAACAAAGCCTCCAAGAAATATGGGACTATATGAAAAGACCAAATCTACGTTTGATTGGTGTACCTGAAAGTGACAGGGAGAATGGAACCAGGCTGGAAAACACTTCAGGATATTATCCAGGAGAACTTCTCCAACCTAACAAGGCAGGCCAACATTCAAACTCGGGAAATACACAGAACACCACAAAGATACTCCTCAAGAGGAGCAACCCCAAGATGCATAATTGTCAGATTCAAGAAGGTTGAAATGAAGGAAAAAATGTTAAAGGCAGCCAGAGAGAAACGTCGGGTGACCCACGAAGGGAAGCCCATCCAACTAACAGTGGATCTCTGAGCAGAAACTCTACAAGCCAGAAGAGAGTGGAGGCCAATATTCAACATTTGTAAAGAAAAGAATTTTCAAACCAGAATTTCTTAACCAGCCAAACTAAGCTTCATAAGTGAAGGAGAAATGAAATCCTTTACAGACAAGCAAATGCTGAGAGATTTTTGTCACCACCCGGCCTGCATTACAAGAGCTCCTGAAGGAAGCACTAAACATGGAAAGGAACAACTGGTACCAGCCACTGCAAAAACATGCCAAATTGTAAATACCATCGATGCTAGGAAGAAACTGCATCAACTAACGGGCAAAATAACTGGTTAACATCATAATGACAGCATCGAATTCACACATAACAATATTAACCTTAAATGTAAATGGACTAAATGCCCCAATTAAAAGACACAAACTGGCAAATTGGATAAAGAATCAAGACCCATCAGTGTGTTGTATTCAGGAGACCCATCTCAAATGCAGAGACAAACATAGTCTCAAAATAAAGGGATGGAGGAAGATCTACCAATCAAATGGAAAGCAAAAAAAAAAAAAAAAAAAGGGTTGAAAATGCTACTCTCTGATGAAACAGACTTTAAACCAACAAAGATCAAAAGACACAAGGCCATTAGGTAATGGTAAAGGGATCAATTCAACAAGAAGAGCTAACCATCCTAAATATATGTGCACCCAATACAGGAACACCCAGATTCATAAAACAAGTCCTTAGAGACCTTCAAAAAGACTGACTCCCACACAATAATATTGGGAGACTTTAACACCCCACTGTCAATATTAGATAGATCAATGAGGCAGAAGGTTAAGAAGGATATCCAGGACTTGAACTCAGCCCTGCACCAAGCAGACCGAATAGATATCTACAGAACTCTCCACCCCAAATCAACAGAATATACATTCTTCTCAGCACCACATTGCACTTATTCCAAAATTGACCCCACAGTTAGAAGTAAAGCACTCCTTAGCAAATGTAAAAGAACAGAAATCACCACAAACTGTCTCTCAGACTGCATAGTTGGAAATAAAGCACTTCACAGCAAATGTAAAAGAACAGAAATCACTACAAACTATCTCTCAGACCACAGTGCAACCAAATTAGAACTCAGGATTAAGAAACTCACTCAGAACCGCACAACTACATGGAAACTGAACAACCTGCTCCTGAATGACTACTGGGTAAGTAACGAAATGAAGGTTGAAATAAAGATGTTCTTTGAAACCAATGAGAACAAAGACACAATGTACCAGAATCTCTGGGACACATTTAAAGCAGTGTGTGGAGGGAAATTTATAGCACTAAATGCCCACAAGAGAAAGCAAGAGAAGATCTAAAATCAACACCTAACATCACAATTAAAATAACTAGCAAGGCAAGAGCAAACAAATTCAAAAGCTAGCAGAAGGCAAGAAATAACTAAGATCAGAGCAGACCTGAAGGAGATAGAGACACAAAAAACCCTCCAAAAAATCAATGAATCCAGGAGCTGGTGTTTTGAAAAGATCAACAAAATTGATAGACCGCTAGCAAGACTAATAAAGAAGAAAAGAGAGAAGAATCAAATAGATGCAATAAAAAATGATAAAGGGGATATCACCAACAATCCCACAGAAATACAAACTACCATCAGAGAATACTATAAATAGCTCTACACAAATAAACTAGAAAATCTAGAAGAAATGGATGAATTCCTGGACACATACACCCTCCCAAGACTAAACCAGGAAGAAGTTGAATGACTGAATAGACCAATAACAGGCTCTGAAATGGAGGCAATAATTAATAGCCTACCAACCGAAAAGTCCAGGACCAGATGGATTCACACCGAATTCTACCAGAGGTAAAAAGAGGAGCTGGTACCATTCTTTCTGAAACTATCCCAATCAATAGAAAAAGAGGGAATCCTCCCTAACTCATTTTATGAGGCTAGCGTCATCCTGATACCAAAGCCTGGCAGAGACACGACAACAAAAGAGAATTTAAACCAATATCCCTGATGAACATCTGTGCAAAAATTCTCAATAAAATACTGGAAAACCAAATCCAGCAGCAATCAAAAAGCTTATCCACCAAGATCAATTTGGCTTCATCCCTGGGATGGAGGGCTGGTTTAACATATGCAAATCAATAAACATAATCCATCACATAAACAGAACCAAACAAAAAAACCACATGATTATCTCAATAGATGCAGAAAAGACCTTCGACAAAATTCAGCAGACCTTCATGCTAAAAAACTCGGTGTTGATGGACTGTATCTCAAAATAATAAGAGGTATTTATGACAAACCCACAGCCAATATCATACTGAATGGGCAAAAACTGGAAGCATTCCCTTTGAAAACTGGCACAAGACAGGGATACTGTCTCTCACTACTCCTATTCAACATAGTGTTGGAATTTCTGGCCAGGGCAATCAGGCAAGAGAAAAAAATAAAGAGTATTCAATTACGAAAAGAGGAAGGCTTTTGCAGATGACCTGATTGTATATTTAGAAAACCCCATCATCTCAGCCCAAAATCTCCTTAAGCTGATAAGCAACTTCAGCAAAGTCTCAGGATACAAACTCAATGTGCAAAAATCACAAGCATTCTTATACACCAATAACAGACAGCCAAACTGTAGTGAACTCCTATTCACAATTGCTTCAAAGAGAATAAAATACCTAGGAATCCAACTTACAACCTATGTGAAGGACCTCTTCAAGGAGAACTACAAACCACTGCTCAATGAAATAAAAGAGGACACAAACAAATAGAGGAACATTCCATGCTCATGGATAGGAAGAATCAATATCGTGAAAATGGCCATACTGCCCAAGGTAATTTATAGATTCAATGCCATCCCCATCAAGCTACCAATGAGTTTCTTCACCGAATTGGAAAAAACTACTGTAAAGTTCATATGGAACCAAAAAAGAGCCTGCATTGCCAAGACAATCCCCAAAAGAACAAAGCTGGAGGCATCACGCTACCTGACTTCAAACTATACTATAAGTCTACAGTAACAAAAACAGCATGGTACTGGTACCAAAACAAATATATAGACCAATGGAACAGAACAGAGGCCTCAGAAATAACACCGCACATCTACAACCATCTGATCTTTGACAAACCTGACAAAAATAAGCAGTGGGGAAGGGATTCCTTATTTAATAAATGGTGCTGGGAAAACTGGCTAGCCACATGTAGAAAGCTAAAACTGGCTCCCTTCCTTATACCTTATACAGAAATTAATTCAAGATGGATTAAAGACTTAAATTTTAGACCTAAAACCATAAAAACCCTAGAAGAAAACCTAGGCGATACAATTCAGGACATAGTCATGGGCAAGGACTTCATGACTAAAACACCAAAAGCAATGTCAGCAAAAGCCACAATAGACAAATGGGATCTAATTAAACTAAACAGCTTCTGCACAGCAAAAGGACCAACATCTGAGTGAACAGGCAACCTACAGAGTGGGAGAAAATTTTTGCAATCTACCCATCTGACAAAGGGCTAATATCCAGAATCTACAAAGAACTTAAACAAATTTACAAGAAAAAATCAACCCATCAAAAAGTGGGCAAAGGACATGAACAGGCACTTTTCAAAAGAAGACACTTATGCAGCCAACAGACATATGAAAAAATGCTCATCCTCACTGGTCATCAGAGAAATGCAAATCAAAACCACAATGAGATACCATCTCACACCAGTTAGAGTGACGATCATTAAAAAGTCAGGAAACAACAGGTGCTGAAGAGAATGTGGAGAAACAGGAACGCTTTTACACTGTTGGTGGGAGTGTAAACAGGTTCATCCATTGTGGAAGACAGTGTGGCAATTCCTCAAGTATGTAGAACTAGAAATAGCATTTGACCCAGCAATCCCATTACTGGGTATACACCCAAAGGATTATTGCAGCACTATTCACAATAGCAAAGGCTGAACCAACCCAAATGTCCATCAATGATAGACTGGATTAAGAAAATGTGGCACATATACACCATGGAATACTATGCAGCCATAAAAAAGGATGAGTTCATGTCCTTTGCAGGGACATAGATGAAGCTGGAAACCATCATTCTGAGCAAACTCTCACAAGGACAGAATGTTCTCACTCATAGGTGGGAATTGAACAATGAGAACACTTGGACACAGGGCAAGGAACATCACACACTGGGGCCTGTCATGGGGTGGGGGTATGGGGGAGGGATAGCATTAGGAGATATACCTAATGTGAATGACTAGTTAATGGGTGCAGTAAACCAACATGGCTCATGTATACATATGTAACAAATCTGCACGTTGTGCACATGTACCCTAGAACTTAAAGTATAATAATTAAAAAATTTAAAAAAATTTAAGAAACTAGTGAGGGAATTGGATAATACATGATTTCAAAAACATGAAAACTGATAGGGCATTAAATGTGCAAGGGTTAGAAGTTTGTCGCATGGAAAGGGGAAAGTGAAGATAGCATATTTGCATGTTGTTTCAGAAGTCCAATTGCTGAGGTTAATCAGTCAAAGTTGTAGCAACAAAAGGGCTAAGTTCAACATAAAACAGCTTCCTAAAATCGGCCAGGTGTGGAGGCTTACGCCTGTAATCCCAGTGCTTTGGGAGGCTGAGGCGGGCAGATCTCCTGAGGTCAGGAGTTCGAGATCAGCCTGGCCAACATGGTGAAACTCTGTCTCTACTGAAAATACAAAAAATTAGCCGACATGGTGGCACGTGCCTGTAATCCCACCTACTCAGGAGACTGAGGCAGGATAATCTCCTGAACCCTGGAGGCAGAGGTTGCAGTGAGTCGAGATTGTGCCACTGCATTCCAGTCTGGGTGACAGAGCAAAACTCCATTTCAAAACAAACAGCAAACTTTCTAACATCTGGTGATGTCCAGCTACAGATGTGTGTACCCTGGAGCCCTCCTCTGAGTGACAAGACTGGTGACCATGTGTCAGGTTGCTGCAGACAGAACTCTGAGCTGCCAAGTTGTTCTCTAACGCCTCTGTCCGCTGTAAGCATATCTAAATCCCCCTAGAAACAGCAGGTTTATCAGTTACTCTCACACTCTGTTATTTTTATATGCAGATCCTATGCCCATCTGTTGTGTGTCTGAATACCCACATCTTTGGCTAGCTTATTAATTCAGTGTCACTACAGGGTCCTTTCTTCTATCCTCCCCGCAAGGCAGGATCTACTTGTGTCTCCCATCTATTTTGCAGCTTTCTTCTCTATTTTGCTTGATAATGCATTCTTCAACTGATAATATTACTAGTTCTTATGAGCTAGTTCTTTTCTAAAAGGAAAATGCATATGAGTATGTTACCACATGTGTTATGGACATACCACATGTGTTATGGCCTAATTCAGTCCATAACACATGTGGTAACATACTCATATGCATTTTCCTTTTAGAAAAGAACTATCTCATAAGAGATATGCATTTAATTAATTAACTCATATGCATTTAATTAATTAACCTCCCCAGATTCATATGTTGAAGTCCTAACTCTAGTACCTTAGAAGATGACTGTATTTAGAGACAGGGCCTGTAAAGAGGTAAGTATGGTAAAATTAGGTCAAATGAGAAGGCCCTAATCCAACATGACTAGTGCCCTTATAAGAAAAGGAAATTTGGCCGGGCGTGGTGGCTCATGCCTGTAATCCTAGCACTTTGGGAGGCTGAGGTGGGTGGATTGCCTGAGCTCAGGAGTTCGAGACCAGCCTGGGCAACATGGTGAAACCCTGTCTCTACTAAAAATACAAAAAATTAGCCAGGTGTGACAGCGTGTTTCTGTAGTCCCAGCTACTTGGGAGGCTGAGGTAGGAGAATTGCTTGAACCCAGGAGGCAGAGGTTGCAGTGAGCCAATGTCGGGCCACTACACTCCAGCCTGGGAGACAGAGAAAGACTCTGTCTCCATAAAATAAAAAAATAAGAAAAATAAGAAAAGGAAATTTGGACACAGACATGCACGGGCACAAAGGAAAGACCATGTGAGAACACAGCAAGAAGATGGCCCTCTGCAAGCCAAGGAGACAGGCCTCAGAAGAAACCAAACCTGCCCGAACCTGCATCTTGGACTTCTGGCCTCCAGAACTCTAAGAATATACATTTCAGTTTAAACAACCCAGTCTGTGGTCTTCTGTTAGCACAGCCCTAGCAAACTAATACAACGTAATTCCTTATTCTGCTGTTGGGCTCTGTCTCCGCAATAGGAACAGAATTCCACTTCCTGTGCAAAGGGCTACTGCCTGAACTTCTGATAAACACAAGGGGGCCCACCTGAGCCCACTCACACATTGGATCTCTATCCAAAAATGCCATGTGTCTTTATCATTTCTCCAGGTATGACTTTCCACGCTTTCTCTCTTATTCTTTGATGCCACGCTGCACCAAAATGTATAACTGAGAATTGCCTACTTATTTAAACAATGTGAAAAGACTCAAGAACATACATTTCTAATTCCAAAAATTTAGAAAAGCTGCTCTTAAGAGCTTTAATAAAATATTTGTAAATGATATTACCCTGATTGGAAGTTCATTTTTACATAGGTAGCTTCTTTAAGATTTATTTTTAATTCAATTAAAAAACGTAACCTAAGATTTAGATTCAAAACATATACTATACAAAATATATATACTGAATATACAAACATTCAGTAACATGACTGCATTAGTCAGGACTCTTGGTTGCAAATGACAGAAACACAACTCAAAACTAAATTTGGTCAAAGTGGAATTTCAAGAAGGATGGAGTTGTGCCTGGGCCTCCTGAACTCTGGTGACGCCAGGGCTTGATCTGCAAAGGAGATCCTTGTGCAGCCTGAGGAAGGAGGAAGCAAGATTGACTTACTGGAGTTGAGTTGTCACCCACAACCTGCCATCCATACACAATCCAGATAAACAGACTGAGGAACCTCGGAGAACAGCTGATTGCCCAGAGGAGTTCTACCACAAGGATGGGCAGTTTGTCAGTATTTGAGCTAGGACTTTTAGCTGCGTTCTCACGCAGTACTTCTCCATTGTGAATAGTATCAGCTAGTCAGGGCCCTACTCTTCAATAAATAGGAACAGGGTATTAACTTAATATTAAGGGAGGAAGTGATGGCAAGTAAGAAAGGAGGACATTCCCCTAGATGCCTTCTGGCTAGTTCCTACACACCCTTCAGTTTAAACATTGCTTCCCCAGAATTGCCGCCTTTGCCTTTCCAGATAAGGCTACCTTCCCTGTTAAGTGCCTCCATAGCAACCTGGAGTTATCCAAAGATATTTGAGCCCTTGGAATAATTTAATGATTCATTTCGTTCCCATTAGACTATTATTTCCTAAAGAGTAAGGAGTGCCATTAATTCTTTGTCTGTCTCCAGTGCCTCTGTTAACTACCTGGGGATATATGTAAAAGACACTCAAATATCTGTTCACTGATGTTGTGGATTGGTTTGGATATGGTTTGTCCCCACCCAAAGTCATGCTGAAATTTGATCCCCCAGGTGGTAATGTTGAGAGTTGGGGCCTAGTGTGAGGTGTTTGGGTCATGGGAGCAGATCCCTCATGAATAGATAAATGCCCACCGACGTGGGTAAGTGATTAGTTCCCTTGAGAATGGATTGCTAACAAGAGTCTGGCTCCCTCAGTTTCTCTCTCTTGCTTCCTCTCTCCCCATGTGATTACTTTTCACACATCAACTCCCCTTCCACTTTGTGCCATGAGTTGAAGCAGCCTGAGGCCCTCACCAGCTGCAGCTGCCCCTATCTTGAACTTCCCAGCCACCAGAACTGTGAACCCAATAAACTTCCTTTTAAAATAAGTTACCCAGCTTCAGGTATTCTGTTATAGAAGCACAGAACAGACTAGGACAATTGACTAGCAGGGTAACAGTGGAGTTAACCGCATCAGCCCCAGGCCACTCAGACCCAAATCTAGTACCTAAAGACAGAAGTAGATTTAGTCACTACAGAAGCCTAATCGGGAATCATTCTGCATTCAGTCTCCCTTTCTTCTCTGTTCAAGTGCCAAGAATAGTGCTGTTGCCATTGTAGCTTTGAGGTGGTCCAAAGAGTCTGGCATGATCCTTCTTATGCTATAAGAATGTTAAAAAAGAAGGAGATGGAGGAGGAGAAAGAGGGAGCAGGCAGGGAAAGAGGGAGAAAGAAGCAGCAGGAAAACAAAGTTATCAATATGTATCTCTTGATTTAAATGCTCCCAAAGGGAGATGACACAACTTTGTTAAGTAAGGGCTGGCCCGTTCTAATCTTCTAATTTTGCTAACCAAGTCCGGAAGCAGAGCCAGACAGTGAAAAATGATTCAGCCTCATGGTCATCCAAAAAGTGTTCACGAAATTGGCAGTTTCCCACGGGGTACCATTTTGTTTGTTGCCCAGTATGGAAGACCAACAGAGAAACTAAATTTTTGCTTGCTTTTTAGCTTACGTTCTTCCTTACACCTCAATAGCAACCTCAGTCCTGTCTGGAATATCTTTGTTCCCTGCCACATAACCTTTAGATGACCCTGAATTCAAGGCTGCATCCTTAATACATAGTTAGGATGCTCCTTCAAGATCACTGGAAACAGATTGTAGTTTTCTTCCCAAAGTACCTACAATTTCTTATATTCATTTAAGATAGAAAAATGGCTTTAATAACCTCAGCAGCCCGGTCACTGGCAGTAGCCACAGCTGAAGTTTTATGATTATAATTTTTCTTTGTGGCCACAAAAATAATGGAAATCTCATTTTTTTTCCAGTAACAAATAGTGAGGTTCCTTAATGGAAAAGACATATGGGCCTTAAGAGACTTGAGCTAAGGTTTTTCCTAAAACTGCATTTACAGTCCATCTGAGGCACAGCTCACAGGAAAAAGAGCCCCTTTTCCAATGGTCCCAGAAAATTTTCTCTATTAACTGTGATTGGCCCAGCTTGGTTTGCATGGGGACACTTGAAGTCACTAAATGGGAGTCAGTCCTATCCAAACCACATAGATTGAGAGGGGAGAGGGGGCTGGGAATAGAAGGAAAAGTTAAGGTGGATATTCTTTAATACACTTAACAGGTTTACCAATCCCTATATTCTGGGGTTGAGAGATCATGTGGGCTGCTACTGGAGAAAATATTTTAGGAGGGACTAGACCACTGACCATGAAGTCAGTGGTAACCCAGGCATGAGAAAGGCCCTTGGGACCTGGACCTTCCTAGTGTTGATCACAGTACGCTGTGAAGGAGGCTGCCCATCTTCCACAGGAGTTTGGCTCCACTTGTAGAACTGTAGTCCAACTCAGACTGATACTGCAGATATTTTGAAAAAGTCACATGTAAAAATATTTGTAAATGGAGAATTCAATATATTTAGCAAGAAACATGGGTCTTTATGAACAATTTAAAGATTAACATTGCTGGTGATATAGCATATTTATCAAAGCCCGGGAAGTGAGATGCAAAGATCTTGCTCTTGCTCCTATCCCATCTGTGATTTGTAATTATTTTTTAAAGGAGTGAAACACTAAAAAAAAAAAATGTATATAAGAAAAACATATTGCTTACTTCTGTTATCAGTGCAAATTAATATGAGAACTTTGGGTCATTTAGGCTGGATGATGGAACAACATGTACCCAGTGTATGGCTACACTTGCGCTAAGACGATCAGGTAAGCCCAAGAATTCCTGGACACAGTATTTACATTTGAAGAACTAATGCCTTCCTTTAAAAGGTGGACATTCTCCTTTGGATGGTAACACAGATATGCATTAACCATAACACCAACATACCAAGAGAATTGAGAAAGTGCTGCGACAGGCACTCCGTTGCTGGAAGTCCTGGACAAGAGACATTGATTTCACCCTTTCAGCACTGAGGGAGCAGATCCTGTGGGTCTGGATTATGTCCAGAAAGGGTTTCTTCTGAAGTTAGAGAAGGATGGGAGGATGGCGGTCCCCAGGCCCTGCCAAGGGGAATATTTTTCCAGGTCATCAGGCCAAGGGGCTCTTAGCCAAGACAGATAAATCATTTATAAGCCTTTGATAGAAGCAAGAGGGTTGAGAATCAGGGAATGAAATTGTTCCAAATTTGAGGTGCAAAGCATGAGAGGCACCAGGAGTTGAAGAGTGACAGAAGCCAGAGACAAGGAGATGTATGGAGTAAATTGACTTTCGGGGAATTAATTTCCATGTGCAGCCTCCTGCCTCAATACCACACTTACCTATTCCTGCTATGCTTCATGAGGCTGTATGCTATTCATTGTTACTATCTTTTAAAACTTTTTGTGCTGAAAATTTCAACCATATACAAAAATAGAATATTATCATGAATCCTCATGTACTCACCATCCTACTTCAGTAGTCAATCTTGTTTCCCCTATACACACCTACCTCCTCCTATGCCACCAGATCATTTTAAAGCAAATCTTACACATAGTATTATTTCATTTGCACATATTTAGGTATATGTCATGAAAGGATAAGACCTCTTTTAAAATTAAAACTACAATCTGATTATCATAACTGAACAATAATAATTTCTTCATGTCATCAGGTATCCAGTCAATGGTCACATTAACCTGATTATCTTACAAATGTTTTCTATAGTTAATTTGTTCAAGTCTGGAGCCAAGTAAGTCGCATTGATGTATTTCTTAACTCTCTTTTCATCTATACATTTCCTCCTCTTTTTTTTTTCCTGTTTGCATTTATTTCTTGGTGGTTTTTAATATGTTTTCTGATCATAAAGCAATTTATATTTTTATATTTTCATTGAAGAAAATTTGGAAAATATGAAAATGCACAGTGTGATTGTTTTAAAAATCACCCCAAATCCCAGTATCGAAGATTATCAACATTTTGGTATTATTTCCTTCCTGCCCTGGTTCAAGGTAAAAGCTAAACAGAGAAAAACTAAGACACCATCTTGGGTGAGACCTCTCATTGTCATCTTCCCCAACCCCTTTTTCCCATACTCTCTTTTTCATTATGCATATCTTAGTGCATTATGTCCTTACAGTAACTTCTCAGCTTAAATGATATGCCCATAAGAGTTTTGAAACATTTTGCCAAATTACCTCGGAGAAGGGGACATGCCTTCCAGAATGACTCTACCAATTGGTCCTCTTGCCAGCAGTGCTTAAGAGCATGAACATGATCTTCAGTGATTAGTGGGGCTGGAATAGAAAATTGATTGGATTGGAAAGGTCAGGGAAGCCTTTTGGAATGCAGCGATGTCAGAGTAGGAGGAAGAGGGCATTGGGGGCAATGGGCAGGAAGGGAGGCTGAGTGAGGCACTTCAGGAGTGCGGGAAGGTGACTCCAGGAGATGGGGGGCTTGTTCTCAGAGCACAGTCCTGTTACTCGCCACCTAATCAGACAGCAATGCAAAAGCTTGGTCTATTGAGTAAGGAGACATTAACAGAGACCTTTGTAAGCAGGGGGAGGGTGAGGATTGTTGAAGGATTCTGCTGACACAGTCTGTTGGAATAGTGTTGTCTTGACAACCAAGAATTAAAGCCCTTCCAGTGGGCTCAAGTCCATTCACCCAGGAGCCCCCTGATGGTGCAAATCAATCTGTGAGTCTGTCCTTGAACACAGCTTCTTTCAGGTTTTTTTTTCTTGTTCCTGCTTGAATTTCTAATAAAAAAGGGTATGCCAATTTCTTAATAAAAATGTATCCAAATCTTTTTCATTCCCTGACCAGATATTTCTACACATTGCTAAACTAGTCCTTTCCCCGAGACATCAATTTTTAGTCTAGTTACTATTCCTATTTTCTATGTATTTGCCACTTTGCAATCTTATATGTAGTTGTGTCTTAAGCAAAACCCATCTTTAATTTTCTAAATGTTACAAAAATAAGTTAGCACAGTTGTAAGTCCAAAGGAATACAAAAGGATAAAGATATAATTCCTGCCTTCCAGAATTTTAGAAATTCCTCTAAATATCTCGAGCAACTAGGATCAATTTTTAAAATTAAAAAATGGTCAAATAACCCAAGTAAGAAATAGGCAAAAGATAGGAAGAAGCGATTCACTGTACAGCAAAAACAAATGACAAAACAAGAGACAGAAAAAGCTCAACCTCACTAATACTTAGGGAAATGTAATAAAATCTGCCAGGCTGTTGGCAGGGGGACAGGGAACAGATACATTTCTATACTGTAGGTTGGAGGTGTAAATTGATCACAGTTTTTTTTTGGAAGGTAACTTGACAACATTAATTAAAATTAAAAATATAGATAGCCTCATTCCAGTAATTCAACTTGTAACTAGGTATCCTAGAGAAGTTCTCACACTTGTACACAAAAAGCATGACAGCCGGGCACAGTGGCTCACACCTGTAATCCCAGCACCTTGAGAGGCCGAGGCAGGTGGATCACTTGAACCCAGGAGTTCAAGACCAGCCTGGACAACACAGACCCTATCTCTACAAAAATAAAAAATCAAAAGAATAGCCAGGTGTGGTGACATGTGCCTGTAGTCCCAGCTACTCAGGAGGCTGAGATGGGAGGATCACTTGAGCCCAGGAGGTTGAGGCGGCGGTGAGACGTGATCATGTCACTGCACTCTAGCCTGAGTGACGGAGCTAGACCCCATCTCAAAAAACAAAACAAAAACAAAAAACCATGACCAGTGATATTGTAAATATCCATCAGTAAGGCCCACATAAACCATGATTCATGCTATGAAATTCCAGCAAATACTAAAATGGACCAAGACATTGTAAAGTGTAAGGAAGCAAGTTGGTTCCACTTACGGACAATAAAACAAAGCAGTCATGTTCTTTGGGTATGTATACAATCAAGTAAATGCATAAGTATGTGTGTACAATGCATAGAAATAACAGCTGTAAGTTACCTGGAATGGGGTGAGACTTGAGGGAAGAACTGGGAAAGAGAGGTTTTCTTTGGCTTTCTACTTTGTTTGTTTATTTATAAATCAGGGTCTCACTCTGTAGCCCAGGGTGATCATGCAGTAGTACAATCATGGCTCACTGCAACTTCAGCCTCCCGGGCTCAAGTGATCCTCCCACCTCAACCTCTGAAGTAGCTGGGACTATAGGTGGGCGCCACCACACCTGGCTAATTTTTTAAGTTTTTGTAGAGACAAGGTCTCATGATGATACCCATGTGGTCTTGAATCCCTGGGCTCAACTAATACATTTTTATAAGAATATATTTATACATTACTTGAATGACTTAAAAAATGATAAAAAGTGTTAAAAGGATCATCAGCAGTTATAGCTTATAGTTACAGTTATCAGTTTCCTTCTGTTAGTAAGGAGATTCTCTTTGATTCTCTCCTTGGAAGCAAATATTCCTCACGGCTTTGTATCTTCTCATTTGTAGTTGTTCCCTCAGTGTTTTACTTGAGAAAGAAATGAAACTGTCTTGACAGTTCTTCTAACAACAGTTTAATTCCAAGTTCACCCTGACCTGGAAAGAACTCTGTATTGAGTGTCACTGGTTGGTGTATTTCTCAATGACACCAAAGGAAAATATTCGTATCAGCTACTATTTTGATGTCTTTAGGTATCACTGTGACTTTGTAGTCTTGCTTAGTAAGGTCAGAGTACACTTTTAGAACGAATCTTCTGAGGCATTTTTCTTAGAACCAACTCAAGCTGTGCATTTGCCATCTCATCAGGCTCGTGGGTGATGTACTTTCTTAAAGAAGGCGGCAAAACTTGGCTTGCTTTCTTTCGGAAGGCGTGATTTTATTTTCTCAATCTGTGCATCTTGTGACCAGTGTTAGGATGCTGGGAAAGGAGCTAGGATCAATGATTTAAAAAAAAAAAAAATTGACTGTTTTAATTTTAAGCTAAATCAAAAGAGAAAGTAAAATCATGTTTCTGTAGTCTTTTAAAGAAGATAATCTAGAAAATTCCATCAGCCAGCCAAAATCATGATTTAAACAGTGATCTTATTTTCCTGAAAGAAATTTACTGAAGATCTATAAAATGGTTAGATAAAAATAAAAGAGGGAGGAGAAAATGTCTGTTCCAGAATCCTGATCACAGAAATGGGTGTAGGATGAGTGAGCATTTTGCAATGATTTTGAGGAGATTACTGACAGCAGGTCTTGAGTCTCAGCATATGGAATGATGCAGATGTGTCTAATGTCTTTTGTCTGTTCCAACTGTGGAAATTCTAAACTGCTTTGTCCTTTTGCTGTGTTTCAGTCTTTTGTACATGTCACCACCAGCAGCAGCTGTTTAAATAAAACAGGCACACTGAAATACGTACAAAATAGGAATGGTCTCCAGTGTTATACTTGTGGTAATTTTTGATCTGGGAAAGACCTGATTCTCTCTGACTTCTTCAAGCCCTTCATGGATAACAGAACTTAAAGAAAATAGAAGAAGAGAAAAGAATGACTTGTAAATGGCCACCAGAATATATCCCACATGTTTTTCTTACAATATAACTGCCTTGACCACTGGAACATGGCAGAGGTGGCCAAGGCTAGGCCATAAGAGCATCGTGCACTTCCATCTTGTTCTACCAGGATACTCAAGCTCTAAGACAGCCCAGGCCCTGCATCCAAGGAGGCTCTGCATAGGTGGTGCAAATGACAGCCCCACTGAAGACCCTAGCAGACAGCCAGCATCAACCACCACACATGAAAGTGACTCCTAAAATCACCAGCTGGGAGCCGGCAGGTCTGGGGTTCAAATCCAGATGAGTCAGGAGCCTCATAGTAGCCTTTCCCATGAAAAGGCACAAAAGTGAGTGCTGGGGAAACCTGGGGCACCCTCCACTCTACTCCCTTTGTTCATTGGAAGAGGAAACTAAGGCCAGAGTGTGGAAGTGGCTCGCCCACCTTGCATAGCCAGAGCAGGACAGACCTGGACAAGACCCATGTTTGGCATTCCTGCTGTCACTCTGGGAAGACTCCATACTGGGAACAGAAGCAGCATCGTTAAATTCCTGCTCATCACTCAGGATTATCGTGGGCAAAACTATTTTTTAAGTGTACAATTCTGTCGCCTTGAGTTCATTCACACTGTTACACAATTATCACCACCATCCATCTCGACCCCTTTCCTCATCCTAAATTGAGAAACTACTCATTAAACACTAACTCCACATTCCCTCCTCCCTCCAGTCCCTGGCAACCACCATTCTACTTTCTATGAATTTGATTACTCTAGGTATCTCACATAAGTGGAATCATACAATATTTGTATTTTTGTGACTGGCTTACTATTCATTTATTGATGGTTGCTTCCATCTATTATAAATAACACTGCTGTGAACATTAGTATATAAATATCTGTTCAAGACTCTGCTTTAAATTATTCTGGGTATATCCCAGAGTGGAACTGCTGGATCCTATAATAATTCTACTTTGAAATTTTTGAGGAATTGCCACACTGGCTGCACCATTTTACATTTTCACAGCAGTGTGTAAGTGTTCCAATTGCTCCACATCCTTGTCAACACTTGTTATTGTCTGAGGGTGTTTTTGGTTGTCTTTTGTTTTATAAATAGCAATCCTCATGGGTATGATTTGGTATTTCGCTGTGGTTTTGCTTTACATTTTCCTAATGAGAGACATTAAGTTTTTGGATGGTTGGTTACCTAGCAGTAGAAAACTTGAACATGAATTAATCACATTTCCCTTTAGCATTGCCTATGATAGACAGGCCTGTCTGTACAGAAATTATTTATTTATTTATTTATTTATTTATTTATTTATTTATTTATTTATTTAGAGACAGAGTCTCGCTCTGTCACCCAGGCTGGAGTGCAATGCCACTATCTTGGCTTACTGCAACCTCTGTCTCCCAAGATAAAGTGATTCTCATGCCTCAGCCTCCTGAGTAGCCAGGATTACAGACATACACCACCACTCCCAACTAAGTTTTGTATTTTTAGTAGAGATGGGGTTTTGCCATGTTGGCCAGGCTGGTCTCAAACTCCTGGCCTCAAGTGAGCCACCCATCTTGACCTCCCAAAATGCTGGATTACAGGCATGAGCCACCGCACCCAGCCAGAAATCTTTTTTTTTTTTATTCATTCTAGAACAATCTCCTCTGTCTCTCATTCTTCACATCCCTTAGGAGGTACTACAGGCTCTTGTCTCTACTTCCAAAAGAACACCCCAATCCACCCCTCCTCTGTAACCCACTACTGCTGCTCTAACTTAGGATTTAGTGTACCCATGAAGTAATTCTGTCTCAGGATTGACTGCAAAATTGGTTTTTGCAAAATCTTGAGAAAAACCAGTGAAGAAATTGAGACAATGGAAAAAAGTATTATAATTCTGTGATGATTGAAGCTTAACAATCAACAAAGAGATCATTACTGTTTCAAGGGAATCCGTTGACATTAAGAGCAGGAAACCCCTACGAGAGAGTCAAAGGTTAAGGTCAGCATTTTGGGAAATGGGAATGGGAGTGTGGAGGAGGGACATCATCCTCATCTAATCTAACAGTCTGGCTCGTAGCAGTTGCTGTGTTCCAAGAGTGTACTATGGTCTTATCTGCTGCAAACAAGGAGCCATTCTTGCAAATCAAAATAAATATTAAGAAATTTATACCTATGGTTCACTTTACATAAATCTTATGAGGGGGATTCCAAGAAATAATACATTTTGAATGTATAGTAAGTCTTTAAATTGGCAATTTTGAAACTTGATTCTGTCTAGTAATGTTAACCTTGCTAGGAGATCCAAATGTTACGTTATTTAAATACTACTCACCTGTATTTCCTGATGTTTTCCAGTGTTTGAACATTTGCTATAAGCTATAGTTGTTTGTAAAATACTTTAACAGAAGAAATGCAAAGAAAATAAACTATGAGTATTGTTTTGGAATGCTCCATTGGGAAATTAGAAATGGATAAAAAATCTGAATTAGCAAAGCAATATAAATTATAAATTTCAGTAACAAAACCAAAATCAGGGCAAGTAGACAAAATATTTTCATTGCAATGAAAAAAATCTTTTTGTTGGATTAAAAAAGATTAAACTTAAATGAAGCAGCAACTGCCCTAATACCCAACTTCAAGACGCTGTTTGGTGCATTCTTAATTAACCAATGTCAATGTGAAATGAAAGAAATTTTTTCTACATTTGGAATGTTTGTCATGAAATAAAAACTGAGGCTATTAAGTAGGACAATTGGTGTTTGGTATATTTAACATTGCCATTTTAAGAATTAATAACTTTTAAATATTAAATATGGTATTTAATTTTTTTTTTTTTATAGGTGGAGATGGAGTCTTACTCTGCTGCCCAGGCTGGAATGCAATGGCACAATCTCGGCTCACTGCAACCTCCACCTCCCAGGTTCAAGCAATTCTCCTGCCTCAGCCTCCTGAGCAGCTGGGATTACAGGTGTGTGCCACCACACCTTTGCTAAGTTTTGTATTTTTTTTAGTAGAGACAGGGTTTCACCATGTTTGCCAGGCTGGTTTCAAACTCCTGACCTCAGGTAATCCAGCCGCCTCAGCCTCCCAAAGTACTGGGATTATAAGCCACTGTGCCAAGCCGGTATTTTACAAATTTTAGGTAATTTTTTTTTTTTTTTTTTTTTTTTTTTGAGATGGGGTCTCACTCTGCTGCCTAGGCTGGAGAGCAGTGGCGTGATCTCAGCTCACTGCAAGCTCCACCTCCCGGGTTCACGCCATTCTCCTGTCTCAGCCTCCTGAGTAGCTGAGACTACAGGCGCCTGCCACTACACCCGGCTAATTTTTTTGTATTTTTAGTAGAGACGGGGTTTCACCAGGTTAGCCAGAACGGTCTCGATCTCCTGACCTCGTGATCTGCCCGCCTCGGCCTCCCAAAGTGCTGGGATTACAGGTGTGAGCCACCACACCCGGCCAAATTTTAGGTAATTTTAACAACCATTTATTGCATGTTAATATTCTCAGCTTATAATGTTTTATCATCAGATGACTATATAAGATAGAGAACATTTTTACATATTACTGAAATATATAATCTTGTCACAATATATTGGTCCAATTTTTAAAGCTATTTATTATTATATCTGTTTTTAGCAGAAAATTAAAATATTTAGTGTATGACCCATCCCAGAAAAAATAATTTACCTATATTATTATGCTTGCTCATTATTATTTAAAAATAGGTAAAAAAAAAAAAAAAAAAGTTTTGAAAATTACAGAATGGCTTGTGATTTGAGGAATTCATGACAATTCCAGGGAATTCCACAGTTTGGTTCACAAATCCCAAAGACTAATCTGTCGGGAATTTGGGAACACTGCTTGGCCTATCGCAGCCACTTCCTGGCTGGCCTTGCCTTTGTTTTCTGCCACATTCTGTCTGTGCTTCTCCCTACTCTCAGAGAGGTTCACCATGAACCCAAAACTGTTCACGTCAGTTTCCCACTTGGAACTCCTCAGTGGCTTTCTACATTTTTTGTTCACACACCCTTATCTGCATGAAGGTTTTTAGAATTCACCCCAAAATATTCATATTTATTTATAAATTGCATAAATGTACTACTATACAAAATCAGTGTGTTCATCTTAAAACAGGCAAAATGTAAACATTAAAAAGGTAAAAATTTGTTAAAGTCCTCACAGAAGTTCTAATCTTACTTTCAGTAAACCAGTGAATCATTTTGTTAAATTTTAGGAGGGCATGCACTTTACTTTGAAGTTCACTGATATAAAGGTTAAAAATCCAAATTCCTAAGCAATTTTCTTCATGGTCGGGCCATTTCCCCAACTCCTCTGCAACTCCCTGCGCTCTGAGCAAGTTGGACTGCTTGAGGTCCCTGTACGTGGAATGTGCCATCCTGTACATTTTGTCTTTGCTGTCTGGGATGAACTAACCTCCTAGTCTGCCTGGCAAACTTCCTTCTAACTTTTTAGCCTTGGTCTAAACATTACCTTTTCCAAGAAGGCTTACTTAACTCTCTCTCTAGGAAGAGTTGGTAAGTATTAGGTTGGTGCAAACGTAATTGCGGTTTTTGCCATTACTTTCAATGACAAAAACTGCAATTATGTTTACACCGACTTAATAATACTAACCATTATTTTCATGATCATCCTAAAGCGTCCTCTGCCATTCATGGATTGCCTTTGGGAGTCTGTGCGGTACCATCCCCTGTAATCTCTGCAACAATGCAATGAGACTGTTAGTATTCCTTTTCTGTTGGAAGAAAACAACAAAGGCTCAATCTGCCTGACTCTGGAGCCCAAGCATGAGGCTGCTTGTCTTCTTAGTGATTTCTTTCATGGCTTTTTCCTCATTGCAGTCAGTATGCACACAGCTGTATCCCTCACAAGGCAGGGAGCCTCCAGAGATCTGGGGCTGCCTCTATCCCATCTTTATATTTGTGCTATTCAGCATCAGACCTGACTTACAAAAACACTCTATAAATGGTTGCTAAATAGATTTGTAAATAATTTTTAAAATAATTTTATGATCCTTTATAGTTTGTATATTGATGAAAGTTCTTGGGCAAATTAATCCTTATAAGCAATTATTTATAAAGCATTTTTTAATCATTAACTCTATGTATGTGTACACACAATTTTTGTTGCACAAATTAAGTAAAAACTCTCCTGACCTATCATATCATCTGATCTGCTCCCTGTCAAGAAGTTATTATATAGAATATGGAACACAAGCAGATTTTAGAATGCCATGACATGGGTTTCATTATTATTATTATTTTAAGACATTATTATTATTATTATTATTATTATTATTGTTATTTTGACACTCTGTCACCCAGGCTGGAGTGCAGTGGCGCAATCTCGGCTCACTGCAACCTCTGCCTCCCAGGCTCAGGGAGGCGCCTGTGGTCCCAGGTAGCTAGGACTACAGGCACACGCCACCATACCTGGCTAATTTTTGCTTTTGCTTATTTTTGTAAAGTCGGGATTTCACCGTGTTGCCCAGGATGGTCTTGAACTCCTGAGCTCAAGTGATCTGCCTGCTTCAGCCTCCCAAAGTGCTGGGATTACAGGCATGAGCCACCATGCCTGGCCAGGTTTCATTATTTGCTTAGCTGCAACTCTTCCAAAGTTACACAACCTTTATGAGCCACATTTTCCTCTTCTATAAAGTGAAATCATTGATAATATTTACCTGTTTGTGAAAATTCTGAAGCATTTAGAACAATGACTGGTACATATTTATTGCGCAATATATGTTATTATAATTTTTAAAGATTTAAGAAAGTTCTTCTGGTGTAGGTGACTTCAAGCTTCTTAAAGTTGTGGTACCTGAGGGATTTCACTACCTTAGACCTCTGGTCTCTAAACCACATCCCTGGGCCATCACCTTCACTCTTGCATTTTCTTTTTTTTTTTTTTTTTTTTTTTTTTTTTTTGCCCGGACTGGCTTGCAGTGGCCGGATGTCAGCCCACTGCAAGCTCTGCCTCCCGGGTTTATGCCATTCTCCTGCCTCAGCCTCCGGAGTAGCTGGGACTACAGGCGCCCGCCACCTTGCCCGGCTAGTTTTTGTATTTTTAGTAGAGACGGGGTTTCACCGTGTTAGCCAGGATGGTCTCGATCTCCTGACCTCGTGATCCGCCCGTCTCGGCCTCCCAAAGTGCTGGGATTACAGGCTTGAGCCACCGCGCCCGGCCGACTCTTGCATTTTCAATGATCATCTTTTGTTTGCTAGTTAATTCCATGCCCTAATTCCATGCCTAATTTCATGCCGTTAGCCCAGGTAGCCTTCTAAAACTTCAGACTCGCATATCCAAATCCTACTAGATATATCCACTGTGACCCTTCCCAGTCACTTCAAACTCACCAGGTCTCAACAGAAAGAATAGGACAAAGGAAGAAAGGACCAGGTGAGGACAGGGACTTGAAGGAGAGTTTGTTTCAGATGGAGGAGGCTTGAACACCTTTAGTGCTTCCTGGAAAGAGGCAAGTAGAGGGAGTGGCTGGAGACACAGAGCGAAAAGATGCAGTGAGGGCCTGCAGAGTGAGAGGGAGTGGCCCAGGGGACAGGCACAGGAGGTGCTGAGACGTCCCTTCCCCGGTGGGGAGAGTGGGGGACACAGACAAATGGATAGAGGGGGATGCAGGAAGGTGAGTGAGTTGTGCCCAAAGACTGCTAGTTTCTTCGAGAAAAAGAAGAGGATGCTGTTTGTTAAAAACAGAGTAGGAAAAGGAGAGCTGGGGGCTCTATTCAAGTTTGAGGGTTTCAGGCTGCTGCCAAGGAGTGGAGGATAAGCTGCCATGCAAGGCTGTTCGAGGGACCTGATGAGGTCAGAGAGCACAAGTCAGTGCTCGTCCGTCTCTGAGATTGTGACTTTCTCTCTGGTGCTTATTGGCCAAAGACTGGGAGAGGTGGACTCTGAACAGAGCAGTGTTGGCTATTGGATCCAATGTAAGGGTGCAGATGGTTTACACTAGTGCAGAGTGAGAAGGTCAAGTATGTGCGGCCCATGAGTGGGCACATGAGGCCACCCCTCCCACTTGAGGTGACTTCAGCTGTCAACTGAAGTAAGACTTAACAGAAAGAGCTATAACTGAAGAAAGTAATTGAAGTTGTCTAGCTTGTGAATGCAAACATAGATATTTATAAGCTCATATGTCCCTTTAGGGCACATGCCCAGTGTTGGGGAGAAAACCATTTTAAGTGTCCACCGTGGCAGCCTGCCCTTTGGCATGGCCATGTGTAATCACCCCCATAGGATTTCAGGTGAGAGCTCCAAATCTTTCATCTGCAGTCTCTTTTTATACTATTTAAAAACTAAAATATCTGGCCGGGCGCCGTGGCTCAAGCCTGTAATCCTAGCACTTTGGGAGGCCGAGACAGGCGGATCACGAGGTCAGGAGATCGAGACCATCCTGGCTAACCCGGTGAAACCCCGTCTCTACTAAAAAATACAAAAAAACTAGCCGGGCGAGGTGGCGGGCGCCTGTAGTCCCAGCTACTCGGGAGGCTGAGGCAGGAGAATGGTGTGAACCCAAAAGGCGGAGCTTGCAGTGAGCTGAGATCTGGCCACTGCACTCCAGTTTGGGGGACAGAGTGAGACTCCATCTCAAAAAAAAAATAAAAATAAAAAAAAATAAAAACTAAATATCAAATCATTTGCCTATTTCCTAACATTTATTTTCCCTGGAAACTTCTTGAGCCTGAAATGGTTTTGTCACTTAGACCAGTGTCTTGACCATCATTTTTTAAAAAGTTGAACATTGAGATATTTAATAAGCATAGCGGTATTGATAAAAACTTAGCTGTTTTATCTTCCTCTGATCACAAAAGATACACATGTTCATTAAAAAAACAAAAACAAAAAACAAAAAAACAAGTGGCCAGGCGTGGTGGCTCACACCTGTAATCCCAGCACTTTGGAAGGCTGAGGCAGGCGGATCACAAGGTCAGGAGTTCGAGACCAGCCTGGCCAACATGGTGAAACCCCGTCTCTACTAGAAACACACACAAAAAAATTAGCTGGCATGGTGGCACATGCCTGTAATCCCAGCTACTCAGGAGGCTGAGGCAGGAGGATCATTTGAACCCAGGAGGTGGAGGTTGCAGTGGGCTGAGATCACGCCATTGCACACCAGCCTGGGTGACAGGGTGAGACTCCGTCTCCAAAAAAAAAGTAAAAAAATAAAATGTAAAAGCTGCTCATAATTACAACACTTCATGGTAGTCAATGTTAATACTTTGGAGTAAATATTTCCGACTTCCCCTAGATATGTCATTGGTTTCCTTGGCCTGTGGTTTGCAATTCTGGCTCTTCTTTTGTCCCAATGTTATGTTGTAGCCATACACCTCCGTACAAGCATAGTCCAGGTAAATGCTCCTCCTCAACCCAGTGCAAACCCTTCTAACACAGCAGTGGATTCCGAGTCTCAGGACTCCTTGGAAACTATACATGGAAAGACTTCTCCACAGACCTTTGCTTGTCCGTCTTCGCTAAAATCCATTGCCAAGATGGGGCCTCATACTTGACCCTAGAAGGCACTCAATGTGTGTTGAGTTAATGAATGAAAGTTTTCCTTTGCTCCCTGTTCTGCTTGTCTTACCTGAGGCAGTGCCACATGTGATAGCACAGGATGAACGTTTCTGAACACAAAAAGAGGGAGCTGTTAGGCGGCACCTGCAGAGCAAACCTAGGATTTTCAGAAGGAAGTCTTTGGAACTGGCTGTGGTCCAGCGTTTCCCAGCAGCGCTCCATGGAGTATGGATCCCCCAGCAAGCTCAGAAAACAAGGGACATGTGGTGAGATGAATTTGAGGAGCACTACAAGCATATTAGCATATTTTAAAAGCATATTAATATATTTGAATAGCATACTATTAAAATCTGGGATTTTATATGTTTTAATAGATTAATTATATTGTCATATTAACTTGTATTTTACAGAGGAGGGAAACAGGCTGGAAAGGTGACGTGACTTTGCTCAAGCTAACGAGTACCAGACCCAGGCTTGATGGAGCCCCTCTCCACTTCCGGGTCACAGCTCTTCCCATTTCTCCCTGCTTTCCCCTCTAGGTTTCTGTTACTTCTAAAAGACTCAGAGGGAAAGTTCTAAAATTGGACCAATGGGACATTTTTAGCTCTTACCAGGCAGATTTTTCCACAGAGCTTGAGAAAGTTCCTGTAGTTCCAGTGCTGCGATCTCAAGGTCCCAGGCTCGTTGCCAGATGATTCCTATGCTGGCTGTTAGTTAAGCGTAGTCCAGGTAAAATGAAATTTTGTTCAAGGGACACTGCTTTCTGTTTTCCAAGGATGCTAGTAAATGGTCACTCCGTCTTCCATATTTATGTGAGTCATGTCTGTCATGTAATTTGTATAAAATACCGCACTGATTGGCATTCATATACAATTGCAGGGCATTCTTTCACTTGTCACAAAAATGAAGTTATCCACATACATGAACTTTTAAAAAGTAATTTGTATTTTCCCTTGGAGTCATAAAAATTTTTAAGAAGAGTATGTCCAGTGAAATCTTTCTGTATATGGGACATCCACTTGCCAAACCTCACTTGACTTTGTTGTAATTGTCAACATCAACGTTGAACAGAGAGACTCTCCAGCCTCTGAGATCTACCCCAAAGGGAGAGACCGTATGGAGCAGCGGTGAGGGGCTCAGGTTTCAGAAGGAGACATTTGTGTTACAGTGGCCCTGTCATGTATAACCTGTGGGGTCTGGGACAGTTCACTTCACCTCTTGACACCTCAGTTGCTCCCTATAAAATGGGGATAACAACGCCTGCCTCCAAGACTTGTGGTAAGGATTTAAACAGCTTGGCCCAGAGTAATCCCTTAATGAGTCATACATATCATTGCCTCATCTGTTTCTGGATGTGTTTAAGATTTCTTTTTCTTTGTCTTCCTTTGTATTTTAATCAGAAGCAGTCAATTTTTGCTGCTTTCTGTCACTGGGGTCTCTATCTCTCAGGGAGTCCTGTCATTCACAAGTGCTCCAAATCTTTTGAACACCCTTTCCACCTTTGACTAGTTCCCCACTGTGGAAAGCCTACCTTTCTGAGACAGACTTCGAAGCAATTATAGCCTGCCAATCAGATGTACCCATATGGCTTGATTCGGAACACAGGGTGGTCCTATTTGAAGCCACCTGGTCACACTCAAATCCAGTCAGGTATAATAGCTAAAGCTCCAAATAAAGCTAATCCCTTCAATCACACATGGCCTCCCTATCACACTCAGCAGGGAAACCCATTCCAATTCTTTCTCCCTCTCCCCCAAACGGCCTCATTGGAGCCCACCGGCTGCCACCCATGCCCTGGGGACTGGAGCACAGCTTCTGTCAGCTCCACTTGGTTCAGTCAGAATGATCCAGAGAAGTGAAGGGAGCTGTTTACCCAATAGACAGAGGTCCTTCACACCTGCCAGCAGCCTTAGGCATATCTTCTGTGTGCTACCATGTGGTACAGTGATTGTCCCTGTCTTCACTGTCAGAGGCCCCTTTCTGTTATGCTAGTCTCGGTACCTGCAGGATCATGAAACAAAGTGGATTTGGTGGGGACATGAGGGCAGAGACTCACCCCACCAAGCTAGATTTTCAATTAGGAAATATTCTTCAAAACCTTAAATTCTGAAAACAGATGTCTGCCTGGTCATGCGATCTTCACTACATTATCCAAGTTTCCTGTTTAGAACCATTTATTTCCTCAACTTTCATTTTCCACTTGATAAAAACGTGATCACAGTTGAGAACTGAAGTGAAAGGATGCAGTGTAGTTTAACCAATTAGAAGCTGATCAGATGGGCTTGTGTTTGGCTGTGACAGAGTGGCTGATAATCTGACTTCCTCAACTCTAAAAGCTGGAAAAAAAACACCACCTCTAGGACCCCCAGCAAAAAACAAAACAAAACTGTTGGGAGGTATCAGAGGGCAGCCAAGGTAGTCAGGCCTTAGGAGAGAGAAAGGAAACCCACAGAGGTGAGCTGGGCCTCCTCCAGAGCTTTGTATCTACAGAGCATTTGCCAATCCACACTGCAGGCGTAGAGGCCCAACAGAGTACAAAATGAACCGGAGGCTGACACGGTCTCACCAGCCTAGGCAGGCCCAAATTGTTCAGGGCTACCAAGGCAGCTAGGAATTAAGGAGCCAAGTTCCTAAAGTGAAGGGAACTTTCAGAGGAAGGAGTTCCCTAGTCTGCATGGAATTCACCATTAAGGCATCTGAGGGTACCTGAAGGTGCATGTTGCAAGTGAGAAACCAGGAAGACTAAGACTGATACAGCCATTCAAGAGATCACTGCCTACATATGCACCCCCAATGGCATGACAACTAATAACTAATGGATAGCAAACCCACAAAAATGACAAGCCTCCAGACCATAAAACTGAGGAGCATGATTAAGTCGAACCTCTGCAAGCAAACTCCAAGGAAGAAAGAAAATATGATAGAAACCTATATTGTAGGACACCTAGACACAAATTAAAAAAGAAATAAGAGGCTGGATGTGATGGCTTTACGCCTCTAAATCTCAGCACTTTGGGAGGTTGAGGTGGGGGGAATACTTGAGGCCAGAAATTCCAGCCCAGCCTAGGTAACATATCAAGCTCCCATCTCTAAAAACAATTTTTTAAAAATTAGCTGGGTGTGGTGGCACATATTAATAGCTGTAGTCCCAGCTATTAACACTAGCTGAGGTGGGAGGATCGCTTGACACCTGTTCAAGGCTTCAGTGAGCTATGAATGCACCACTACACTTCAGCCTGAGTGACAGAGTAAGACAATGTCTCAAAAAAAAAGGAAAGAAAAGAAAGAAATGTGAAAGATCAATGTTGAAGAAAACAACTAAAGTTACAGAGATATGTGAATAAGTGAATCCATGACATTAAAAGATATTTTTGATTTTTGGTTGGAAAGACAAATTATAAATGTACCAATTTTTCCCACATTCATCTGTGTATTTTACACAACTCCAATGAAAATCCATAAACACTGCTTTTAAAGCATAATAAAAAAAGTTCTAAGTTAATATATAAGAATAAACCTGTTAGCAATTAGAAAGAAAACCTGTGGGAATGTTAAGAAATGTTTGACAAAGACAGTAATGAGAATGGCAGAAATTAAAAGCATTTTAGAACTGGAAGAACAAAAATAGATATCACTAGATGGATTAAACACATAAATGTAAACAAGCCACAAAATGCAAACTGTAGTAGTAAACCAAGGTAATGTAGATGAATATATGTATAATGATTTTCTTTTTTATGATACAAACTTTGATCCATTTTGTATTTTTGTTGGATTTAAGAAGTGAGATAGGAATTAGCCTTTATTTTTCTGAAGTAGTTTGCTATTAACTGAATTCCCACACCTATTCTAAGTGATCCTTTACCATATACCAATTTTCTGTGATTTATTCATTGTCTAGTCCTTTCCCTGTACTACTTTAATTGCTATGGTTTCATGTGTTTCTATGTGCAAAGGGCACACCTATCTCATTATTTTTTATTTTTAGAATGTCTTCTGGCTCTTCTCAGTTATACATTATTTTACATGACCTTTTAACTATTTGATCAAATCACAAAAGTAAGTATTTTTGTTTGCAACTGCAATTAATTTGTTTGTAGATTTGAGAAGATGGGTGATATGGTTTGGCTGTGTCCCCACCCAAATCTCATCTTGAATTGTAGCTCCCATAATTCCCATGTGTTGTGGGAGGGACCCAGTGGGAGGTAACTGAATCACGGTGGCAGTTCTTGTCTTAGTGAATAAGTTTCATGAGATCTGATGATTTTATAAGAGGAAACCCCTTTCACTTGGCTCTCATTCTTTCTTTGCCTGCCGCCACGTAAGACATGCCTTTTGCCTTCCACCATGATTGTGAAGCCTTCCCAGACACGTGGAACTGGGAGTCCATTAAACTTATTTCTTTATAAATTATCCAGTCTTGGGTATGTCTTTATCAGCAGGGTGAAAATGGACTAATACAATGGGACACCTCTACATTATTGAATCTTTGGGTCCAATCAGAAGATATGTTTATATTTTTCTTAAAGGAGGTATATTGTCAAAGAAAGGGATAGAATGTTTATAGGTTTCTATTTATCTGTATCTATTTATATATATATATGAATAATACTATATATGTAAGTATATATAATATAGCATTATTCAGCTGTAACAATTTTTTACTGTGTAATCTGTCAATGACTGGAAGAGATTTATGTTACTATGCTTGTATTATTGTCACATTCTGAATTTTCAGCAGGATTCTTATAGGTAATCCTTGACTTGTTTACATCTGATTTTCATAAAAGTTAAGCTTTTATGTATTTTTAAATGACTTTTGATTCCTCTACATCTGCTCTGATGTGCTGAATTCAGACTTTCCTACATGAACTGACCTCAAAATTCCCTGAGATATTTTTCATGGTGGGGGTTCCTGTCAGCCAGCCAACAGTCCACTTCCTTTTTGTTTTTTCTTTTTCTTTCAGCAGAGACAGGGTCTCGCCGTGTTGCCCAGGCCGGTCTCAAACTCCTGGCCTCAAGCAGTCTTCCTGCCTCGGCCTCCCAAAGTGCTGAGGTTACAGATGTGAGCCACCGTGCCTGGCTAAGAGTTCACTTCTGATACTATTACTCTCTTGTCTTATGAAATTATCTGAGTATTAATTTGATCTCACCTTTATTATTTTATAAAAATGATTGTAACCTTTAAACATAAATGGGTTGATGCTGGTGGTAAGAACTGTAGCTTTTTCATAAGATTAATTCTAATGCAATAAAGATGGAATTAATTAGAGGTAACCAAGTAGCAAATCATCAGTTTCCTTCAGGTATTTATTGTGAAAGTAAAGCAAAATTAATGAAACTACATGAACTACATTGAAACTATATTAATAAAGTTGATTATCTGGAATATCCGTGTCCAGTGGAATATAATACAAGCCACACTGGTAATTTAAAATTTTCTACAGGCTACATTAAAATATTAAAAAGATTGCCGGGCCCAGTGTCTCACGCCTGTAATCCCAGCACTTTGGGAGGCTGAGGCAAGTGGATCACGAGGTCAGGAGTTCAAGACCAGCCTGGGCAATATGGTGAAACCCTGTCTCTACTAAAAATACAAAAATTAGCCAGGCACAGTGGCACGCACCTGTAATCCCAGCTACTTGGGGGGCTGAGGCAGGAGAATCGCTTGGACCCGGGAGGTGGAGGTTGCAGTGGTCCGAGATCGCGCCACTGCACTCCAGCCTGGACGACACAGTGAGACTCCATCTCAAAAACACACACACACACACACACACACGAAATTAAATTTAAATTTGCGATATATTTTATTTAATACAATGTACCCAGAAACATTATCATTTCAGCATAATATAAATATAAAAAAATTCTAATAAGGCAATTTACATTTTTTTCATATTAAGCCTTAAAAAGCTGGTACTTATTTTACACCTACAGGATGTCTCACCTCAGATGTGCCATGCTCTCAGGCACTCTGCAGTGCTCACGTATGGCCAGTGGCTGTTGTAATGGAGGGCGCAGACCCAGAAGGTAAGGTGTAGAAATATTACCATACAGTAGCTCTCTTGGAATGAAATTCACTTTGTAACTTAAAGGGTTTATCAGTTTTGGCATATTACATTTTCATAAACTTTTTCAAGATTATCTTATAAATAAAAAGAATTGCTCACATGATGTTTTGATGCTATGGCTTCATGGCAATTAGGAATTTCTTATGAACTTGACTCTTCAACCACATAAAGTTGTAAACCAAAAATAAAATTCTAAGGGCCCCCCAACCATCTGAATGGACTTCCCCCTAGGCCAGGGCACTGTGAAATTAACCTGAAGGATTGGTTCAGACCATGATGGGAAGTTGGGGTTGGACGTGCGTCATTATACCTTCCAGCATTAACAGCAACACACATCCTAAGTCTGATAAGAAACATTTACAATCCATTCTCTGTGAAGTCTCACCTGGAGGCCTCATCTGCATGATACAATTTTGGTCTTCACAACCTCTTATCATAACCCAGACATTCCTTTTTATTGATAATAACTCTTTCAACCAATTGCAAATCAGAAAAATGTTAAATCTACCTATAACCTGGAAGCCCCCCGTTCCAGGAGGTAGCTAGCCAGGCATGGGCGGGGCAAGAGAGGGCTCCCCCCACACCCCTACCAGGAAAGTCAGGTGACCATCAGGTGATGGTCAAGCGGTTGTTAACTGTCACTGGAAAATAATAATTGGTCACAGTCAGCACCAGGGAAAGGCAGTCTCCCTATGTTGACAGGAAACACCTATAACCAGTAATCGGCAGCTTTCAGGAGTTGGGTGAGTGAGATGAGGCATGCACATTAAGAGACAAAAGGTGGAATATGACCTTGCAGGGGCATTCCACCAGAAAAGGGAAGAAAGCCTCAGCAGGCATTTGTACAGCTTCTTAAACACACTGTGTGTGCTCACCTCCCGAGCACAAGGAGGGCACCACACATGCAGTGGCCCACCCTAAGGGAAGAATCATGGGAAAAGGGATGCGAGACCTTGGAAGTATGCCAGCATGTAAAACCCCAAGTCCAAAAGTCAAATGCCTCACTTGTCCTTCTAGTCACCACTTGGGTCTCTTCTAAGTGTACTTTCCTTTCTTTCATGCTCTACATCTTTTTAATAAACTTCCAGCCTGGGCGTGATGGCTCACGCCTGTAATCTCAACACTTTAGGAGGCTGAGGTGGGTGGCTCACCTGAGGTCAGGAGTTCGAGACCAGCCTGGCCAACATGGCAAAACCCTGCCTCTACTAAAAATACAAAAATTAGCAGGGTGTGGTGGCGGGCACCTGTAATCCCAGCTACTCAGAAGGCTGAGGCAGGAGAATCACTTCAACCCGGGGGGCAGAGGTTGCAGTGAGCCGAGATCGTACCACTTCACAACAGCCTGGATGAAAGAGTGAGACTTGTCTCACAAACAAACAAACAAACAAACAAAAAACAAGAAACAAAAAAAGTTTCTCTCCTGCTCTGAAACTTGCCTCTATTTCTTTTTCTGCCTTAAGCCATCAGTCAAATTCTTCTGAGGCGGCAAGAATTAAGGTTGCTGCAGACCTATATGTATTCACTGTCAGTATTTGGATATTCGCCGCCCCAATGACCCTTCCTTCAAGTTGTTTTCCCAATGCATATCTTAAATGTATGTGGTTGATGTCTCATGCCTCCCTAAAATGTATAAAACCAAGCTCCACCTCAACCACCTTGGGCACACGTTCTCAGAATCTCCTGAGGGCTGTGTCACAGGCCATGGTTCCTCATATTTGGCTCAGAATAAATCTCTTCAAATATTTTACAGAGTTTGACATTTTTCATCGACAAAGTAACTCTTTGGCAAGATTCCCCTGACATATTTTGCCCATCTGTTTATTTAAAATTTCGATTGC